>NW_024097935.1:0-354078 GCF_016545835.1 Crotalus tigris
CACTAGAAACTAAAATGCACCGAGCAAGTATTCCATTTTTTTCTTCAACAGAATTCTTTCTTCTGACAAAAAAGATTTGGTTGATTTGCTAATTAAAATTGGAACTCTCTTTAACAGAACAAAGACCATGTACTTGTGCAGAATCTGACAGCAATAACTTGGGAGTTCACTTCAGTAAACTACTGGTAGTAGAGCTTATATTACATAAATGTGCAAAAATAGAGTTGGGGATACTTTCTTCCTAAATTATGTTCACTTCAGTGACATTTGTATAGTTCCAATAAAATTCAAGGCCAGAGTTACTGAATGTTACAACGGTTCTTATTTTAGCAGCTTATCATTGTAGCTGTACTAAATGTCATGGAAGCTACTTTCAAAATTTAATTATTTATATAAATTATATAACACGGAGCTTTCAAGGCTCCAGCCCAATAATTTAAATAAGAGTATGTATGTATAAATGTGTGGATGTGTGTGTGTGGCAGGTCGAGCACTATATAATCATAAAATAATATTATAAAAGTCAATCAAGAACGAGTTTGGTATAGCGGTTAAGGCACCAGCTACAAACCAGACTCTGATTTCTGCCTTAGGCACATAAAGGCTCTTTCTCTCTCAGATTTAGGAAGAAGGAAAAGATAATCCTCTTCCCAAAATGCTGCCAAGAAAACTGCAGAGAGTAGTCCAGGCAACAGTGACTCAAAGGCACACACAGACACAAAAGTCAACTACCTACATGAAACAAACCATTTTGTGGAAAACAATGTGAGTGCCTCCTCCCACTTTGGAGATAAAGTCTTCTATAACAAGGAGGGCACTATACAGAAGGATTGTATAGGAGTCCACATCCCTTTGATCTTTCCTAGTATGGGGCCCTTAAGCATGGGATCCTACTCGCACAAACGGAGACCATATTTAAGTTAATGGATTGGTTCTAGGATGACTCTAGGTAAAGTCAACCCAAGCTTGTTGTAGCCTGCAAATTCAGGATCAGGATTTCCATACATCTCTAATTTGGGCAGGAGGTCATTGTAAAACTGAGAAAAATCAGCATATTGATGATACTTTACTCAAAATCAATTGATGACCTGTACCAGTGATTTAATATAGATGTTTAAAAAGGGCAATGTGTTGTGTGCTACAAGACTCTATATTAGAGTACTCATAGGTTTGACTTCATTTCCCATTGCTTCAGCCAACTGAAAGAAGTCATTAGGGCAGAACAGATGAAGATAGCAAGAGCAAGAGCGCTTATGCTTACAGTATATGCCGCTTCATAGTGCTTTGCAGCACTCTCTTAAGCAGTTTAAAATGTCAACATACTGGCCCCAACAATCTGGGTGTTCATTTTACCAACCTTAGAAGGATGGAAGACTGAGTCAACTTTGTGCCGGTGAGAATCGAACTGCTGGCAGTCAGCAGAATTAGTCTACAATACTGCATTCTAACTATTATGTCACCATGGCTCTTATTTCAAAATTTTAAAATACATAGGAAGTAACAGTAATTATATTTACTTAAAATGTGTAATTAACCATATTTAGTTCAAGTGCATCAGATGCCAAGAATAAACCATAAGAATAGCTCTATATTTAAACACATATTGACAGAAGTAAATTATACTTCTTTTTGGTGAATTATGCATATCAGTCTAATGGGATTTTTGCTTCAAGTAGAGGTCATAGCAGTTTTTCCATACTTTCAAAGTTGTTTTTAGTAGCATTCAGACACAGGATAGAAAGACTGTTTCTGGAATGTGTGCTTGATATCCTGAAGAATAAAACTATTCTTTCATATGAGAATTGATTATGCAGTATGGTTACGCAGAATTGATTATGCAGTAAGTTGCTAATTCACCTTTTCAGATAGATAACTCACTGTGGCTACTTACTTACAAAAGATGCTGCTAAATGATGTATCTGTTGTTAAACCATGTATACTTTATTGAATCTACCTATCCGTGATATAAAATGGTCTCAACGATTGCTGATGAAAGGAGTAGGATTTGGTCCTTCAATATTTAATGAACCTGCAACTTTAAGTGGAGAAGGTGTTGGGAATAGTTCAGAAACTTTGGAGGGTCACTAACTGGTCACTTTGAATGTCAGCTTCCAGTACACAATCTGTAGCCCCACAAAGTCTTCATCGTGTCCCCCCAAATTCAGCTACCAAATTCTAAAGTTTGATACAAGGGAAAAATAAAAAATACATGGGAAGTAATGGTAATTATATTTACTTAAAATGTAATTAACCATATTTAGTTCAAATGCAATTACACTTAATTTAAATGTAATTAAAATTAAATTAAATTATTTCTTTGTCCAATATTTAAAAATATTGTGTAGCCGTGCTATAAATTCATCTACTGTGAATTTACAAGTAAATGTAGATCCTAATTCCATCACATACTGCTGGTTGCCTCATATGGAAGTGAAAAGGAGGTGTTTCCTGAGAGGGAAGAGTGAAGAAAGTCAGGAGTCTATGCCAAGAGTGAATAATCCCACCAGGGTCATACAAGGCATGAAGCTCATCCCAACAGCCCAACTAAAACAGGCACTTATACTGAGCAGCAGTTATATGGAAGATTATCACTATAGTGTAATGGAATGTGTGCATGGCCTTAGCGAACAAGAGGAAGAGATGCTACCTACTAAACAATCAGACAAGAGAGACAGCCACTTAGAAAGGACCCACCCTAATGGATCAAGCAGTTAAAACTGGCAATGGCAAATTTATACTTTCAGTTTTGCAATAATCTGTTAATATAACCTTACAATAAAGTAGAATTAATTCATCTAGTTGTGTTTCCTGCCTGGTTTACCTGGGAGGGCTGACAGCAGTGGCCCAACAATTTCCTGTTACATAGGACAAGGTAATGGTAAACCACCCATATATGTTACCGAGAAAAACACAATGATTGATAATATAAAGTGGTTGATATATAATGCTGAATGATGGGTCACTCAAATCAAAAATCATTCAACATGCTGCTGAAGAAGAGTTGCAGAACTTTCAGAATCCTTCTAGTGTTTATGTTCTGGCTAGATTAAAACCTTCAGGATGTCTATTACAGAAGTTGCCCTGCAAATATAGACAATCCAAAACTGCAAAGACAGAATTACAAAGGGGATACAAAACATAAGAAGTATGAACACAGGAAAGCGCAACACAGTGAAACTGCTATCTTAAGCCTTAGCAAATTGAAATGGACTGGAATTGAACACTTTCAGTTAGAAGAGTGTTTACCCAGGACATGCAATACAAAAAAGGAATGGCATTGTTTTCATAAGCAGGAAAGATATAGTAAGAACACTAATTGGGTACAATGTGGTGCAGTGACTGAGCAACATTAATTAAACTGCACAGACAACCTTTTAATGTGACAATTATCCAATTTTATGCTGCAACCACCGATGCAAAGGAACAGGAGGTTGACACGTTTTATAGTCACATTCAAACTGATATTGACAGAACGTATAAGCAAGATGTGTGCTTATGGCTGGAGACTGGAACGCCAGTATTGGAAATATTGAGGAGGAAAATGTAATTGGAACAATGTGGATTAACAAACAGAAGTGAAGTAGGAGCATAACTAATCCATTTCTACCAATCTAATGGTTTCTTAAATGCTAACACATTCTTAAACAACCAAAGCAAGTCCTGCAGTATATACATGGACATTGCCAGACAGAAATCAGATTAATTATATTACAAAATACAAGGGGGTAGAAGTGATAATAACAAAGACATGAGCGGAACTTAACTAGGGAATGTATTGTGAATTGTTCATGTGCAAGTTTCAAGTTAAGCTAAAGCGGAAGGAAAAAACCAACCACCGTGTACCACTATTTTCAAGGAGAACATCAAGAATCACTTTGAGTTCCTGAACCTCATTGATAGGGAATGAGAGGAATTCTGGCATGAGATCAGAGAAGCTGCTAAGGATGAATGTGAAAAGAGATTGTTAAAAATTAAGGTAGAGACAAAAGCAAGCTGGATTGCAGAACAAAGAGTGAAACCTGCAAGACGAGAAGCCAAAGCCAAGAAAGACCTCAAAAAGGAACATAAAGAATTTCAGAGAACTGTTAGAAAAATCAAGAAACAATATTACAATGACATCTATAAAGACACTGAATAAGGAAACACGTGGCAAAAACTCACAGGGCAAAATAAGGAAAGTTTTCCAACAGATCTCCTAAGTGAGAAGCAGGTTCCAACCTTGAATTAGTATGTTAAAGGTTGCCTATGGACAGACAATCAAAAGGAATTTGGTAGTACCTTTTTTGACTAACAAATGCTATTAAAAGATAGATTTTTGTGAGCTATAGCCACCATAGACTAACATGGATCACAATGCCTACAATATAGAGATATTTAATCTTCTTTGATTCTAAAATCAAAACAGATGGAATCAGTATATGCCAATTCTGTACAATAGAGATATCAACATGCAAGTTATCTTAGCAATTATCTTAGCAATTATTATTATTTCCTATTTACAAGAAAAATTGGTACAAGAACATGAAGCTACAGTAGATCAGTGCTCTGGTCATGACCAAGTCAAAAGGAAATGATGGAACACCAGAAAGAATATGACAAGCAACAAAAGAATATGCAAAGTGTTGCGTCCTTGGCGGGAAAACAGACACGAGAAGCAGCTGGAGTTCTCAGTTTCTTTTATTCAGCGTTCAGCTTACAGGAAGATGGCTTCAGCCTCGCCCAAACGCCTCGCAGCCTCTTATATAGGCAACTCCCGGGTAAATGGGTTACTTTTCCCGCGCCAGCACCCGCGCATGCGCACGGCGCTGGCGACAGCCTGTCTGGTCCCGGGCAGCTTTGCACCTGCCCGGGACTGCCTGCAAACGCCCGAGCCGTTTGCAAAGGCTCGGGACATAACACCCCTTTCCCCCGGGCTAAAACTACTACCAACATACAACATTTATTTTATATGACATTTTGCTCCCCAGTGCTCCCACTGTTTACTGGCCTTTGCCTTGCCAGCAATGTTATGTAGTCTTCTAGGTACTTGGGAGATTTCTTTGCTCTCTGTGACCTTCTTAGCTGTGGATTACTGGCATAAGTCCCCTGACTGGAGGGAGGCGTGAGCCTGTTCTCTCTATTGTGTCCTGGTGTCTTCCAAGGACTGTGCCCCGATGCCTGGCCTGCTTGCTTGCCCACCGGGCTCGTCAGGCCAGGGCTTCTGTTACTTTGTGACCTGGTTGACCTACCTAGCTGTAGACCCTCAGGCCCCTTGAAGTGATAGCCGCTGCTGGGCGTCTCTGTAGAACCTCCTAGGTCAGTCCAAGACCTGTCAGGAGGCTGTCCATTCCCTGAACCCCATTCTGTGTTCGGGCTCGTGTGGGTTTCTGTACTTTCCCAAAACTCAGGTGTTCCCTGATTTGTGCTAGGGTTGTTGTAGTCGGGACTTGGTTCCTCGACTAGCTCTGTGTATGTTTGACCCCCTGTAGGATTTGGGGTAAGGTCAGGCCAACCTTGGGAATTGTGTGCCAGCTCTCTTGCGGGGAATGATTTGTTGGGATGCCCCCGGGTATCCTCCGTGACTGGAGTGCTGTGTGACGTGTGTGGAACGTGAGTATGCCCCCGGGGTGACTCCCTGGCTGGAGTAGGCGTGGATGCCTGGTAGTTAGGTAAGCTCATGGAATTCCTGTTCGGAGCTCTCGCGGAACCCTGGGATGGGCCGTTTGTGGCTCCCTCAGTGGAGATGGGCAGCAGCTCTTGCCCTTCCCTTTGCTCCAAAGGGTCCCCCTCCCCCCCTGGAAAAGACCCAGGAGTCTCAGCAGAAAAGTCTCGCCTAGAGCGAAGTTGGTCGATGTGCCGACGCAGGACACGACCGTTGTCCAGGGCAACCTCGTAGGAGAGAGGACCTGTGTTCCTGGACACAGAAGCGGGGACCCATGTATGACCAGGCCCGTAATTGCGAGCCCAAACCGGGGCACCCACAAGTAGTTGTCTAGGTGCCCTAGGTGAGGTAGATGAAGGCAGTCTGTCCGGATGCAACCGGTCAAGTCTAGTAGTAAGTTGGCGGCGCCCCCAACGAAGTTCAGCTGGACTTCTCCCTGTAGAAGTGGACGGTGTGGTGCGATAAGAAAGGAGAAAGTCAGCCAACCTGTGATGCCAGTCCCCGTAGGTGAGTCTCTTCAAGGCGTCCTTTGCGATGCGCACCATGCGTTCAGCCATACCGTTGGTGGACGGGTGAAAAGGCGCAGACGTGGCATGACGAATCAGGTTTGCCTGTAAGAAAGCTTGGAATTCGGAGGAGGTGAATTGAGGGCCGTTGTCGGACACAATGACATCTGGCAGCCCGTGTGCAGCAAAAATCCCCCTCAGTACCTGAATAGTCTTTGCAGTGGTGGTGGATGGAGACAGGCACAACCTCAAGCCATTTTGAATGGCTGTCAACAAGGGACCAAGAAGAATGGCCCGGAAAGGGCCCAGCATAGGTCAATGTGCACCCTAGACACATGGGGACTTGTGTTTACCTCCCATTCTATCCAAGAGCTTGGGCATCTCTCGGGCGAGATCGTTGGCACAGGTGGATGCGTGTACCTTAGCCTCAATATCTTTATCTAAAGCAGGCCACCACAAGTGGCTGCGTGCAAGAGCCTTCATACGAACAATGCCAGGATGACCCTAGTGGAGGGATTCTAAGACCCTAGTCCTCATTGAGGTGGGAATGACAACTCTGTTTCCCCAAAGCAGACAACCCTGAGAAAGGGACAGTTCGTTCCTTTTGGACCAGAAACTCTGAAACTCAGGACTAGGGCAGTGCTCAGGCCACCCGGACAGGACCCAGGAGCGGACACGTGAAAGTGTGTGATCTGTACCTGTTTCAGCGGTAACATCCCTGGCACTAAGAGGGAGCTCGGGCAAGGCTTGGATTGATAGAATGTTGACAGCTGGCGCGGGGGTCAGCTTCTACTACTGGCAGAGGCAACCTACTGAGGCCATCAGCATGGCCCATTTCTTTCCCAGGCTTGTGGAGTAATGAAAAATCATATGCAGACAAGAAAATAGACCACCTAAGCATTCTAGGGGAAATGATGTGGGGAGTCTGCTTACGTGTGGTAAACAGTCCCAGCAGAGGCTTATGGTCAGTGAAGACCGTGAAATGCCTGCCATATAGAAAATCGTGGAATTTTTTAATTCCAGCAACAACAGCCAGAGCCTCCCTGTCTATCTGAGCGTAGTTGCGCTCGGCAGAAGACAGTGTTCTGGAGTATATGCAATAGGAACCTGAGTTCCATCAGACCTGAGGTGACTCAGGACAGCTCCAACCCCGTAGGGGGACCGCATCACAAGCGATGCACACAGGAAGAGACTCGTTTGAAATGTGCAAGAACACTGTTAGAAGTGAGCAAGGCCTTGACTTCTTTAAAGCAAGCCTCATGTGCTTGTGACCACAGCCACACAGCTTGTTTGTCTAGTAGCCTGTGAAGAGGCTCAGCTACACTAGCTTTATGTGGAAGAAAAGAATTGTAGAAATTCAGGAGGCCTAGGAAGGCCTGAAGTTCGGCCTTAGACTTTGGCCTGGGTGCTTGTAAAATAGCAGTTAGTTTGGATTCAGCAGGATGAATCCCAGCAGCATCAATTTTGAATCCCAGAAATTCAGTAGACGGCACCCCTATCTTGCATTTGTCTTTTCTGAGCTTGAGGCCTGATTCCCTGAATCTTAACAGGACAGCCCTAAGTCTTTCAGCTAGAATGTGTGTGGAGTCTCCTGCAATCAAGACATCGTCAAAGTAGGGGCAGACCCCTGGTATACCTCGTAGTGTGTTTTCCATTACGCTTTGGAAAATCCCAGGAGCGACATTTACTCCAAACTGTAGCCTTTTTACTTTAAAGGCTCCCCTGTGGGTCACAATGGTCTGAGCTATGGCAGCATCATCATCAACAGGCAGCTGTTGATATGCTTGAGCTAGGTCAAGCTTTGCAAAAACACGCCCCCCCTTGAGAGAGGCCAGGATGTGACTGACCACAGGAACAGGATAGGCATGTTGCTGCAATGCCTTATTGAGTGTGCATTTGTAATCAGCACAAATGCGAATGTCCCCATTTGCCTTTAGAGGCGTGACAATGGGGGTCTCCCATGGGCTGGAATCAACAGGTTCTAGGATTCCCTGTTGGATTAGTTTGTCTAGTTCAGTGTCAATCTTACTTTTTAAAGCAAAAGGACCCTTCTTGCTTTAATCCTAATGGGAGTGACAGTGGGGTCTAGCTTTAAGGACACAGGTGGTCCTTTGAATGTGCCCAGCTGGGGGCTGAAAACATCTGCAAATTCTTTGCAGACTTCCTGTAGGTCGAGTGTTTGTAAGCTGTTGAGTCCTGTGACGTGTATCCCCAGGGCCTCAAACCAATCGAGTCCTATGAGACTCGTTCGTTCACCCCCTACTACTAATAAGTCTAGTGGACCTTCAAAACTCTTGTATTGCACGTTAAGGGTGGCCTCCCCCTTAACACACACTCTTGATTCTGAAAATCTGTTAATACAATATCAGAAGGCCTTAACTTGGCCTTAGACCCACTACTGGAACAAATCTTCCTAAATGTATGCAATGAAATGATGGACAGGGCAGACCCTGTGTCTAGTTCCATAGATAATGGAACCCCTTGTAGCTTCACGTTGAGTGACAGCTTTTTCTTCATGGGCTTGTGTGTGCCTGTTCTACAGATGCTTCTTCGCGAAGCGCAAAACCCTACCCTATTCTGGCTGGGGAATCTGGTACCTTTCAGGCGTTCTTCTTGGGGTTGTGCCTTTCGTCGGCTCAGACACACAGCTGCAATATGCCCTTGTTTGCCGCATGCCCGGCAGGTAGCGGAGCGGAACTTGCAGTCGGTTCTCCTGTGGCGACCTCCACAGCCGATGCACTTGAGCAGAGCCGAAGAGCTTCCCTTCTGGTTCTCTTCCTTCGCGGGGTGTAGACGGTCGACTTCCTCGTCCGGATCCTCCTCGGAGTTTCGTCGGACGTCTTCCTGGTGCACGGACGCACCCTCTGCACTGTTTCTGATCGGCCGCATGTTTTTGATGGCGCCGCTGCTGCTTCTTCTGCGGTGACTTCCCTTAAGGCGTCTTGGAAGGATAATTCTTCCTTTGCGAAAAGTCTCTGTTGTAGCTCGCGATGCCTTAACCCGCACACGAATCGGTCCCTCAGTCGTTCCTCGAGGTCCTTGAACTCGCAGGGCTTGGCGGCCTTCCGTAACGCGGCGATGTATTCCTTGGCTGACTCACCGGACCGTTGATCCCTCTGTTCGAAGGTGTGGCGCCATGAGATAACGGACACCTTGGGGTGGAAGTGCTCTTTCAGCAGCTTCTTCAGGTCTGCGTAGCTTACAGACTCTACTGGAACAGGTGCTACAAGGTTTTCTGCGATTTCGAAGGCGTCTTGGCCGCAAACGCAAAGCAGGGTGGCCGCCTTCAAGCTATCTTCCCTCACTTGGTTTGCCTTGAAGTAGTTCTCCATTCTGGATACGTAGGACTCCCACCGCTCTGGATGTGAGACGTCGAATTCCGAAAGCCTTCCGATTTTCGCCATCTTCGGATCTTCAGGAGACGGGTCTATCAGCCAGCCTACCCCCGAATGCGCACCGGATTGGCGGGCAGCTGCCGAGTCGACGCCGTTCCTCTTCCGCCGCTCAGGACTCCTTGGGTAAGCTTACACTTCTTCCTTTCCAGGTAGTGCAAGGCATCCCACCTCGTCGCCAGTGTTGCGTCCTTGGCGGGAAAACAGACACGAGAAGCAGCTGGAGTTCTCAGTTTCTTTTATTCAGCGTTCAGCTTACAGGAAGATGGCTTCAGCCTCGCCCAAACGCCTCGCAGCCTCTTATATAGGCAACTCCCGGGTAAATGGGTTACTTTTCCCGCGCCAGCACCCGCGCATGCGCACGGCGCTGGCGACAGCCTGTCTGGTCCCGGGCAGCTTTGCACCTGCCCGGGACTGCCTGCAAACGCCCGAGCCGTTTGCAAAGGCTCGGGACATAACACAAAGGTTGTAAACAAATTTGGTCAGCAAATCTGGAGAATAATACAATGACCAACAGTTTGGAAAAAGCTGTCCCACATACCCATAGCAAAGAAAGGAGACTTGATAGCATGTGCAAACTATTGTACAATATTCTTAATTTCACATGTTAGAATATAAGCAAGAGGCTGATCTTCAAATCCACTTGTGGGCTTTCCACAGTCATTCAGGAACAGAAAATTGAATGAGACAAATCTTGATCTGAATCCATGTAATCTACAGTCTTAATATCCATGTCATCTACAGTCTTAATTCCTTTAGGGGAATTAATCAGATGAAATAGGGATCCAACAGGCAAACATACAAGCAAGGCCTCTATCTGAGTAACTGTACTCATAGGCTTAGTCAAGGTCTGTGGATACATTTGTAATTTGCTGCTTAATTCTTCCAGAAAAGTAATCTTAATAAATCAAGTTGTACAAGAAACATTTGTTATTAGTGAAGCTGGTATTTTTTAATACTATCTTTGTGGCAACTATATCACTTTTTTTCCCTTCTAAAATAAATAAAGATTTGGCTGCATGTGTGAAATAACAAAGGGCATTTGTGATCATTTGTCAGAAGTTTTTTAAAAACCTCACATGAAATATTTTATTTATCATACTTTGCTTTTTAATAATGTCAATTCTTTAAGGAAACATAATGCAGCATTGTTAGAGCAAAAATCTTACTTTTTCTCCCTTTCCCTCATCTTGCTTTCTATAAGTAATCTAAAAGAGTTCCCTGGAACAGTATCCTTTCAAACTGAAATAGTTTAATTGCATAATAATTTTAATTTTAATATGCAATTTTATTTTCTGTTTATGTATAAAAGAAAACATTTTGTTCCTTGGCAAAGTCTATCAAACTTCCATGGCCACCTTCAAGATGAGATATGTAGGAAATGTAGAATTATTCCTAGAACGGTTGAGATATATTTCAGGCATGTGCTGGAGATTTAGAATGATAGCTAGAATTTTTGAAAAATCATTCTAGTGGTCAGCTAACATATAACAAGAGTTATTCACAAAAGGAATACTGCATGATAATTCTTCCAGTAACAGTGACATTCCCAGAACTAGGACACCAGATTTATCATCTTTTGACCAATAAATATCCACTAGAACTATCAAGGTTTGAATGGGAAAAAATGTAATGTAATTGAAATCAATACCTTAACTTTCAATTAGACACAGTTGTGTACATCAGAGAAACAATAGTTTCATTAATGTTGGCATCATTTGACACTTGTTTGCTTTTCTCTACTTTGTTTCCATTTTCTCAATAACAATAATATATGTGCAGGGGGGAAATGAATTTCTATGCTTAGTCAGCAGTTACAGAATGATTAATCAAGTCAAAGTATTCATTACTGTGGATTATTTATTTCATTTGATACACTGTTGACTATAAAGTCCATCAATGGTTTACAGCAGAAGACCAATTTAAAATCAGAACATTTAAACAGTTAAAATAGCAGTTTTTTTTTTTTTTTTTTATTAAAAGTTTTATAAATTTTACAAGAAAAACAAGAACAATACAGAACAAAAAACAACATATACAAAAGAAAAAAAGTTAAACAATACATATATATATAAAAAAAAAAAAACCCCCACCCCACACCCCTCCCAAAAACCCTCCCTTCCCCCCCCCTGAGCTTCCCAGAGCAGAATATAGGCTTGAGAAATAAAAAAAAATAAAAATTAAATTAAAAACTTTATGTTTATATATATAAAAAAGATATCTATAATATATATAAAAATAAAACTTATGAAAAAGCTATATGATATTTTTGTATACCCAATCTAAATTGTATAAATTTTATCCATTTGTCCCAGATAGCAAAAAACTTCTCTTGCGTTTGTTGCTTTAAGAAAGCCGAAATCTTTGCCATTTCCGCCAGATAAGCTACTTTAAAAAACCATTCCTGCAATGTAGGCAAAGATTCCTTCTTCCAATATTGTCCAACTAACAGCCTCGCGGCTGTGATCAAATTTAACATCAATACAACCTCCTTTGTATCACAATCTGTAACAATACCTAACAAAAATAATTGCGGAGTAAATTTTACCCTCCTTCTAAAAATTCTCTGGATATTCCACCATATTTTGATCCAAAATGCTTTTATCTCTCTGCATGACCACCAAATATGATAATAGCATCTTCAAGTTCTCTACATTTCTGAATCTGATTTCGCTTATAAAAATTATTCATTTTTATCAAAACACCGCGCATAAATGCTTTACCTGCATCCCATACCATTGACATTGAAGTCCCCTTGTACATATTCAAAGCAAAATAGTCCTTTAAACACTCCTTTAGTTTTTGAACATTCTTCTCTTGTCTAAACAAATTTTCATTAACTCTCCAGGATCTTCTTTCCTCTTTCTCTTGAATCAACTCCATCCAAACTGGACTATGATCCGTCAGTGATCTAGGAAAAATCTTTACATTCTTTACTTTATTATACAAATCCGTGGTAATCAAGAAAAAGTCAATTCTTGAAAAAGATTGGTGTCTGTCAGAAAAAAAAGTAAAGTCTCTCTCCTCTTGATTACGTTCCCGCCAATAGTCCCTTAATTCCCAGTCTTCTTTCATATCAAAAAAGGCTTTAGGTAGCCTTGCTTGTTTAAGAAAAGGAGAGGAACCTTTCTTATCCCTTTGTGTGTCTAAGACACCATTCCAATCACCCATTAATACCACTGATCTATAATCAAGCAAAGTTATTTTTTGGTGTAACTGTTTATAAAATTGTTCCTGTTGTTGATTTGGAGCATAAAGTCCAACTATAAGTACTTTCTTTCCATAAATACCAAGTTCAATCATCACATATCTCCCCTGGGGATCTGATTCTACCAGACAAGCTGGCAGGTTTTGTTTAACATATATAACAACTCCCCCTTTCTTCCCAGGTGCAGGAGATATAAAATGAGATCCCAAACGAGCATTAACTAAATATTTCTGATCTTTAAGTAGAATATGAGTTTCCTGTAAACAAATAACATCATTGGTATGTTGCTTCAAATAATAAAAGATTTTTTTCCGTTTCTGAGGAGAATTCAATCCATTAACATTCCAGGTCAAAAACTTTGCCATCTCCCTTGGCACGCAGCCTGGAGAAGACACCATCAAACTCTGACAGAGCTGCGTGTGTTGCATAACTCTTGGGTCTTGCTCCTCCCACCGGCGGTGATGCACTTCCAGGAGAATTCTCTTTGGGCTCTTTTTTACGTTGCTCTTTCTCTTTACGCTTATAGGCTGCACGAGTCATCCTCTGCTCTTTAGCCTCTGTTTGGCGTTGCTTTGCCACTTCTATCATCCCTGCGGAAACCAAATCTAGTGCCTCAGATTGCTGCTCAGGTTCCTTACCACTCAAAGATTTCCGACCAGATGAAGTTGAGCCTGCACTCAGGACCGAAGTATAGAAATCTCTAGCTTTATCAACTGTGTTCAATCTGTAACGTGTCCCAGCATGGCTCAAAACGATACCCATCGGAATTTCCCATCTGAATGGCATCGATCTAGCTTTAAGCTCATTGGTTAAAAAAGCAAAGTCTTTCCTACTTCTTAAAATTTTTGATGGGATTTCCTTTAGAATGATGACATCTTGGGCGGCAATCTGAAATCTTTTGTTGTAAAAAGCTTGTATAATCTCATTCCGCAGGGACTTCTTTGTAAAGTAAATCACCACATCTCTGGGCAAATTCTTCTGCTTAGCAATCCAGGAGTTGAGTCTATAAATTTTTTCCACTTCTCTCTGTAATTCTCCTTTATCCATATCCAAAGCCAGCGCCAGATCACTAAGAACCACCTCCATCAAATCTTGATTCATATCTTCCTTGAGGCCTCTAATCCTCAGAGCATACTCCATCTGTCTGTACTGAAACATCAAAATATCTTCTTGTGAGGAGTCCACCTTCCTTTCCACGTCTTGAATTTTGTCATCTAAAGAGTCAACTTTGTCTTCCACTTCCTCAAGCCTTGCATCGAGCTTAACCACCACAGTAGCCAAACCTGAAACAGCTGCCAGTATATCTTGTCGTAATTCATTATTATTTTCTTGCAATTTAGACTTTATCCCCGTTATCTCTTCTTTGAGATCAGATTTAATTTCTGATTTAATCTGTGAAACAAATTGAGTCATTTCCTCTCTCATTTGAACTACAATCTCTCCCATTATGCCTCTAACCTCTTGTACTGAAAGTCCAGGTAGAGGAGGGGAGGGTGGTGGCTGAGCCGGTGGTGCATGTTTAGATTGTTGTTGTAACTGTGCAGTGGAAGTTATAGGAGAAGAAATAACCTTGGGTATTGAGGAAGGCTGCTGCCTCTTTGAAGCCATTTTAAAAAGCACAATTGTCACTTCCCTTTCCCCTCCAGCCAAAAAGGGAGGAGGAAAAAAAGAAAAAAAGAATTTTTAAAAAGAGACAAACTATAATCATTAAAAGTCCAAAATAAATCCCAAGAATAAGTAGTAAAAGAGCAAACAATTCAAAAAAAAAAATTCTAAGCCAAAAGCAAAAGCAAAAGCAAAAAACAGTCCTTAAAAAGGGAAAGTAAAACAAAAGAGAAAGGAAAAAAAAACTCCGACACTTTCAAAACGCCATCTTAAGTCCTTTCACTAGTATAACAAAGAAAAGGAGGAAAAATAGTAAAAATCAAAAGATAAAAAAAATAAACACCTAAAATATAACAAAAAATCCTTTAAACTGCTCCGTCCGTTTAAAAATTACTCACCAAAATGCTGTAAACACGGAGATAGAAGCGGCGGTTTCTTTTGCTTCCTAGGAAGCAAAAACAGCTGGGAGGCGGAGATCAGCAAGAGCTCCGAGGGAACACTCCTTTCACCCCCTCTAGAAATAAATCCAGAGGGGGTTCAGGGGTTCTACCTCTACTCTTGCGTTCTCTATCCCTTCCCTTTGCCCGGGAAGGGATTTCCGAGCCGCGGGCCAGCTGATGCGCGCTGCGCTCCGCGGCTCTGACACTTCCCCAGCTGGACGGCTAAAAGCTAGCCGCCATCGCCGTCGCCTCCCACCGGAAGCCAAAATAGCAGTTTTAAAAATCAAGTAAAACAAGTACAATTACTAATTAAGAATAATGGTTAAAAGCTATGCAAGAGAGATATGTTTAAGGACCTTTCAAAAATGAAAAAGGTTGTGAGGTCGATCAGGGATGTGTTTAAGGACCTTTTCAAAATTTCTAGCTAACATTCCTAAGGAGCACTTTCCCAAGGCCAGGAGAAGGGTCAGTCCAAAATTAACAGCAAACCAGCAGGCACCAGCTCTAGGTCTTCAGATAATCTCAGTAAAAGTGGACATTAATAGAGAAGTTGGAATTATGTCATATAGCCAGGACTTAAACTATGCAGGTGTTTCATGGTAGTGATCAGCCCTTGCATTTTATCCTGAAAGCCACTGACAGTTATGACACAGTTTTAAGCCTAGATTTATTATGATCTCTATGCATTTTTCTCCAAAATCAACCTGATTGCCACGTTTTATACTGACAGAAATTCTTGGACATAAAACAAGAAGGCCCCACATACTGCATTATTATACTTAAGCCTGAAGATTCCTGGATTGTACAGCAGTGTTAAGGTTATTATTTTAGGAACACAATTGGTGTATCAACTGAAACTGATAGATAGTGCTCCTAATAAGTTCTTGGGAAACCAAAGAGTGATAGGGATTTAAAAGTATCTCCAAAGTATGTACCTGCTCCTTTTGGGATTATTGTTCTATAATTGTACTATATTTTGGAACTGTGTCCTCTCAAAATGAGCTCCTCCATCTTGTCTGGATTCAGTTTCAATTAATTAGATCCGGATTATCTGATTCCTTTAGAATTGCCAGCAGTTGAGAAGGCATCTCTATTTCATTTAATTTACCCAACATGATAGGTAGCTAAAAACTGCCTTTACTTGACAGATCCTAGGCAGGATTCTTAAAGTCCAATAATTGTCTCCTTTAAACAAAGCATCCTACCATCTCATATTTATAATTTTAATTAAGGCATTACAGATAATCTCATATAGAGCGATTATAAATCACACAGTGAAGCTATAGTTGTTGTTAGTTGCGAAGTCATATCCGACCCATTGCGACCCCATGGACAACATTCCTCCAGACCTTCCTGTCCTCTACCATTTTCTGGAGTCCATTTAAGCTCAAAAGCTATAGTACAAGTGGTAAATGTTACTGCTCCAAGCAGCCTGCCCACATCTTTGGGCATCAGAAATTGAAAGTGATCCAGTATAAAACTATACAAGAGTTTATTGTTTAGGAAAGGTGACATTTGGAGTGGACCAGTTTTTTTAGGGAAAAAAATGCTCATTTATCCCAACCTCTTATGTCCTTGGCACAGTTGGAGAGTAGTGCCTAAAATCAAGCAATGGGCCTTCCTTCCCTCCCACCACAAAAAATTAAAAGCCTATAATCCAGAACAGCATAGATAGAGCATGTACACTCTGTTCGTTTGCTTATTCTTTAACTTTATATTTGTGCTTCTCACAAGCCTAGGAGAAAATTGTTTGTTCTGACAGGATGTAACCTTTCCAAGGTTAAAACATGCAATCTACTTACGATTGTTGGCTGACAATTTAAAGGCTTGCTTTTCCATTGGTTGGCATGCTCCTGTCTTTAATGTTCAGAATTATTCTAAAATATGCTTTTTTTGTGTGAAACAAAAAGTTGGAAACTTAAATGTAATGTACCTCTTAAAAAAACTTCTAAACATATTATAGCATTGCCTTTCATTCAATGGCGCTTCATTTCTGAATAAGTATCTACAAACTTGCAGCTCCCTTGGCAGATGCCTCAGAAATGGAGTGTTTTTTTATATTTACTGAACAAAAACACCACCAGGGAGTTTCATTTTGTATTATCTGACATATCAATACATTAACCTGGTGTTCAGCTTTATTATAAGATAGCAAACAGAAGTATTTGTTGAATTGTCACAAGAGCTTTTGTGAATACTTGCAGTGATGGGCCTCTTCCAACATCTGCCGCAAGCCTCAGGGGATTGGAAGGAAAAAGGCAGAGAACACACCTTTTTTTTAAAAAAAATTGGTTTCTGTCCAAGATCTATGCCAAAATTCTGTACAGTTCCTTAATGTATTGTTCTATCAATTCTGAGTTTGGTATGGCCCTCCCACCTCCCACCCCCAAATGTTTAACGTGTACTCTGGTATAGGGAGAGGTTTCAATACGTGTGTATTTTCCTGTCCGGGACATGAACAAAATCAGTTGGAATGAACACAAATGAACACAGCCCAGAACTATGTGGGCTGTGTTCATTTGAATTTAGTGATCTAAGATCATCTATTTGAAGTCAACATAAAAGGAAATCGCAGACAATTAGTTTCAATGCAAACTTATTATGTATTTTTAACTGTCTCTTAACTCTGGACAAGATAGAATGGGATTTGGTAGCAGAGATACTTGTTTTCATTTATCCAGATGCATGCCTGATATATGAGTAGGGAAATGTAACTTCTGTATCCCTCATTCTGTCACCACTAACTATGACTGGGACTGACAGAAGCTGGAATTCAATTAGCAATGAAAGTATTACTATTACTACTACTACTACTACTACTACTACTACTACTACTACTACTACTACTATTATTATTATTATTATTATTATATTTGAGGAAGATATAGCATCTGTGCATTGGGGGTCCAAATAGTTTTCTGCCAATATTTCTGTTTACGGTCTATTTTTGCTTTCCTCACAATAAGTAGGATAAGAGTTCCTGGAAAAGTGACACAATGGGACTGGAAGTGCAGTAGATCAGGGCTTTTCAACCTTTTCACCCATTGTACCACTTTTAGGATATGGCAATATCCGAGTACCACCAGCCTCCTAGCAAGGTGTCAAAAACTGGATGACCAAAAAAAAAAAAAAAAAAAGAAAGGAAAAAAGTGATGAAGTACTGATACTCCTCAACCTACAACAGTTCACTTAGTGACTATTTGAAGTTACAATGGCACTGAAAAAAGTGCCCCCCAAGCAACAGCCAAACAAGACGCCTGCCCGCCCGGTGGCGCTGTTCCTCCGGTCTGAGGTTTTCATTGTTGTGAGCATTTCTGTTGAGGGGGTGGGGTGGGGGGGTGTTTGGTTTTTATTCCTCCCGTCTGCTGGGTGGTTGCAGCAAGTTTTGGTCACTTCACATGACCCTGGGACACTCTGACCGTCATAAATATGAATCAGTTGCCAACCATCTGAATGTAAATCACAAGACTCTGGAGATGCTGCAACATTCCAGCTGATTGGCATTTCTTCTGGGCTCAGCAGAAGTGCCAGGATCAACGCTGAGCTCCAACTGGAGCCTGGCGCTGATCCTGGCACTTCCACTGAGCCGACAGTTCTGAAGAAGCGCTGATCCTGGCGCTTCCGCTGAGCCCTGAAAGCCCTGCAGCTCCAGCCGTCTCTCACTCAGGCTTGTGCAGTGCTGCCACCGGTTCAGCTCATTCCCCTCCCCCGCTACCATTTTTCTAGGATGGTCGCGTACCACCTGCCAGGTGCCAATGTACCACAGGTGGTACCCATACCACTGGTTGAAAAGCCTTGCAGTAGATCCATCTTTGCAATAGCAGATTCTTGTACAACATGGTACAAGCTAAAGCTCGACCATTCATAATGCTGGGAATGGATTTACTATTGAAATGTAAAAAAAAAAAATTCCCCTGGAATTCTAGAAATTCCTGTCGTATACTTCAAGTTAGTTCATGCATCACATTAAAGTATGGCTTGTGTGTTTATTAAATAGGCTGCATTTAGCTGGGTTTTCATCAACTGTGTATTACAAACCGTAATATTCATTTAATACTCTAAATCAGAATTAGACGAGCCAAACATGTGTGTGTGTGTGTGTGTGTGTGTGTGTGTGTGTGTGTGTGTGTGTAAATAAAGGGAGTAAATTGAGTAAACTGAGAACTGAATGAATTGTTTAAAAGCTTATTTTCTCTCAATTCCTTTTTATTAAAGGCTAGTATACTCAACAGTCCCAAAGGTGTTGGAGGCTACATTATCTCTTTGCACCTTGGAGGCTCTGGGACCACTCGCAAACAGAGTAGATAGATAAGGAAACAAGTTGTTTCTGTGTTGATTTTTCAGCTGGCCTTGGTGTCAAGAGACAAAAAGGGAGTTTTCACTTTCTCTCTTGTCTTTCTTCCCACTTTCTCTTCAAGATGTAGATTAGATAGGCTTTTCTGGTATACATATTATTAAATATATCTACCTGTTATTTAAAATATAATGAATGTATTCATTGCCATAAATTCTGAATTCAAGACAACTACATTACAGTATGAACATTTTAGTTTTTTAATGGGACCTGCTGCTACTTGGTGTTCTTTCAGAACTCTACGTATGTCCCAGAGCGTCCTCTAACAAGGACTTCTGCTAAATGAATAAACCAATGAAAAGCATACAGGACAATACTTATTCTTGAGTCTTTCCCTCTTACACTGCAGTTGTAGAATTAGGAATCAAGCTGAGAGCTGTCAGATTTGGATTGGGTTGAACCTTACAGAAGAAAAAGATAAAAAAACTAGCAGATATGTGATTTTTTTTTCAGGAGAGGTAGTAAGCCAGCTGTTCAAGTCCTGCCTTAGTCATGAAAGCCAGTTGGGTGGCTTTGGACCAGTCATTCTCTCTCAGCCCAACCCACCTCACAGAATTGTTGTTATGGGGAAAATAGGAAGATGAAAGTGTGATGTGTATGTTCATCACCGTGAGTTATTTGTAACAATAATAAAGCCAGGATGTAAATAAATAAATTTCACAAAATGTCTATGGTTCAAACCTACTGTCTGAAAGTGAGAGATGCTGTTGCAGCTATTAGAAACATCAGAGTACATTATTGTTAATTTCATTAATTACATGAAAATGTGGCTCAGGGACAAAAGAGAGAAAGAGAAAGCAAGCACTTTTATAATGCCTCCTTTGAGTGAAACTTTGAAAAACAACAGAGCAGTAATACATTTGTGAAAAAGAAGAAAAAACTAAGTTATTGAATTAAATGACTTGTGCTGCCTCTAATGATGCTTAATTTGTTACTCTAACATGCAGGATATATTGAAGCCCGATGTGCTTTAGAAATTAAACTATTAAAGGGAAGTATTTAGATAGGGAACTGAATACTGTAGGCATGCTTACAAGATACAGAAATACTTGAGCAGTTAGTTGTTAATAAGGGAATATCTAGGTTAGAATGCAACCGTTCAAATTTTGCATCACTTAACTCTTCAACTTACTAATTACAACTAGAATTTAATATTAATTCCTTCAAATGAGGAAACAAAATAGTCATCTTCCTACTCCTAAAGGTGAAGAAATACTAGCTACAGTAATCTGGCCCTTGTTCTTTCCTTAATTGCATTTGTAAATGTTGAAGACCTGCCTTTGTAAGTAAGACATTTCCTTGGCACTTTCTAAGTTCCAGAGAATAGTCTTTTAGTGTTGGGGGCCGGGACATGATCGGACTTGCGGTATGATTGAATTATTTTATTGTCTTATTCTCGATGATTGTTTTAATTTTGTACGCCGCCCTGAGTCCTTTGGGATTGGGCGGCATATAAATAAATTAAATAAATAAATAAGTACAAAAAAGAAAGATTTTAAATCTTCCAGCTTTAACAACAGATAATAAGAAAAGCAAACTCTCTTTTGGACTTGGGCCAATCTCTGTTGGCCACAGCTACTGGGTTCTCTGAATACAAATCAATTAGATAACTATTCAACAGAGAGGTTAATTAAGTACTCTTCCTTTCTTGCTTCATTGCTCTTCAGTGAGGATGTGAAGCTTTCCCAATGAATCTGAAACTAGGAAACTCTGGTCTTCTTTGGGTAATGGAAATACTATCCTCTGAAAAGGCCTGGTAACATTACAGCAATAATGGGGGATACGATTGGGACATGCTGTATGAATGCACTTATTTTACTGTTTTATTGTTATATTTATTGTTTTAATTTTGTACGCCGCCCTGAGTCCCCAGGGATTGGGCGGCATATAAATTTTATTAATAAATAAGTAAATAGATAGATAGATAGGCAAGGGTGTCTGTTAGGAGAAGTAAAAAAAAAAATAAATCAAGAAGATGTCTATGAGAAGGAGTGGCACGTCCATCCCAAAGTCATGGCCACCATATACCGGTTGTACTGGCCTTTTTTTCCCCCCTTCCCAACCGATGACCCAATGGCAGAAAAACAAGTTTCCTATTTGTCCTGTGATTAGATGCATCTAGAAATAGGCCCCGAGATACAAATCTCAAATTTGGGATTTTGAAGCTTTAATAGAGGAGTAGGTATTGTTTTTAAATTGTTCTGTGTACTAGAGTCAGTGCTCCAATAGCAATCCCTGTGCTAAATCTCTTCAGTTCCCACTTTAACTTTCATCCATTTGAACCTGTCTATACAGGTAATCCTCAATTTATGACAACAACTGAGCTCAACATTTCTGTTGCTAAGTGAGGCATTTGTTAAGTGAGTTTTGCCCCATTATATGATCTTTCTGGCCACGGTTGTTAAGTGAATCACTGCAATTGTTAAGTTGGTAACACGGTTGCTAAGTGAATCTGTTTTGCTTGTCAGAAAGCTGCAAAGGGTGATCACATGACCCTGGGACGCTGCAATCGTCATAAATATGAATCGGTTGCCAAGCGTCTGAATTTTGATCCCGTTACCAAGGGGAAGCTCCAACAGTTGTAAGTGTGAAAAATGGTCATAAGTCACTTTTTACAGAGCCGTTGTAACTTCAGTCACTAAATTAAGTTGTAAGTCAAGAACTACCTGTATTTCAGTTCTGTTTGGCAAATGTATCATTAACAACTGTACATCAGTGAGAAGTTCATTGTCTGTGTAAATGGATAACTAGAATACTTAGGAATGTCTTTCTATGTAATCTCAGCTATAATGTGATTATATGGTTTTAACTTATATGTGAATCCAGCCTGTTATTTGCGAAGTAAATAAAAACTGTCTAATTATCTTGAGATAATACCTTGCCTTTTAATAATGTTGCTTACTCTAGTGTTTTCTAGCTGTACAGTTATTCAACATATACTGGCTTGAGGCCGTATCATCTGGAGATTATGAGAAGCATAGTGCAGCAAAAATGAAGGACACTAGTTTAGGGAAGACTGGTTTAGGATATTTAGTAATAACATTTTAGGTTGCATTAGGTTGGGATAAATATATTAAAACACTCTGTATAAATAGAAACATAATATCAGGAAAATATATATATGCCTCCAAAAGAAGCAGTAGGTCTTACTTCAGGGGATGTCTTATTTTTTTCCTGACATCTGCCTCGCTTTGCAACACGCCCGTCCAGCAGGAGCCCACTTGATCACTGGCCCACTTTTGTGGCTGCTCATGGCCACTCACAGCAGGCCATGTAGCTTGCTATGCTTGCTATGCTATGAGATGGAGGGAGGGGGGAGCTATCCCAAGCGATTCGCTCTGCTTCCAAGTGCTCTTGGAAACACTTTTTGCCCAGATGGAGAAATGATGGAGACTAGAAAGTTCGTCTGCTTGTAAATGGAAATCCCTCGATTTCCAAGCACCCCATTTGCAAGCAAATGAAAGTTCCAGTCTCCCTTTGGGTGAAAAGTGCACGGCACATCCGGATCGCCTACCTCACCACCCGCCTCTGCCTCTACGCTGGACTTATCTGCATTGCTCCAAGGGGCCGGTGGGTTACGGCTACTGCCATATACCATCGGCCTCTGTGCGCTTGTCGCCACTTGTGCTGGCCATGCCCACCCCCAGGCTTATTTTTGGGGTAGGGCTTATATTAACCCCAACCCAAAAAATCCAGCTAGGGCTTATTTTCAGGGTGGGTCTTATTTTCGAGGAAATACGGTAATAGACAACCTATGGTCAACATACGATGATTCAGCATTCCTTTTACAATTCCACAAAACCCTCAACGCAACTCCAAAATAGTGGGATGAAAATTTCCCCTTTTGGAGTGAATCTGGGAATTTTCTTAATGGCTTAAAATAAAACTCTATTCTAAGAACTTGAGAGGAATGGAGAAGAAATTTAATAATACTATAAGAATTAGCCAGTTTGTTCCAAATCATTTTTTCTTTCAGGTCTTTGAAATGAAATGAAATAGATACTTTTAAGTACATTAAATTATTTATAAAGTAATGGTCTTTTTATTCTGCTTTTTCAAAAGTTCACCCCCAAATCAGAAAGTTTATTAAAATACTTTGCACCTTTCATATTTTCATTTCCTATTAAAGTCAGCTGTAGGGGGGAATTTAGATCAGTCTGTAATAGGTATTTTTAAGTTGTAAATAATTTTGCTCCCTCCAAAACTAAGTAAATGCAATGTACCTTTCCACATTAAAATGAACTATACTTTGGAAAACTATTCTTATTCAAGAGCGCCCTCTAGAGAATAATGGTGTAATTGTGACTTAGTATTTCTACTATTCAGTACTAACAGTCTTTACATTTCCAGATTACCTTCCTTGCTAAATGTTTTAAAACTGGTGGTTTGCAACGGAATCCTAAATGGAATTTGGAAGAAAAAAGTGGCAGAACAATGTCTTCTCCTAATCCTGTTGTTTCATGTTAACTTGGTAGAGTTTTATTTTCTCCTTGCCAGTTGAGATACTAGGAAAATTAACTACTGTATATCAGGATCTATGTCATTTTACTTGGAAAAAACAAACTTAGAACAATGTGATAGGTTCAGTCTAGCATTTACCATGCTTTATTTATTTATACATTGTTGGTAGACTATGACTCAAAAACCAAGTAAGTTAAAAAAAACTGTATGACTACTTGGATTAACCTACTTGGTTAAAACCTACTTGGCTTGCCTTCAGAAGTTGTGGGTGCTCCATCACTGGAGGTTTTAAGAAGAGACCGAATAGCCACTTGTCTGAAATGGTATAGGACCGTGGTGGCGAACCTATGGCATGCGTGCCACAGGTGGCACACAGAGCCCTCTCTGTGGGCATGCACACTGTCCTAGGCCTTCAGTGGGGTTTTATAAAACCTTTTTACTTTAGCCTTCTGCCGCCATGTGCAAAAAAAAAAAGGTTCAATTAATCAATCAAATTCAACTAGAAAATCTCCAAGGTCCTTTCCACTCCATTATTCTGTATTCTGAGTTAATGAATGCTGAATTTAGATTCCAGAAGCAGTAACATTTTACTTAGCTAGCGTATTCTCCCAGCTATTATATGGAATCCATATAAAATTGCACTTCAATTTTGTCTTTTTAGAATTAGTTCAGTCTAATTTATTTCATATTTCTTGAAATGTTCCTTATGCAGATCTGAAAAGGGAAGCTGGAATACTAAAAATAAAGAGCATTAATTGAATCTTCCTTCTACTTGTTTAAAAAAATAATTCTGTCCAGTTGGATTAATTCCCCTGTATCCTGTATTGGGTGATGCATCATACACTGGATATATTTTATTTAATTTATATATTTAATTTTATTTATATGCCGCCCAATCCCAAAGGACTCAGGGCGGCGTACAAAGTTAAAACAATCATAAAACAATAATATAATAAAATAATACAGTCATACCGCGAGTCCGATCATATCCCGCCCCCGCCCCCCCGGGGACATCAGCCCCAGGCCTGCTGGAACAGGAGAGTTTTAACGGCTTTCTTAAAGGCCGGCAGGGTGGGGGTAGTTCGAACCTCGGGGGGAAGTAGATTCCACCAGGTCGGAGCCACCACAGAAAAGGCCCTTCCCCGAGGGCCCGCCAGCCGACATTGTCTGGCCGACGGGACCTGAAGGAGGCCCAATCTATGGGACCTCACCGGTCTCTGGGAACTATGCAGCAGAATGCGGTCCTGTAAGTAACCTGGCCCTATGCCATGAAGGGCTTTAAAGGTGATAACCAACACCTTGAATTGCGTCCGGAGACCCACAGGAAGCCAGTGCAGCCCGCGGAGGATAGGTGACATGTGGGCGTACCTTGGCGCGCCCACAATCGCTCTCGCGGCTGCGTTCTGAACCAACTGCAGCCTCCGAACGCCCTTCAAGGGTAGCCCCATGTAGAGCGCGTTACAGTAATCCAGTCTTGAGGTGACAAGGGCATGAGTGACTGTGAGTAAAGCCTCCCGGTCCAAATAAGGCCGCAACTGGTGCACTAGGCGAACCTGTGCAAAGGTCCCCCTGGCCACAGCCGATAGATGTTGTTCCAAATTTAGCTGTGAGTCCAGGAGGACACCCAAGTTGCATGCCTGCACTGAGGGAGGTAAATTTGCCCCCCCCCCCAGGACTAATGATGGACCATCCAGTTGGCCTTTGGGAGGCAAGACCCAGAGCCACTCGGTCTTGTCAGGGTTGAGTCTAAGCCTGTTCACCCCCATCCAGACCCTCACATCTTCCAGGCACCGGCACATCACGTCGACTGCTTCACTGAAAGGACACGGGGTGGAGATATATAATTGGGTATCATCCGCATACTGATGATACCTCACCCCGTGTCGCTGAATGACCTCACCCAGCGGTTTCATGTAGATGTTAAAAAGGAGGGGGGACAGGACCGAGACCTGAGGCACCCCATGATTGAGGCGCCTAGGGGTCGATCTCTGTCCGCCCACCAATACCGACTGCAATCTGTCAGAGAGGTAGGAGGAGAACCACCGCAATACGGTGCTGCCCACCCCCACCTCTCTGAGACGACGCAGAAGGATACCATGGTCGATGGTATCGAAAGCCGCTGAGAGGTCAAGAAGCACCAGGATAGAGGAATAACCCCTATCCAGGGCTCGCCAGAGGTCATCGGTCAGTGCGACCAAAGCAGTCTCAGTGCTGTAGCCGGGCCTGAAACCAGATTGAAAAGGGTCCAGATAATTAGTTTCATCCAAGGATCGCAAGAGTTGGGACGCCACCACCTTCTCTACAACCTTCCCCACAAAGGGGAGGTTGGAGACAGGACGAAAGTTCTTCAAAACAGCTGGGTCCAGGGAAGGCTTCTTGAGGAGGGGCCTCACCACCGCTTCCTTTAAAGGTTGCGGGAAAGACCCCTCCATCAAGGAGGCGTTGATTATCGCCTGGAGCCAGCCTCGTGTCACCTCCCTACTGGCAGAAACCAGCCAGGAGGGGCATGGGTCCAATAAACAGGTGGCGGCATTCATTGCCCTCACGGCCTTGTCCACTTCATCAGGGGTCACAGGCTCAAACTCGCTCCAGATAACATGACTAAGACCAGCCCCTGGCAACTCGGCTGGCACTGCCCAGTCGGAGTCCAGGTCTCTCTGAATCTGAGCGATTTTGTCCGAAAGAAACTGAACAAACTCCTCAGCTCTCCCCTGCAAGGGTTCCTCCGCCTCCTCCACTTTAAGAAGGGAGCGGGTCACCCTAAACAAGGCGGCCGGGCGAGATTCTGCGGACGCAATAAGTGCGGAAAAGTGAACACGCTTTGCCGCCCTTATCGCCACTAAATAAGTCCTAAGATAGGCTCTTAATAGTGATCGGTCAGATTCAGAGTTACTGGCCCTCCAACGTCGCTCTAGACGTCTCTTGTGGCGCTTCATCTCCCGGAGCTCCTCAGTAAACCAAGGCGCCCTCCGGGGACCACCACCACAGAGAGGTCGCAAAGGCGCAATTCGATCCAGGGCCCCGGACGCCGCCTCATTCCAGGCCGCAACCAGGGACCCGGACAAGTTGTGGACAAGGGAGTCAGGTATTTCCCCAAGCTCCTCCTGGAACCGATCTGGGTCCATTAGGCGCCTGGGGCGGAACCACCTAGTCGGCTCCCTCTCCCTGCAGGCAATGGGGGAGTGATGCTCTGAAGTCCAGCCTCAATAGGAAATGATCTGTCCATGACAAGGGCAAGATCTCTATTCCCCTTAATTCCAGATCATGTCTCCATTGCCCCGAGAGAAACACAAGGTCGAGTGTGTGACCACCCCTATGAGTCGGATCCTGAATTACCTGGGTCAGGTCCATGGTTGCCATGGAAGCCATGAACTCCTGCGCTGCCTCTGAGCAATCGCCGAGTGATGGTAGGTTAAAGTCCCCCAGTACTATAAGTCTGGGGAACTCCACCGCCAACCCAGCTACTGACTCCAGCAATGCAGGCAGGGCTGTTGCAATGCAGCTGGGAGGTAGGTACGTCAGCAGCAAGCCCAACTGAACCCATGAACCCAACTTCAATAGGAGGGACTCACACCCAACAACCTCCGGGGCAGGAATCCCACGAGGACTCAAGGACTTCCGAGCGATGACTGCCACTCCCCCACCCCTGCCCTGATGTCAAGGCTGATGAAGCACCACAAACCCGTCCGGGCACATCTCCGAGAGGGAAACACCCCCCTCAGGGCCGAGCCAGGTTTCGGTTATACATGCCAGGTCTGCCCCGCTGTCCAATATTAAATCATGGACAAGGGGGGCTTTGCTGACAACGGACCTGGCATTAAGCAACAGCAGCCTACAATTAGGGCCCTGTACTCCCGTCACCAGTACTACAGGATGAGCCTTTTGAGGGGCCGGAACAAGGAATCGCTCTAACATAGCGAGTCCTCATTCCCCAAAGATGGCCTGCCCCTTGGCGCCTCCCATATCTGCCTATCCCAGTCATAACCGGGTTGCTCTGACCTTCTCCCCTCCCCAGAGTACTCCCACCCTCACCAGCCTTCTCCCTTCCTGATTGGACTAGCTTTCCATACAAACGAAGCCCAAGGGTAAGTCCTGCCCCCCCCCTACTTTTGCTATTGCACTCAGCAGAGGGGGTACCAGGCTCCGCCCCCGACTCCACCATTCTCATACCCCAAACACTCAATACACATTCACACTCAATTTATATACATAAAAATATTCACATTCATACGCCCTAAATACAATAATAAAATTTATACATAACAGGGCCACCATTCATCTACATGCATACACACACCCACAACAAATATTCTCTAAAAAATAATATTGCCCCTCTGTGTCCCAGGCTTGTCCAATGTGGCCAGCTAGGTGATCATTAGGTACTTGTCTTGGGGCAGACCGTACTTGGCCTTGTGCTCCTCAAAGAGCTGGGTCAACTTCTCCAAGTACCTCTCGTGCAGCTCATCAATGGCTTCTCCGGACATCCAACAATTGTGTAAAGTCAACCCAGCCACGGCGGGACGGCTAGTCAAACTGGGGCTCCTTACAGCTGAGTTGGTTTCAATTGCTGGGATCGCAGCCGGGAATGGAGAACGTAACAACACCTCTGAGCATGTACAGAGTAAATTTCTAGGCCACAAGCTCGCCTCTCCCACTCCTTTCACGATGTGGCACTCGATGACGGGCCCGACCTCCTGGAAGAGGATGCACAGCTCGCCGCTGTTGCAGGCGGCCGAGACGTTGCCCACGAAGGTCTTGACGGTGTGGGTGGGCCTCGGGCGGGAGAACTCCACGACCACGCGGTGGCAGTACAGGAGGTGCCCGTTGAGCTTCTGGATGGCGTGCTCGGCCGCCACCTCGTCGCGCAGGTGGATGAAGGCGAACTGCTTCATGAGGGCCATCTTCACCACCACGCCCGGCACAGCTGCCTCGAAGAGGTCGCACAGCTCCACCCGCGACGCCCCCCCGGGCACGCCGCCCACGGAC
Organism: Crotalus tigris; assembly: GCF_016545835.1. Lineage (NCBI taxonomy): Eukaryota > Metazoa > Chordata > Lepidosauria > Squamata > Viperidae > Crotalus > Crotalus tigris. Next base: position 28,594 of record NW_024097935.1, read on the forward strand.
ACCTCCACGCCCGGCTGCACCGGGCCCGCCCGTCCCGAGGAGGCCCGGAGAGAAGGAAAGAAGCCAGACGACACGAACCCACAAAATAGCACCTGCGAGAGAGACGCGGCCCCCCTCCGGCAACAGTCCTTCTGCCTCTTGTGACCTGGCGGGCGAGCTGGCTTCGAGGCTGCGGGGAGAGAGCGGGGGAGAGGGCGAGCAATGCTGGCGAGTCCTCCGCAGCCGGTGGGGTCCGACACTGGACTGGGTTGTGCCGCGACTTCGCCTTGGAACCTCCAGACTGGCGGCCGGGCATAGTGATGATGGAAAAGCAACTTCATTCACTAGGGCTATCTTGAGAATTCCTCTACATTCCAAGGTATGATCAGGCAGGCAAAATAAAAGTTCATGTATATTGGGCACAGAATGTCAAACCAATTGCGCTTCTTTATCCAAATACCATTTTTATGCAGCCCTGCTCTTAATGTGAAACCAGAGAGCTGTCTGAAACATATATCTAACTTCATATATCTTTTATTCCAGATCATTCTGATACCTTGCTGGTCCTAGAAGGAAAATTTAAAAGAATCCTTTATAATGACCAATTAAACCCTGTGGGTTAAACATACTGGAATCCTCAACTCTTAATTAGCTATATTGTCTCTTCTATGAAGATATTAGAAATAGGCATATTATACTCTATTTATTGGACTTTCCAGAATGTTCAAACTATTTCTATGTTCAACTATTGCTGGAGGACCAGTAAGATTCAATCTTTGGCATTGGCCAAATTCCGTTACATTGCTTTCAAGATCAGAAGTCATTTTTATCCAGTAACATAAATACACTATCCCTAGTTATTTTATTGTTCTGTTTTTTATACTATGCTTCACTTCGAAAGTACATTTTTCTTAGTCTATGATCATAAATTGAATAAGCAAAAATACCGATTGATAAAATGGACTGTTGATTTTTTAAAAATTATTGGAAATGCAATGACCAGATTGGAACATTTTTCCATATTTAGTGGCAAAAGTGTAATACTCGACAATTTTGGAAAATAATAGGCAACAGAATGAAAAACATTTTAAAAATCTAATTTCATTTCCAACCTGTTTTCTACTCTATTTTACTAAATCTTATATTCCCACAAAGTATACCAAATTAGTTGTGTAGATGGTAACAGGTGCAAGAATATCTTTACACTTCCAATTGGAAAATATCGTTCTTTCTCCAGAAAAATGACTCATTCAGCTCTGTCAGTGTGGTTTGATGTCCAACATAACTTTGTATTTAAAAGTAAACATGACACAAAATTTAATTCAACTTGGAAGCAAGTTTTTCTTTTATCACTACCTCTCAACAGCTTTCAGTGCCAACAGAAAATTCTATTGGGCTGGCTTAAGGAACTGGGATGACAGGCACTGTTTTGTGTAGTTCTTTATATGTGGCCAGTTTCAACCAGTGTTGAGAAGGATGAGAGGTCATGCCCGCAGCTGGTCATCTGTATAATTAGGTGCTGCAGGGCTGGACTCTCCTATCTATATGTAACTGCTGGGTGAGAAGAACCGACCTCTCTACTTGGGGTAGACCAAGTGAGCCATCTAAGTCCCACCAGTGCTTGGAGGCTCTTTGGGCCTGAGGAACAGAGGCTCAATCCTGACAATAGCAACTGGATATGTTTCTTTGATCCTTCTGGCCAGGGCACAACGGTAAAAATCAGAAAATATCAAAATAAAATAATAAAAATAAATACGATATCAAAATGAACGGGCAAAACCAACATATAATCAAAACTTAATTGAGGCTGGCAATACTAACATTGAATCTTAGCACAAAACTCATCTATCACCCTCGTCCATCGCATGGGGGGGGGGAGCAGTCGGTGGTTTGCGGCTGCACTGAAGGATAACAGAATTAGCGCCATCCGAACTTTCCGGGGGAGGCAGTCCCAGAATTCCCTGGTTCTATACGGATGATACTTCCGGCTAACCGGAGAACAGGAAAAGCCGGCTTGCATCGTAACCTCTGTCGCCTAGCAACTCCTGTTTCTGTCTTTTCCCCCCCGCCTCCGCCGCTTAGGAGCGGCCAGTTTTCCTCGTAGGACCAATAGTACCTTAGACCACGCCCACCTTTGTTTCCTTTCCGCCCATTCCTTTCTACATACAACACCGCCTACTCTTCTCAGCGAACACCACGTCTACAAATGATCACTCCCGGAAGTACTTCGGTCTCTTCTTAGATAGACTCCGTTCACTTCCGTTTTCGCCCTCCCCTTCTCGTACGGCCACGCCGCAAGTGGAAGCCGGCGCGTCTTCGGCTACCTGGCAGGTAAGATTTTTGTTTTCCCCCCCCCAGGGAGTCCCTCGTTCCCGGGGTACTCGGTTGGGTGGGTGGGGCTGGCGATTTATCCTTCTCGCCTGTGCGCTCATTTGGCTTCCTCTTCCACCTCAGCTTCGCCTTCCGTGCTTGTGGTTGAGTCCCGGTCTTGGAGATGTTGCTGCGCCGCTGTCCGGGCTCTGGTGCCTGCGGAGGCTCGTTGGCGGCCGGGTTGTTGTTGTTCCTGCACCTCAGCTGGGCGGTCCGCGCCTCGGAGATTACCTTCGAATTGCCCGATAATGCCAAGCAGTGCTTCTACGAGGATATCGTGCAGGGCACCAAGTGCACCTTGGAATTTCAGGTAAGGAGATGTGGCGGCGCCACGAAGGCAAGTGGACGCCCTCGGCTGGGCCGTGCGGTTGTCCGCCCTACCACCCGTAGAACAACCCTTACCTTTGCATGCCTCAAAGGTGCTTTTTCACCAGGCAGCTGGACTTCTTCGTTTTTTCTTCGAAGACGTTTGGGTTCTCATCCAAGAAGCGAAACGTCTTCAAAGAAAAAAACCCAAGAAAGTCCAGTTGCCTCGTGAAAAAACACCTTTGGGATAACTGTGACTTGGATGACTGAGAACCTCCATGGACGTTTTACCCTTGTGTGGTTTCAGGAACGGGGTTGAAAGCGGCCCCTTTAGGAGTGAAATCAAACAGGACTGATTAGGCAGCAGCAGAAGAGGATTTTCAGGAAATTGCAGAAAATTCTGCAGAATCACTTCGGGACTGCAAGTTCCATGCTGAGATATTGCCCCCATTGATAGTCTCACCTAACCGACCTTCCTTTTAGTATAGATATTCATCTTGTACCCCTCCCTCTCCCCCCCCCCCCAGGCTTCTGCTCTGTCATATTTCTCATGGACCTTTTAGTTTTGAGCCTGCTTCTTTTATATATTGTAATTCTAAATCAGTGGTTCTTTTTCATGCCGCGACCCCCAACCAGTCGTAAGTCGAGAACTAATCAACCGGTCGTAAGTCGAGGACTACTCAACTGGTGCAGCACCGTTTGCAGAATGGGACTTTTGGCGGGCTCAGCAGGGCAGAGACAGCCTGGACAATTCCTATTGGCTTTTGAAAGCCAATAGAATTAGACTCCATTCAAGAGAGTCTATTCTATTGGCTTTCAAAAAGCCAATAGAATAAAAGGGAGTAGCACAGCTAAGGAAAAGGGGGAAAAATGGCGGACTGCGTTGTTTGGCGACCCCCGTGAAATGGTCGTTCAACCCCAAATGGGGTCCCGACCCACAGGTTGAGAACCACTGTTCTAAATCTAAGTGCTATGGCTAGTGCTATTGTATATGTGTACTGGGTGTGGTTTTAAATACACATAAAACTATTCCTTGCTAGTTTTATCTTGATAGTTGTACGTGGAACTGTATCTATTGCTTGCAGCAGTATGGTGAAACTGGTGACCAGTGTCTTTTTCTGGTTTTTATAGGTAATTATTTGATTTTCAAACCATCAGGTGTATGCTGTTGTTAAATGTCTGTTTTGTACAATGTGCAAAGGAAATGAAGTTGTATGATTTTCACTTAAAAGAAGAAAATATATGGAAAATAAATTGGCCGTATAAGCTCTAAAATATATGCAATAAATAATACAGGTAAATAAAATACATATAGCTTACATAGAAGATGCATATATCAGCAGCAACAATTTCATTCTGAAAATGAATAAGGGAATTTTCTGTGTGCCATCAAATCAACATCTCCATTGAAAGCAAGGTTCCATGTATATTGCTATTTAAAAAAATAGATTATAAACTCTGTAGACAAAATGTGTTATTGTATTCCTAGAATACAGCATTGAAATGGAGCTGTGCTGTATGGCGATTAAAAGGCATGGATCATATATTATCTAAAATATGAAGAATATATTTGCTATCCAACTTGAATGATGATTCATCTCATTGTTCAACAGAAACAAAGGAAGTACTATTCTTATGCAATTGGTTTGGCTTCAGTAATCCTAAGAAAACTATACAACAGTGTCTGATTTAGCAACATTAGGTTATCATACTGTCTACTTCTTCATCTTAGTGAGGTGTAGAATGCTATTTCCAACTATGTTTCCATCCTTTAGTCCTAGTATCAGGACCAAATATTTGGAATGTTATTCTCATTTAACTTGATGACTTCAGACAATATTTCATATTATCAAGATTTAGGGAAACAAATTGAAACAGTAAATAACTATTTGAAAATGATCCATAGAGCAAGATGTTTAACAGATTTTGGTACAGAGAACTAATGATAAAAATGAACTGTATAATTTTATCTATAGCACTAGCTCAGGAATCCAGTCATATTTTTTAGGAATCAAGATATCGGATCATTGTTGCTGGGAAGAAAATCATGTCTACGTAGACTGAATATAAATGTACATTCATTATTTCAGCAAATATATTACCATAAGTACTGAGTTATATATGGAAAAACAAGAATATAATAGTTATAATTGGTTAAAAGATTTAGTGTTGTCATCATTGTTACTATTATTATTTAATTACCCTGACATGGACTGAGAGATAAACTCTGCACCAAGTGGAAGATCAAACAGATTCCTGACAAACCTAGCAGACAACTTTGTCCCCCAAAAAGTAGAGAAGGAACCAGAAGATCAGCCATATTGAACTTAATTCTTACTAACAGAGATGAAATGTTAGAAGTGTTTACATTCATTATTGCACGTTAAAATGCATTTTCTCTTAACCAGATAACTAGAAAGATGTTCTGCCTGTCTTCCTGCCATGTAATAACACTTAACGACATTGTTAAAATTAACACACCAAAATATATAAAATCTCAGTTGTATACAACTGTTTAACTGCTTAGGAAAAGTGAACAATGGAGATTTCCCTTGGAAAGTTCCATATTTGTAATTCTGCTACTGAAAAAGATTTGCATGTGCCCATCTATCTAGAATAGGAATTTTAGTGCAGCTCAGAGAAGGGGAATACCACAGGTAAGACGAAATTCTATTGCAAATAAATTGGCAAGGACTTGATAAGAAAATATATCCATCATTCTTAATAGGAAAGGAACACCAATTGACTCTTTCAGAGAAAGACTATGAAACCAGAAGAGAGGATGAATAGAATAGAATATCATGATTATAAGCAATTTGTATCTATAACTCTATCTTGAAGTCCAAACTATAATAATCTAAATAGGTACTCTTACCTGCAGGATTTCCAAAAATGCTAGCCACGGTCTCTGGAGTTAAAATTCTGCAGTTCTAATCTTGCTGTGTATTTCCATCCTTTTGCTATGATGTTCCATGCTTCTTATTTCAGGCTTTGTAACTCTGATGCTGCTTGTTCAGCTGTCAGCAATAGGTATTGAATGTTGACATAGTTTCTCTTGGTTTCAGCATGGATTATTTGTGGATAACCTATTCTAGAAGAGAATGAATTGTATGCATTCATGAAAGTATACTTAAGGTGAAGAAAAATGCTTAATGTACATAATCTATTTTTAAAAATTGTCCAATATATTTTTGACCTTATTAGAGCTTTCAAAAGTTTGCTTTGCTGAATGTAACTTGTGTTATCTAGCTTGATCATTATACATCATAATATAAAATATTATTCCACAACACTTTAATCTTAATCTTCAGTGTTATCAGTGCATTGTTACAAACTACATGGATTTGGTTTCTATCAAAAGAACCATCTGTTTCATGGACTTGTAGTAAGATCTCTCATAATTGATATAGAGATAACCTTATCTTTTTACCTCCAGCTGCTGATTCCTTTACACTAATTATTTTGTAGGTCTAGTAACTGTATCATATTTTTAAAGAATGTTAACGTATGCTAGACAAAATAGCAAAGCTGCCCTATTCTTTTATAACAATATCTCCACACTAAGCCAAAAGCCTTCCAAAAATAAAAGGAACCCTCTGTTCATGAAAATTTATCTTTTAGTATGGTCTGCTGATTTTACATACATATGAGATTGTGTTTGTGCGAGTACAAGATGAAGGGGCTTCCTCAGTTTAGAGAATGAAGAACTTTTTCAGAAGTGCTGCAGGTTTTAATGTTCTTCTTTTCTTTTGTATTTTTCATTGATTACATGCTGTCAAATCAGTTTTGACTCTTAGTGACTTCATAGATAGGATTTTTCTAGGATCATTTGTCACCCATTTGGCCTTTCATCTCTTCCAGTAGGTGCTGTAATGGAAACTATATACCTTGCTACTGGTCATCCTCTTTTCTTTCACTAAAATGCAAAGCCTATGTCAGTCTTTAATAAATGCACATCTAGTTTTGGATATTATATGATAGGATTTTATCTATAGTAGTAAGAAGTTCAAAACTGTGGCCTTAATGGTTTTAACAACTGTTACACAATTTGAATAGTTATTCTTAAGTGTTGTGTTTTCATGTTAACTTGATAACTTTTATGGTTATTTTTCAATTATTATTTGGTCCAAACAGTTACTACAAGTGCAAAAATATGTGAAATGCATCAAAATGTTTTAAGTTGCCTTGACTTAGTTGTGACCGCAGTATACTTAATTTCCCTTACTGATGTTTTTAACAATGTGCTGTTTAGTATATTTGCTTTGTAAAGATTCTTAACTGATAAGAATAGGATCAGTGACTATTGTTCCAAATACCAGTTTTCTTTATTCCACAGGTGATTACTGGAGGACACTATGATGTCGATTGCCGCTTAGAAGATCCAGATGGGATTGTGCTATATAAAGAAATGAAGAAACAATATGATAGTTTTACCTTTACCGCATCTAGAAATGGAACATACAAATTTTGTTTCAGCAATGAGTTTTCAACTTTCACACACAAAACAGTATACTTTGATTTTCAAGTTGGAGATGACCCCCCTCTCTTTCCTAGTGAAAACAGAGTCACTGCACTCACTCAGGTATGGTGAATTTTGAGTACACAGTAATGTACTGTCTTTATCCTAAAGTTTACTAGAAACAGTTTACAGTTATTCAGAAATGTTATTTTTGTCTAGTAGCATGATCACATGGCCATTTAATTGAGTGACATTCTCACTTGATCAACAATGGGAATACAATGGAGAATGGCAGTTGCCATCTTTTCATTTACACAACTAAATATTTTTTGTATTAATATTGTAAATTGTAACTTGATATTGCTTGAGTGGTTTGTAAAGACCTCTGAATTTTAAATTCCATTGCAATAATTCATAATAAGATAAGATAAAAAGGTAGATAAAAACATCAGATCTCTGCAGCTTCTAATAGCACTTTAGTATCAGCTGACTTCTGAGAAGGAACAAACAAGTGAATAAAGGCAACAAAAGCCTTGGCTATTATTGTGTAAAAAACTCCCTAAAGCGTATGTTTTTACTATAGCCCAATAGAAAGACCTGCAAACCTCCAGTTATTGTTAACTGCAACTTATAGCATCCAGCATTGTTGATCAGGGACTCTGAAACTGCTACTTAAGTAACATCTTTGTATCAGCAGAGCAGCTTTTGTCAGTAGTACTGAGATGGGCTCAATCCTTTCTCCTATATCATTCCATTTCCAAACTACCATTTAGAGCAGACATGTCAAACTCGCAACATCATGTGATGTCGCACGACGTATCAGAGCTTTTTTCCCATTGCTGGCAATGGGGTGGTGCGGTTTCGTCGTGACGCGTCTGGCCCATGGGCTGGCAGTTTGACACTCCTGATTTAGAGGATTGGAAGGAATCTCCTGAGTTATTCAAGGGAAAGAGGTTAGAGGAGTTGAGCAAATAGTTCATATGATTGTAGAGTTCATTATAGATATGCATGTTTCATTTTAGGATCTCAGTAATAAAATTACTAAATTTAAATATTAGAGTTAAAATTCAAAAGCTTTCAATATATAGTTTGATTCAAGTTCTGACATTTTTGTTGCTGACTGACAACAGTTTCTATATTGAGAGAAAGACTTGGTAATTGCTCTCTTTTATTAAAAAATATTTTTGGAATTGATTATTTTTATTCTAAGTAAAAGGACAAGTAACTAGATTAATACTGTATTACAATAATGTGATTCTGAAGAACAATCCTTTCGATTTTTATAAAACTCTACTTGTTTTATCTATATGCTATGGTAAAATACGATTTAATGTTTCCATAAGGTTCTATTTCTGTTTTATTAATAGTGATTAGATTTCAGTCTGTTTTACTCATCAGTGCTCTATTTTCCTGTCTCTAGATGGAGTCAGCGTGTGTTTCAATTCATGAAGCTCTAAAATCCGTCATTGATTATCAGACACATTTTCGACTGAGGGAAGCACAAGGCCGTAGCCGAGCAGAAGACTTAAACACACGAGTGGCTTATTGGTCAATAGGCGAAGCCATCATTCTGCTTGTAGTTAGCATTGGGCAGGTATTTCTTCTCAAAAGCTTCTTCTCTGACAAAAGAACCACTACAACTCGTGTTGGATCATAACAAGCTTCATATCCATTGTTTGAAAAATATACTATTATTTGAATGAGTTCTAGTTAAAGAACAATTAAGTACAGGGAACATTTTAAATACCTTTAGCCTTCTCACTTCAAAGTTCTGAAATTCATACTCTCAAAAGCTGTCACAGAAAAAAAAAGACAGCCTTTTATTTGTTATACATTGGAGTTTTCTTTTGCATCTGCTGAGAAATCTAATAGTTGCTAGTTTTTTAACAAATGAGACTTGTTTGTAAGTACTTAGTGCTTTAAGAAAATCCTTTAAGTAGTTAATTAAAAGATTGTCCTTATGAATGAAAAAAAAGCCTGACCTTGCAAGTTGAAGCATTGAAATGAAAACTAAAACACATAATAATAGTCTCAAAGTCTTGTACTGCACTGTTTTGAGTGTCTATGGAAATTCTAGGGTCTTGAATCAGTTATTGGGGTGTATATAGATATATAAATATATATTATTTTACTCTTACCAATTTTAGAGTCCTGGGGAAAAAACAATTTCCTATGCATTGAAAGGTTATCATTTTTGCATTTTGCTTTTTAAATTAAATAATGGGGAAAATGCCTTCTAATTCTTGAAGCTGAGTCTTTGAGTGTTGCTGTTGCTGCTGCCTTGAGAACTAAATCAGTCAGCTTTGACACGAACCATATAAATTTTGGAATCTGATGTTTTCACTTGAACTTGATAGGACTAAGTAAAAATGCACTGGTTTAAGTAACTTGCAGCTAAAATTTAGCCTTGTAGTCTCTAATATTAAATCAGAGCTGTTCAACCGTATGCCCTTTAGATGTTTGTAACTATAATTCCCATAAATTTTAAAGACGGTCAGTAATCATGGGAGTTACAATCCAAGAGATTTGGAGACTGCCATGTTAAATAAGATAGGATTGCAGGGCCATAAGTGGCTCGAGGGTTTTGTTCTAAATAATTGATTTATTAAGCAATGTATGCAGATGCTGGATGTATGTGGATTAATTTGCTGATTAAACATTCTAAATAGATGGGGATAGTACGGTACTATATTACCCTATCCTACCAGTTTTATGCTAAAAGGCTACTTTTTGAAGTAGCTCACAAGATTGGGGAGAATGAGAGATTTTGCCATATAATTGCTAGTTCTACTATACCTGCTTTCCAACATCACAAATGCTTTTATGGGTTTTTAAGATTGTACAACATTATTTCAGAATGCTCAAAAGAAATTAACATTACCACCATAACCATACACATTAAAGGTAAGCTTCATTCCTCTTAGTAAAACTGGCATCTTCTAAATGGATAACAAGGCTTGTCTGAAAGGATGAAGAAAGAATTTGTAGTGGTTGAAAAAAATATGAATACCACTATGCTTAAGGGTTAACACTCACTAAAATAAGCGATATTTTATAGTACATTTGTGCAGCGAATTCACCAATTTTCCCCTTTGTAGATATTCTGTAAGCACATTTTGCATTTTTTTCTGTATGCGCTACCTGATTATGCTGTAAAAGGATGAGAGATGCTCTGTCATGGAGTCTGACTAAGTGACGATGCTAAAAATGCCTAATATTTCCCCTTAGTTTGTGGATGTGGCTTTTTAGAAAATAGAGCATTGATGTGTTTAGAGATGGGGAATATTCCCGTGCTGTATTTGTTTAACATTCTGCTATAATAGCTTGCTGTAGAAGGTGCTTGGTCTTTCACTTGAGCTTGCAGAAAATAAATTTATTGAATGTACTTGTTGTTTCTTGTAAAGGTCAACTACATGCAATTTGTGAAAACAGTAATTAAATCAGTTTTTAGAATGAGCTGCTTTACCTTCCATTCCTTTTAATGATTTATATTCAAGAGACCCATAGAAATCCTGTAAAACGAAGATTGGCAGAAGTGGTATTTAGCCATAAATCTGAGGAACTCATAAGGGCCTATCTGTTCAGACTAAAGTTGTATACTTTTTTTTGTAAATAGGTCAGTGAGAGTTTCTTTAGTTTTACTTTTTTTTTATTCCAAAGTTTGGCCATCTGTATCAAACTGGTTACGTATATGATGGAGAAAAGGCTCATAACCATGGCCTAATTTCTGAATTTGTAACAAACAGTTGACAGGATATAATTCAAGGATAAAAATGCATATTTGGTGACTTCCCAATATGGATATAAATATTTTTCAAGGTTCTAGGTGTTTGCCCTGCATTATTTCAGTCCAATCATACTTATTTTAGGCACATTGTATGAATTTTGCATCTAGTTCTTTAATTTATAATAATAAATTTGGCTGTTCTTTTTGTAGGATAGGGTTTGGGACAGTGGCTTAACTATTTGGATTCTGTCTAAATTATCTTGTATCTTGCTGCAGTTTATATTTTTTCAATGTTCCTTTCTCATATTTCAGAAATTTGAAAGTTGCCACAATTGGTTCTAACAGGCATTATTATTAGCAGTGGTTAATAGACAAAAGCAGATTCCAAAGCAAGTTTTAAAATGTCTGTAAACACAATTTGGTCATAAGAATTATTCAAAGACTCAGATATATACAATTAAAATAGTTTAACCATATCATGGTTCCAGGTTTTTTGATTTCATTTTCTTGAAGCCCATATATATGTACAATATGATGTGTTCGGTTCTTAATAAAAACCTTTGGTGTCAGTAAGACAAAAAATAGCCCTGTGAAATTATACATGAAATAATAAAATTAATATAAGATTCTGCTGAGTGGTTATTATTTGGAGAGTTGTGTTATAACAACAATTGTAAAATTATCTTAGAAGTTGCCATTTTTCTTTAAATTTGGAGTTTAAAATTATTCTATTTCAATTTTAGAAGCAAAGGCAATGCTGAAGAAAAACACAGTTTTTACAAATTCTCAGAATAGGCTTCTGGTTTTGCTTACTATTATAAAACTTACTTCCATAAACTGTGTGCAAGTTTCCACATAAATTAATTGTAGATATAGATAAATGGATATAACTGATTGTCAGATCAAACAATATTTCATAAGCCAGCATTTAGCATATCTTGGATAGCAGTTCCCACCCTCTCCGGTTTCCCTCCCTTCTCCTTTAATAATTTGTCAGATAGTTGCAAACATCAGAATACTTTGATCTTGCTGAAGGTCTTGATCAATCCAAGACTCTGAATATGTTTAAATTTTGTTTTAAGATAAACATTTATTACATATGCTTCGACACAAATATATACTGCTCAAAAAAATAAAGGGAACACATCCTATAGGATTTCTTATAGGATGTGTTCCCTTTATTTTTTTGAGCAGTATAGTTAGTATACTAAGACCAGACTAATGTTCTTTACACCTATTTTTCACCTGTTGTAATTGCTTGTAGAATTTTACAAACCAATCCCATTGATTCCTTTGTGGCAAGAAGCTTAAGATAATCATTTATAATTCAATTCAAGAGCACAATAAATGTTCATTTTTTCATAATTAGGATACAACCATATATTTCTTGTGTGCACATACACATATATGCAGGGCTTTTTTTTTCTCATAGAACACCCAGAACGGAGTTCCGGCACCTTTTTTGGATGGAACCTTGTAGGGTAGGCAAAGTGGGTTGTAGACGTGTGTGAGTTCTGGCAGCTTTTTTTTTTTTTTTTTTTTTAACAAAAAAAGCACTGCATATATGTTTTTCAGGGGTTCTCAACCTTGGCAACTTTAAGACTTTGCTGGCTGAGGAATTCTGGGAGTTGAAGTCCACAAGTCTTAAAGTTGCCAAGGTTGAGAACCCCTGGTTTAAGTGAACTTATAAGCTAATAGCAATTCACAAGAGGGCACCACTAATAGCAATATAACAGAGGGCACCAAACTGGAGAAGTTAGTGATTACTACAAACTGGGAGTGGTGATTAAAATGAGTTTCTGGCTACAGATTTATTATCTCAGATTACAACACTGCAAGGAAAGGGGAAGAGACTTGATAGCACAAGCGGAAGGAGAAATGCAGGGGAAAAAATAGAAAAAAATGATGCAATGGAAATTTTTTTGTTTCATCTTCTGGAAATCATATGACTTGGTAAATATTCCAAAAATAATTTGAGAATCAAGTACCATGTTGACACAACTGAAGAAACTTGGGGAGATAGGAAGAAAAGAGTTACAATAAATAATTTGGGAACTACTTTGTAAAATTATAAGAAAATCTTATGGGGAGTACATTTGTAAATAAAAGAAATCAGTAAAAAGCCTAATACCCATTTGTAAGAATACAGAAAATGAATGTCCTCGGTGTGCTAACTGGATCATCTAGACCAGGGGTAGGCAACCTCGGCTCTTTTATGACTCATGGACTTCAACTCCCAGAATTCCTGAGCCAGCTGGCTCAGGAATTCTGGGAGATGAAGTCCATGAGTCATAAAAGAGCCGAGGGTGTCTACCCCTGATCTAGACCATAATAGCAATTTTGAAAAGAATACTCCTGTCAAATTGTAGATGTAGATTCTAACCCAGCCTTCCCTTACCCTTAAGGTACATTGAAACTATAAAAGTGCTGTTTAAGAATTTTGAAAAACTTCAACACATCTGGCTGTAAAATTTTTAATACAGAGCAGTTTAATGGCCCTGAACTGTAGTAACCAGAAATTTTCAGTTTTCATGTTCATACAAATAAACCACTAATTATCAAATGTTGAATTTTAAGAACACATGGAAATTACCATCATACACTGCATAATGATGTCCGATTTACTTTCAGCACATTTTTGCCGAATGCTGTTCAGTGTCCCACTGGTTTTACCTGCCATCCCCACATTCTATGTATGAGTTATAATAAAAGAGTCCTCTGTGGCATTCATACATTTTAACAAATTCAATTTGGAGTATTACAATTAAAGAGCATGACAAGAATTTTAAAATCAATTAATTATTTTCCAACTTGCATTAATCCATAAAGTGATTAATTTAATTTCAGCAAATATATTGTGTGAATTTAACAACTGTGGTTTATAAATCATGATTTATGGTTCATAAATTTCAACTGGCTGTGAATGAGCCGTTTATAATTCATAAACCATTTTAATAACTTTATTACTGTCATAGACCAGCAATGGACATCACTTTTTACAATATATTAAGAAAAAAATAAAATAAAAATAGTACTGACATTAATAGTAAATAATAACATCCCTGTTAAGAAAATACATGTTAGGGTCACTCCCTAGTTTACGTGAGTGGAAAGCTGATAAGTGTGAGTAAATATAATGTTCCAAAAATTATTAGAGATATCTCCAAAAAATTGGCACAAGTTGACAGCTATAAATTTGTAACCAATTTTTTTCTTGTGGACATTGCCACAACACAGTATTTTGTCACTGCATGTGTGATAAAGGTTTGAGTCCTGGAAGAGAAAGCCTACATAAAAATTGTCTGCCCTCCCTGGCAATCTCTCTAATAAGGGAAGAATATATGCTGACCTATCGCTTCTCGGCCTTTTGGCTAAAATCCAGTGTAATTCATAAACCATAATTTATTGTAATATTTGATCTCTGGAATTTGAAGCTTGTCTAATTTCAGTTTTCTAAAGCAAAATTCATATTTATAAGGCTATGTAAATGACACACTAAGCAAAAGGTTAAAAAACATACATGCTGCCATTTTACCTTTCATGCACTGCAGTGTCAAAAAGATTTGTGATTTGTACCTGAACCAGAAGCCATCATTGAAGGTTTACAAAATGCATTTTGTAGTTGATAACGAACTTTTAGGAACTAAAATTCTGATTTTTGGAAATCACCAATTGCCATATCAGGCTTGAATGCCATAATAAACCACAATCTTTGGTTGTGCAAAACCAACCAAAAATTCACTAGTTATTTGCAATGGCATTTTACCCATGGTTACCTTAGCTATATAAGTAAACAGGAACACATTTTAGTTTTTTGGGACCACAATTCTTTCATATATGGAAAAAAGGAAAACAAAGATGTTGCAAACAAAAAATCATTCAGCATAATTTTTAAGCAAATAATTGAATCTTAAGTAAGTGAAATAATATTAGAATTTCCATTTCATCAATAAAAAAATGAGCTCATGCAGAAAATAAATGTATCTGTGGGCTTAGATTGTAAATCTGAGGCTTTACTGTCTCCAAATTTGAACAGTGAACTTAACTGTTTTCTTTTGCTGGTCCCAAATCTATATATCAATTACAAATTTATATCATAGAAGTCATAGAATCCTAGGAGCTGGAAGGGACTTTGGAGGTTTAATGCAATCCCCTGCTCAAGGCAGAAGACCTTGGTATATAATTCACAAATACATTCATATCCTTAAACTATATTGATCCTTGTACTACATTAATAAAAGTATGCATATCAAAGCAAAATGTGGCAAAAGTATGACAAGAACTTATCTTTTGAATAAGAGACAGCTCATCCATTTTTACACTTAACAAATAGCGAGCCCTGTTCCATCTTCTGGGCTCACACGATACACTGGGCCATAGACAATACAGAGTGGGATTCCAGAAAGTTAGTCTATGGCTAACTGCGATATGTGAACACTTGATAATGGAAGATCTAGTGAAAAGGGTCTGTACTGCCATCTGTAACCAGCCTTAAAATTCTGGCAGAACAGCACAAAATCCTGTTCTGTGTATTCTACAGAATGTACTATTAAAATCCAGAGCTGGACGGGAAGAATATACATAGAAAATGTGGAATACAATTCCATTTTTTTCCAGGCTATCTCACTAATTTAATAAATTGTGGCGTATCAGAAAGATTGGTTTAGCTAATTGCTTGTCTCTTAATTGGCCGGCACCAAGCGACAAGTTAACTGAATAATAACGGTTTGTTGAATTAAGCCAAACACTTGCGTCTGTACCGCACCCCAACCCACCACCAAGCCATAAAGACTTAGTTCGATCATTCAGCTTCATGAGCCGTTCATGAAGAAAAAAAACCAGAAGCTGAGTTCCATCCCTCGTGACTCGGTACGCCTTAGTATACTGTATAACTTAGATTTTGCAAAGTGTTAACTTTTGAATTAGGTTAACACTTCAGCAAAGCCAACCCGCGTGAACTAAAAACCCGAGAACTGCGCTCGGGAAACAGGAAACAAGCTTCTAGCGCGTCAGTCGGCTCCGCCCCGCCCCGCCCCGCCTTCGCTTCTCTTTTTCTTCACCTAGTCGAGATGAGAGTTGTGTGGCCCATTCCAGCCGAAGATTTGCGAGGAGTTGGTGGTTTGAGGGTGAAGGTGGTTTCCCATGATACACTTTGCGCCGGGTTCTGAGGAATTCCGTCGCCCGATGAAGCTGGTAAATGTCGCTTGCAACCGATGGGGGGGGGGAAGGAGGGAGGAAAGTATTAGTGTAATACTCGAGCAAAGATCCCAAATTCCTGAACCGTTTAATTTCTAATTAAATTTCTAATTCCTCAGCAAAGCTGGTTGAGGAATTCTGGGAGTTGAAGTCCACAAGTCTTAAAGTTGCCAAGAGTGGAGACCCCTGAAATGGAAAGTTTTGGCTTGAGAGAGGTCTGTGAAAGCCACAGTGGGCTTTTGAGGAAATACGGGCTTTTTTTTTCTCCTTGTCCTACTTGCGATACTTTGCAAACTTCTTAAAGTGCGAAAGTCCAATTAGTTCTACTGAGCAAGTTACGGCAATGGTTTGATGGCTTGGGAAGACAAAGGATATGTTCAGGTTTAAGAGGTAGGAATTCATCAAACCTATTGATATCAAGCAACATTGTGGTTTGCTGTTTTGAGTTATTTTTCTTGCTATGGCCCCATAATATCGTTCTTTTTCATTGTTTATTTTATTGTTCTATTATTTATTTAAGAAAATTTATGTGACCATCCATTCACTCTCAATGACTGTAGGTGGCTTACAAAAATAAAAACCCAATAAATAAATAATAAAAAACAATAACCCCCTCAACCACCCCCCATGACAACAATCAATCAAACAAGCCACTTGATGGGCTCGATCCCACTCAGTTCCTCTCGGGCAAAACCAAGTTTTCAGGACCTTCTGAAAGTGTCAGACTGGGGGCTAATATAATCTCCACAGGGACAATGTTCCAAAGGAAGGGGATCACAGAAAAAAATGCTTTTTTCTGGATCCCACCAGAGATACCTGCAACATTCCCTGTCTTCCCGCTTTGGTGGGTTGGGTAGATGTGATTGGGAAAAGACAGTCCTTCAGATAACCTGGTCTCAAGCCACGTAGGGCTTTGAAACCTTGAATTGTACCTGGCAGCAGATTAGCAGCCAATGCAGCTTCCACAGGAGAGATGACATTGTAAGATGTCAAGATGACAAGGAATTATCTTCTTTCTGTTTACATTCTTTTCACGTCTTCCTTTTTATTATTGTAAGCTGCCTAGAGTAGCCCCACAGTAAGATAGGCAGCAGATAACTTTAACAAACAAACAAACATATCTACTGAAGATGCTCTATCTGGTGACATCATCCCAGCATGCTCGCTGGGGAATTCTGGAAATGGAAGTCCACCATTTTAAAGTTACTGAATTTGAGGAACACTAGTATAGAGTGAAATTGAAATCTACAGACATACTCATTATATAAAGATACTGCTTCCCCCAAATTTTGTTTTTGCAACTATGTGGAAGTGGTTTGCCCTTGCTTTTTTCTGGGATTTTTTTCCATTCAATACAAACAAGGTCTGATTTTATTTGTTTCTTTTTTCATAATCATTTAAGCAATATCATCTATAATGTCACCCATATTAAATAAGTAATAATTGTAGTAATAATATTCAAGTTACAACTGTATGTTCAAACTATTTAAAATTATGATAGTGCTAAATGAGGGAAACTTAACACTGGCCGTGAAGTTGTGGCTATTGCAATATTGCTGCAGTCACATGATCATGATTTGGATGCTTATGTAGTCATGGGATGGCCATTTGTGACCTTCCTTGCTGACTTCCCACAAGGAAAGTCAACAGGGAAACTGGGAGAGAAGCTTGCAAGTTGCTCCCGTAGGTCATTCCCATCATTTCCCACCCCCCCAAGGAGTTCTGCTATGGAGTATGAGATCCTAGGGAATCTCATACCCTATTGGAACCCCTTGCCTGCCTGTGCCTTGTAATGGCCATGCCAGTCTTTCCACGTTTCATAGCATTTGCCCTCATCCCGCACCAATCTGTGCTTGGAAGTATCCATGTGTAGCCCAATTTCTGTCATAATCGAAGGACTACCTGTAATACAAATCAGAATGCTTATGAGATACATTGCAGGAACTTAGACTGACCGTAACATGTTCTCGGATTCTCAGACAGAAGCAACAGCTCAGAATCTAGAATCTGGGTCCAATAGTCTGGAATCTGGAATCAAATGATTTCTACTTCTCTGTCTGGCTGAGCTTCTTCCCGCTCAGTCCCTCGTAGCTGTAGAGTATCAACAACACCAAGTGGTATCATTTCAATCCTATGCCCAAATCTGAATTTAACTGAAAGGGTTCTGGACAAATTGTCTTACACAGGGTCCTCTGAATTTGCTGGCCTACCACTTTCTTCAAGAAAGAAAAGGTTAGAGACAGGGTGGAAATTATCAAGGATTGCTATTTAAGATGAGAGTGTGCTACTGCCTTTGTCAAAGATGATGGTACCACTCCCATTTCAAAGAGGCACTTTTTGGCTCTAGCTCTTCATCTCCATTCCTCAAATGAGCCAGGATGGATAAAGATCCAGCCCATATATTCACAGAGAGAATTCTTCTACATCATTGGAATCCATAAGATCAGATGAATTCCAGATCATAGGAGAAAACATCGGTGTCAGCTTATTGGACTCATTAGCTCTGAATGAATATGCATGATTTTGTCCACCAAACACTTAATAAAAAGATCTTAACAGTTTTCTGGAGTTTTTTCTTGCCCTCGTTCCTTAATAGGATCTGAAGCCTGTATTTTGGGTAACATACCACAGATACAAAAATGGAAAACATGTACTGATCCTTTGCTATCTTTTGCAGATTTTACTTAAAAGTCTTTCTAATGAAGATTAGTATTTTTGCCAGTTCTCATGATGTACAATCTATATCACACCAGCAAACCAAGGAAATGTAAAAAAAGGAAAGTGCAAAGGAATTTAAAAGGATAAAAAATACAAAAAAAATACACAAAAATCTAAAACCCTCAAAAAGGAATGGGGTAAAAACAATGGAAATTAAAAACAACTTAGATCTAATAATACAATAGAACTAATATGAAACACTCATTAAAGCTGATTTGTGGGACAGATCTCATGTATTTTAAGTGCAACTGTGTAGATCTGGAAACATTGTATGTTGTAACACGGTCCAAAATTATCTGAATTTCATTTTTGTCAGATTGTTGAATTGTCTTTCCCTTGTTGAATTGTCCATCCAAACTTTGAGCAACAATGCATCTGTTATACATGAGACAAAACATATTTTCCATTTGTGCACTCCAGTTCTCATCAATCAGGACAAATTACCTGACAATATTGTAGTCTTTTCAATGGAAGAGTTTGAAGTGCTCTTATCAAGGTATTTGTACTTAACCCAGCTTAGGGAAACAGAAAGTAAAGTGCTATGGGTCTTCTTGTCCAACATCCATTGTAACGAACATCCTGAAACATAAGGAATAGTGGTTTTATATTGTCTTGCACACAGGGAAATTTTTATGAAATAATTTAATGAAACCAAATCTTTAGAAATAAAAAGAATTTAAAAATGAAGAAGGCACACATAATTCCAAATTAAATTGATACATTAGCTAATTAAATGAATTGTGTGTTTCTGTTTGCATAAGAACCTGTTCAGATTTTATTTCAAAGAACTGAGCTTTCTCTTTTGATTATTAGGCAGATTATCTTTGCTCCTTCTCTTTTCCTTTTTAAGCATTAATCTCACAGTTTTATAAGATATGAAGGATTAGTTGAAAAAAAGTCAACTTTTACTTTGACTCACATACAAAATCTGCCATCTCTGATGCCAGGAAATTGTTAAATTGTCTAGTAGCAATGACAACTTCTTAATAGTTTCCTATAGTTGAATGATACAGCCAATTTGTCCTGATTGGTTAAGGGATTCAGCTAGAAACCAAGAGACTGTAAGACTGGCCCAGGGTCACCCAGCTGGTTTCATGTCTAAGGCAGGACTAGAACTCACTGTCTCCCAATTTCTAGCCTATAACCTTAACCACTACAAAGTTGCAAATAATGGCTTCTTTCGTTAGTATTAGCAGTAAGATTTATTAAAGCTTTATTATTATTTAGGGTAGCTTGCAATGTGCAGTTAAAGTCCATGTTTAACAAAGATAAGTTGACAGAAAAGATAGAAGAACTTTGAATGCCTTCGAAGGCATTTATAAAATACCAAGGTAGGTTTGTTTGTTTTTTAAAAAAACTTTATCCCATAAAATAGACTTGAAGGAATATTCAAGATTTCATAACTCTGCACTCATCTTCTCTCTGTAAATAAGAAGACTTCTTTGGTTTTTCTCTTTTGTTTCTTAATGTTGTTTCCAATCTTGCCTTTGCAACCCTTTAATAACTTTTGTCCCATGTTCCTTGGCCTACATTCTTTTCAGGTTAACTCTGATAATAATATACTTCCTTATTTTCCGTTTGTTTTACAGACTGGAGGAATGAGGTTACTAACTCTTTACATCTAAGAGTTTGCCACAATGGGAAATAGTATTTCCAAAAGAATTTATCCCTCTTTTCTGAAGAACAGAATGGAGACTAAGTGTGCTAGTCAAAACAAACACCACTTTAACCAAAACTCTACATTGGAAAACTGTTATCATCCTAGCATCCAAGATGTAGACAGCAATGATGAGGAGGCTGAAGATATGTTTTACAGGTTTGTGATTCTTCATGCTGAGGAGGATACAGAAGAAGCCATTAGAGTCCAAGACCTCTTACAAAATGAATATTGTATCAAACCAGGAATCATTTTTGCAGAAATGCCTAGTGGTAGACATTTGCTGGAAAATTTAACTGATGCCATTAACGATTCTGCCTGGATAATTATACTGCTGACAGAAAACTTCTTAAGAGACCTTTGGTGTGAATTCCAATCCTATACTTCTCTTTTGGGTGCGCTGACCATCCCAAACAAACATAACAGTGTGATACCCATGCGGCCACGGAATAGACCACTCCCTTGGGAGAGGACTCCTTTCATCCTACAGTGTGTTAATGTTCTGCAAGAAGATAGTCCTGGATTTTCTGTTCAAATAAAGAAAACTTTCCAAGAGGCTCGATATAGGCAGCAGGAAAAGGTGTGGCGGTACGGAAGAAAGAAAGAAGTGGCTCCAAAAATCCTTTAGTGGTAAAGGTAGAAAGCAACTTTTCCTAACCAGCTGCCTTTCAGAAAGGCTGGAGTTAGAATAGAGTGTTCACAACCAGCATACGCTGACCGGCTATGATGGGAAATACTAGCACATCTGAAAAACATTATCTGGAAAAACATTAGCATTACAAATGCATTTTTTTTTAAAAAAAGAAAGTAATTTATTTGTTCAAAGATCCTGTGATACTCTATCCCCATTTTGTTGATTTTATTTCTGGGTACTTAAACAAGAGTTTGGGAGGTCCTCTTCAGATGAGCCTCCAGGTATAACGCTACCAAGAAAAGTTCTTGTTTTCCACCATTCTAGCTGTAAGCTTTAAAAGTCTTGAAGAGAGGGATCACAGGACCATGAATGGAGTAAGCATTCTATTTGTAGGATATTCACTTTGAGGAATTTCAGGTGATAAGGATTAGAAAGACAACTATCTGAACCTTGAGGAATCGCTATGAGACATGATGAAACAATGCTGACCTGATATTTTCTAAGAATTAAAAGCAGATTTAAAGAATAGTCATTGTTTGTGGTGTGAACGTTCATCCTATTTTTGTCTTTGGTAGATTTTTATGGATTTTAGTACTGTTTCAGAACATGGAAATATTTAACTATTTAACCAGACATCATAAAGGGATTAAAGAAATGTACATTTTTGTTATCTAGTCCACACACTTTGCACTGAACCATAATGTGATTTACTTTATGAATCACTCAGTCTTATATAAATCATGATTTATGGCTTAAGTAGGATATGCAAACCTAGTTAATTACTATGTATCACTATATTTTTAATCCTTTTAAAATATAGTATCTATCTTCCATCTTCAAATGCTGCTTGGTGGCACAGTCTCTCACATTCCCCTCATCCCAGTTGAGAATGCTGCTCTTTTATTCAGTGTAATAATGTCATTTCCACATGGATCAAACTGACCTAGCAATTCCAAGATTTTTTTGTTGGAACAGCTGAAATACAAACTGTATTTTTGAAGGAACACAATGGAATTATAAAGCCTGTTCTGTGAAGTTTTGCCATGTGGACAGATCCTTGTGTTCTGCAGAGCCTAGGTGTCAGGGAAAGCTTGCTGGCAATTCTTGTTTTTATTTATTAAATATTTTGGTTAAGGATTTCTCATAACTAAAATGATCAAAGATTATTAATCTTTTTTGTCATTTTAATGTAATTGTAAACTGCAATAAATTGCATTTGAGCAGAGTTGAATTGTAACTCATACTAAATAACAAATTGGTGATTCAGTTTCTAAGTTATGGATACATCACAATGAAATTGGGCATTGATACTTGTACTGTGTTCATTTTCAGTCATACTTATTGCATATTGACTGAATAGCATGACAATTAACTGGATATATAACTGACTCAAAAATTATATCCAGAAGTATTGTGTAGATTACAATTGAGAAACAGATTCAAATCCACTTTTAACCATGGAAGCCAATGGATGACTTCAGATCAATCATTCTTTCTCAACCCAATGTACCTCAAAAGGTCATTGTGGAATAAAATTAGATGATAATTATATGCTGCAAGAAGGAGAGCTACATGTGTCATCTTGAATTTTTCGAGGAATAGGAAGATACAACGTAACAAGTAATATAATATTGTTTTGTTGAATAAGCCATGATTGATAATATAGAAGACATAGGCATAAATTATAAGGCACAATTGCTGGGTTTACACTCACAAAATCAAACACAAATCATATTAGAACAGTCTGGTAATCTTTGCAGATAATGTTGCCATCTCAATTAAGGATCTTGCTCTTTTGGTTAATTTTGTGGTTCATAAAGTTTCCTCCCTTTTATATGCCTTGTACTAAGTTAAAGCATTAAATATATTTGTTTTTACATAACCTATAAGTTTATTGCTGATTCTATTTATTAATTCAATTTATATGCTATCTATCTCACTTTCCCAAGCTACACTGGATAGCTTACAATATAATAAAAGCACAAATATAAAACCATTAAAATTAAGAGGAATTTGATGAAACTAGGAACCTATTTCTTATCATGACTGACTTTGAAAAGGTTCCTCAGGCTTAGCAGAAAGCTGTGAAATGAATTCGCCCAGTCTGATTCCTTTTTCTTTTTCACAATAATTTTCCCAGGATAATTTTGAAAAGCAAATTTAATTTTAAATTATTTAAAAGCAATTTTTTAAAAAAAAAAAAAAACACCAGCATCTGATGTTCTCTAAAACAAAAGAACTAATGGTATATGTTAAAAAAATTCAGATTTGTTCCAAAAAAAAGTCAGTCTGGAGATGCAACTGGAATATGGGCCACAGATATTACCTTTGGGACATTGCTATTATCTTTGAGACATTGCTTGCTACATGTTCAACCAGCAATTTTTAAAAATTACCAGCATGCTACAAAAGCTTAAAAAAAGTTTGAAAACCTTAAAATATATTGAAACAGCTCCATTCCTGAGTGCATATTATCTAACCTATGGAAGATGGAATGAAACTTTTATCTCCAGGCCAATCGCTAATGTTACATTCCCCTCTCCAATGCCCCTATGGCAAGCACATTTCAAAAAGAGGCCCATTTATATAAAGTTCTATCCAAGAAAGATTTTCAGTCCTTTGGGAATCCTATTTGGGGTCAAGGGTACTATGATTAGGTACCCTGTTTTATTGGTTTCATGTAAACATCTAATTGTTTACTTTTTTTTACTGCTATTCACAGGAGACAAAGACAAACTATGGGGGGGGGGGACTGAGCATAAAAGTTTGCTTTTTCCATTATGTTGTGTTATTGTGCTACAGACCTTGGCTGAGGGGAAGACAGTGCAGTTAATAGTAGCCAACACTAGCTGGCAGAATCAGCAGGACAAGCTATTCTTATTCAGTTAGGCAGCAATGAATGCCTGACATACCATTAGGGTTGTCCGCTAGGATAAATTCCATTTTGCCCTGGTAGAAAGCCTTTTATGTCCTGACTGAAGCTAACACAGTCAAAAACATTTTCCTGTACTGATTGTTCTCAAGACAGTTTAACCTTTTAAACAGAGCAAACAAAAGCTTCCTGTTGCACTGGAAGAGAAACACTATAAATAGGAGACAGTCACAGTAATTCATAACAAGACATTTTAAGCAGCAGGAAAATGTTAACAAAGCTTGGAGAAATGGACGCTGGATCTCTCACTTACTGGAAGCATATGGGACAGTTTCTGGCTGGGGAATTCTGGGAATTGAAGTCCACAAGTCTTAAAATTACGAAGGTTGGACACCCTTGGTTTTTTTATTGAAAGTTTTTTAAATTTTACAAAACAAATCCCCTCCCCAAACCCCCCCACCCTCCCATACCCTCCCCCAGCTCCCCAAACCTCCCAAACCCTCCCCCAACCTTCCCAGAGCTGAGTACAGGCTTAATTAAAATTTTTCAGAAAAAGAAAAGAAAAACTTAAAACACATATAAATCCTAAACAAATCTAAATACATTAAATTAAATAGGTTATCTTCTCTAAAAAAATAATAATTGCAATCATTAAACACATTATAATATACTCTAAACATTTTCTAGTATCATACTTATATTATTATCCATCATTCTGTATAAACTCCCTCCAAAACACAAATTTAAACATTACTTTCTTTGAATATCTATACCTACAATATAAAATCTAATCTCTCCCTCTTTCTTTATCCTAGAACACAAAAATAAACATATAAACCTTCATTATACCATTAAAACTAAATACTCTTTGAATACTTAAACTAAATACTTAAACTTCTTATCTAAGATTTTCATTCAATCTCCATAATCTTCTCGCCTATCAAAAAAAAACAAAACTTAAAAGACATATAAATCCTAAACAAATCTAGATACATTTAATTAAACAAGTTATCTTCTCTTAAAAATAATAATAATAATAATAAAAAACCCAATCGTTAAACACATTATTATACTCTGAACCTTTTCATATCATACTTATGTTATTATCCATCATTCTTTATAAACTCCCTCCAAAACACAAATTTGAACATTACTTAAAACATTAGAATTCCCTTATACACATTTAAATCTTTACCAATAACAAATTCCATCCACAATAAACACATTCCTTATCAGTCTCTCTTGTCCATAAACCTCAAAAGAAGTGCTTTGAAAACTGCCCTTAAAGCTAACTCCAAAAAGTTTGTAAATCTTGCTTCTCCCACAGACTCAGTACTCTTTTAAATACTTAAACTAAGTACTTAAACTTAAACTTCTTATCTAGAATTTTCATTCGATCTCCATCCTTGTCAGTCTCTCTTATCCAAAAATCTCGAAAGAAGTGCTTTGAAATCTGCCCTTAAAGGTGGCTCCAAAAAGTTTATAAATCCTGCTTCTCCCGCAGACTCAGGAGCCAATACTTGTGAGGCTTCCTTAAACTCCTTCTTCTGTTGCTCTTTTTCTTTACGATTATATATTACACGAGTTGTCCTCTGCTCCTTCATCTCGACTTATTGAGGCCCCTCAAACTGAGATTTCCCATTTTTCATTAATATAGGCTCTTCAGACTGCAATTCTACTCTTAAAGGTTGCTCCAAAAAAATTATAAATCCTACTTCTCCCGCAAATTCAGAAACCAATAGTTGTGAGGCTTCCTTAACCTTCTGTTGCTCCTTTTCTTTACAGTTATATGTTGCACAGGTTATCCTCTGCTCCTCCATCTCAACTTGTTGAGGCCCCTCAAACTGAGGTTTCCCAATTTTCATAAGTATAGGCTCTTCAGACTGCAATTCTATCTTCTTTTCTTCCAAAGCTTTAAACTTAATGGATGGCGATGAACATACCCCCAGGACCGAAGTATAAAAGTCTTTTGCTTGAGAAACAGTATTAAGTCTATAACATATTCCCAGGTAATTCACCACCATTCCAATCGGAACATCCCATCTGAACAAGATTCGTCTCTTTTTAAGTTCATCTGCTAAAAAAGCAAACTCCTTTCTTCTTAAAATTTTAGATGGGACCTCCTTTAGAATTATAACATCTTGTGAAGCAATTTGAAATCTCTTCTTATAGAAAGCTTGTATAATTTCGTTGCGCAGGGATCTTTTCCCAAAGTAAATTACCACATCTCTTGGCAAATTCTTTTGCACTGCCACCACAGAGTTAACTCTAAATAATTTTTCAATTTCACTAAGTATTTCCTCTTTTTCTTTATTCAAAATCACAGCAAAGTCCTTTGCAACCATCTCTCTCAGATCTCCTTGCACAGACTCTCCCAAACCTCTGATTCTTAAGGCATATTCCATTTGTCTATATTGAAGCATAAGAATCTCATTTTCCATTTCTTTTTCCATGCTTTCAAATTTTCCCTCCATCATTTCCACTTTTTGAGCTACCTCTTCTACACGAGAGTTCAGCTTTTCAAGAACAGAGGCAACTCCCTTTAGAGCCAAAACTATCTCTTGCCTCAAAATCTTATTATTTTCCTCTAAAATCTCTTTCATTTCTGCCCTAATTTGAGATATAACATTTCCCATCATATCTTGCAAATCCTTCACAATTATTGGCTGTACCAAGGAAGAGGGTGAAGCTATTGATTTAGGTTGTTGCACTGATGATAACACCGAAGAAGAAACCACCTTAGGAGCTGTAGGAATTACTGGACGCTTTGGAGCCATCTTTAAAAAAAATCTTTACTCCTTCTTAAAAATTACAAAAATTAAGCAAAAGAAAAAGAGAGATTAAGTCCAAAAAAATTCAAAAAATCCTTCAAAAGGAGATCATTATAACAAAAAAATACTGAACGCTTTGGAGCCATCTTAGAAAAATCTTTACTCCTTCTTAAAAGTTACAAAAATTAAACAAAAGAAAAAGAGAGATTAACTCCAAAAAATCAAAAAATCCTTCAAAAGGAGATCATTATAATAAAAAGAAAGGAGTTAAAAAAAGAAAAGAGAAGAAGAAGAAAATAATTAAATAGAAAAAATCCATTCCATTTTTTTAAAAGTACAAAAAGCAAAACAAAGAAGTTAAACAAAAATAATAATGCTTCTAAAATCCAAACCCAACATCAAAATCAAATCCACATTTCGTTCCAATCATTAAAAAAAAGGGAAAAGGATAAAAAAAACACCAAAAAGCCTGCTGATCGCCATTCTACCTTCCCAAAGGAAAAAAAAAAAAAACCCCAAAAGGCTTGCCGATCGCCATTTTACTTTCCCTTTCAACAAAAGGAAAAAAATAAAAAGAGGGAATATAAAAGTAAAAGTAAATCTTTAAACTTAAAATCCAAATAAAATCAAAGAAAGCAAAAGTTAAATCCTCTACTCAGCTCTGTCCGCCTCTAAAAAAGAAACTCACCAGATCACTTTAATCGCAGAGGTGGTTGCAGCGGCTTGTTTTGTCCCTAGGGACAAAAGCAGCTGGGAAGCGGAGACAGTCTGAACACCGTGGGAGCACTCCTCTCACCCCCCCCCAAAAAAAGCCTTGGGGGTGCATGAGAGTGGCTCTACCACTATTCAGACAACCCTCTTCCCCCCCCTTTGCCCGGGAGGGGGATTTTGAACCGCTGAACAGCTGATGGCCGCTGTTCATAGTGATTCAAACACCCAGGAGGACGGCTACAAAGTAGCCGCCATCGCGCGCGCAGATCCACCGGAAGTCAGACACCCTTGTTATAAAGGTAATAGCATATGTAGATTTTCACCCGTCAGGGGATATGGGTGATATGCTACATCATAAAATATAACAGCTAGATTCACTCAATGCAGAAAAATTAATTTGATCTGGCTAATTTTGACAGTGCATAAGATGCCTATAGCTTAGAGTTGTATGAACTGAATTATTTAGTTTGTAACTGTGCTTTACTACTTAATATGTTATATGAACATAACTACTGTGCTTTATTCACTAAATTCTGGTTGCCCTCATACAATCCATTAACCTGCATTCATACAATACACTGATTTAGAAATTAAATAGATTAAGCATGCACAAGAAGCCATCTCCTCCCCCAACCAAGAAGAAAAACTGATCAAGTTTAACATGTTTTGAGAATGTAGTTGTTAGTCTTGAACTAATGAATTCAGTCCATGAACAAATGGATCATGATTTATAAAAATCCCTCCCTTCGAAATATCCCTTTAGAAATAGACTGCCTCCCTCTTTGACACTCTTTCATAAGGCCCGGAAGACTTGGTTTTGCCTGTGGGCCTGGGAAACCCAGAGTGGGATGCAACCATCAAATGGCTTATTTGACTTTGTGTTGTCACGGGGAGTGGGGGGTTACTGTATTTTTATTTTATTTTATTATTTTATTTTACTTTTATATACTGTGTTTTTATTGTTTTTAAGCCATCTAGAGTCATCGTGAATGAGTAAGCAGCCATCAAAATTTCCTAAACAAACAAATAACCCATTTGTCAAGATTCTCACAATATGTTAAGCCAGAGATGCAAAACCTCTGTAAGTTTGAGGGCCAGGTCAGTGCATTGCATGTTGAGAACTGCAATTCAGCAGTGGGTAGATATTGAGCACATTTGGGGATAGAGTTTCAGGAGTGAGAGGACTATCTTAAACATCTGCAAATATTCTGGATTTTAGTTTGTTTTTTTGATTAGGGCTATCAGATTTTGCTGCAAAACTCTGGGCAACCACATGAGGGCTACAAAACATTTTCTGTGTCACTTTGCTGTCACTGAACTTTTGCTATCCAGATTTGGATGCCCTATCTTAACAACCTTATTTAAATTTTCCAAAACTGTAAAATGCAGCCTAAACTTTGGCTCCACCCACTGTCGCTGGCATAAAAAGGATGTTGGAGGACTCCACTTTTTACAGCCTTCTAAGCCAGATTAAAACACCATATTGCAGCTAGCACAAGGACTTGTATTCAATATTATGAATACTTTCCAGTAGCTTCTAACCTAATAGTTGTACAAACTGCTAGTAATACTTCGACATTTACACAGTTGTCACTGACACAAATAATATAACATTTGTGGCATGGACATTATCAATTTGCAAAACATAGATTCGTTATTTCCCAGGTTTCACTAGTTTCATGAAAATAGAATAGGGATATTGACATGCATTCTTACTGATTTTCCTTGTTGAAGAAGCATGTCTTTATCATATTTTATTAAAATGGTGCCCTACCCATAATATATTCTGAAGTTATGTCTAGTAATCTTTGTCCATCTATCTTGAGCAATATCTAAAGTCACTAGACTGGATAGTTCAATTCTTCAGAAATACAGTGTCAATATTTCTGCCCTGACAATAGTTGTACATCTGCCCTCCGCATTTTCATAAAAATCAATATTATACAGGCAATTTTATGTTATTCTAAAAATATTAAATGACGTTATTTTGATGAAGTAATAAAATTTATCTCCTGAATGGAAGTGATATCTGAGTAAAGGCACTACAATTTCCCTGAATGATTTTGATAGTGAAAGGGGTGGCATATTAAAACCAACCACCCAACAAATGAAGCATTTTCTCAGCTGTTGTTAACCTTCCATCCACGGTTCTCCACTTGGGGTTTTCATATGTATGCTTGTAGAAAAGAAGAAAGTGAAGTGATACTGCAGATGCCATTCTTTTTCTCTTTTTCTTTTGTAATTTCCCACAACAGCTGTTTGGTTTCATATATGAATTTACATGTCAGAAAGCCAATGAGGGCAAAACAGTTAACAGACAATGTGTAGCAGGAAAGCACTCCTTTTGGTATGTATAATGTACCTTTGCTCCTAATGTTTTAAAGCATAAAGTCATTGCACAACAACCATGTCACTATTCAGGTAACAAAAATAAACTGCTAAATAAAAAATGTTACTCATTAAACTGAGACATAAAGAAACAAAAAAGCTACTATCAAAACACTTTCAAACAGCTAGAATTTAGATGATATATAGAAAGACACAAACTAATGGTATCTTGTGCAAGATATTTGGTGTCATCGTCTTGCTTAGTCAAAACTGATACTGAAGTTTCTTGAAATATGCCTTTGAAGTGAGGCATGTTTGAAAATCTTAATTGCTGCTCAGTGAGCACTTGACAAACAGCAGAGTGCTCTATCAGTACAAGAAGCACACCCTGTAACTGAGGGAGATGTAGGAGGTGCTAGAAAGGCCATATGTTTTGGCAACTAACCAGACTAAGTTTGCAGGTTTCAGTTGCTATCACTTTATATTTTCAAGACCTTTTTTTTTTGCAGCAAATGTTTGTTCCTTCACTTTCATTTTTTTCTTAAGAAAGCAGATCTTTTCCACCTACCAGTCTTTTAGGGATGCAGAGAATAGGGACATCCTCTCATTGTATCTAATAGTTTGCCTTTCTGCTGTTTCACAACTAGCCAGGGAATTTGATCTATTCAATATCTAACTAGTTTGACAAGCTGATAGGCTTAACTTCTCCTGTTTATATATAAATAGCATGCACCTTCCCCAGTAGCCTCCTGTAGTTCAAGATAATAGTAGTTCAGTTTTGAAACACAGTGTAATCAGTAGATGTGGAACCCTTTAACTGTCTGAAAGATGTTTGCAAAAAGTCTTCGGGCTATAATAACAATTGGGACTGGAATTGTCGTCACTAAGCAATGCAGTCATAAAAGGTGATGTCTTTTGTGACCATATCACTTAGCGATGGCAATTCTAGCAGTCTCGGTTGCCATTCTTAAGTGATGCCATGAGGATCATAACTGTGACTTCTGACTTTTTGCTGACTTTGCTAACTGGGAAGCTATCATGGAATGTAGGAAATCATGATCACACAACCATGAGATGAGACAAATGTTGGAACTAAAGGGGCCTGTTTTAAATACCATTTGTTCAGTGCCACTATAATTTTGAATGGTCACTGAATGGTCATAATCCAAGAAATACCAGTATAAAAAGGGGAGAAGGATCTTTGTCTTTCAGTACCTGCTTGTATGATTCCTAAAGCCAACTTGAGAACACAAGATTGCTTTGTTGTTGTGAAGAGTGGTGAAAACCAGGCCTTTGGTGAGCAAACACTCCACCCCTACTCCAGTTTTATTTCATCTAGCTGTCACACTTATCATAGATTATATTTTATTGATTTTATTGTAATTTGATTGTTGTGAGTTGCCCAGAGTTGTTGGGAGCCAGGCAGCATATTAGTTTAATAAATTATAAAAGCCCATTACACTACTGTCATTAGAGATTTATTGTGCTTTATTTGTCTACCCAGAAGCTTATTTGTACATTGTTGGTTCCTATTGGGAAATGTCTTTAGATTAATTACCTAAAAAATGAAAAAAAAAATTCAGGAAAGAACATTTGTATCTGCCCAGTCACAATTTATGCCATATTTACCTTACTTTAGGTTTAAAAGGCAGTTAGTGTTCTCTTTTGGGAGAATATTAAATCTGTATCACAGAGAATTTAGAACAGTGAGACTTGGATTCTACCACCAATGAATATCACAGGTTTTCTGATACAGGGTTTATGTGCCAGTCTGTTTTGTGGGTGGATGGGTGGGTGAGGGGCCTGTTCCTGTGGCACTGTCTATTCCACAGGCGACTTCTGGATGTTGCTGGCTATAGCCATTCTTGAGAAGTACACATTTATTGCTTTTGCAACTGATGCAGATTAGGGCTCCATTTTATTGGGTGGATTTATGCTGGCATACTTTACTGTTAACTCAAGGCCTGGGCAAATGCATGTTAACACAACTATACCAGAAGAGCCCTAAGATAAAACAGAATGTCCTGCTACTTCATTAACTAGAACTGCACTTTCCATGTCTGGGTGAAGTGGTGTTAAAGTTATTGCTTAATATGAACCTACAAAATATATTGCGTGTGGAGTCCTATTTTTACTGTTCCAGGCAACATGACCTTTCTCAGAACAGTTCATTCTCTTGCTTCTTTTTCCAATTTTTGTTTTCTCACAGTGGTGAATGCTTTCACTTCTCATTGATCTTTGCTATTCTGCTGTAGCATTTCTTTTCTTAAAGAAAAATTAAACTTCTTTAAGCCTTATAATTCTTTACAACTGCAGATTTCTTTGGGATACTGTAGATAATATTTTCACTACATGTAAACAGGTACCCAATTGAATGAGTTTATTATGATACTTATAGGATGTTATATATAATCCACAATTTTCATTCCAGGAATGTAATTGAAGCTGTTTCAGGATTTTCACACCAATAATCTCTCTAAAAAGATTATATATTAAAAAAAACAATATAACTATATTATACAAATTATTAAAACACTGC
This sequence comes from Crotalus tigris, assembly GCF_016545835.1. Classification (NCBI taxonomy): domain Eukaryota; kingdom Metazoa; phylum Chordata; class Lepidosauria; order Squamata; family Viperidae; genus Crotalus; species Crotalus tigris. Next base: position 60,861 of record NW_024097935.1, read on the forward strand.
AGGAAAAAGGGGAATAGTTTAATACCTATATGTTAAATTGTTTTATTAAGCAGTCGAATGCTTTAAAGAATTATTCAGGATTATCAGAACAAGGAATACTACATTCTAAGATATAACTGAGGAAATCATATTTTACATGCCTCTCAGCTTTAATTCTGCTATTGGCTAGCTGCTAGAATTTGGAGCAAAACTCTATCAAGAACTTGAATGAACTCACAGGGTAATGAAAATATAATTACCTTATGCAAACTGTTTAGTGCTCAGATTACCCTTAGAACAAGCTGGAAGCTTAAAGTGTCAAATGTGCAGAAGTACAATTGTAATCCAAATAATGCTTCATCTTCAGTTAAGAAATTTCAGTTAAGAGATGGGTTAAAACAGACTTTATTTTTAGGGTTGGATCTTAAGAATACTTGGAACTGTAATATTAGCTATTGTATTCAAACCTATCACACTGAAGGCAATTTTATTTTTTGATTATACATCACTTACCACACACCTGAGTAAAAATCCCATTATTCATTCTGTATAATTTAAGTCACCTCATCCAGTTTTAATTTCACAAACACTCCATATTTGGCATACAGTGCAAACTGACATCCAAGACCAAATGAGGTTCTTCAAAAGATTTTTAGAGGTCTCTTGCTTTTTTCACAAAATTTTAGAGATCCATATTTGTAACCGGCCCATTTTAAACCACTGTTTTTGGATTTTTTTCCCCTTAACCCGTAGAAAAAAGGTATTTCAGAAAGAAAAAAATGGCATAGCTGCATGCCTTTAGGTAGAAGCCCTATAAATTCTGCTTGTGAGTGGTTTTATGCTTACCATATAGTCAGATCTGAATTGAATCTGAATCTTAACTTGTGTCACTTAAAGTAATGGCAGTGAAGTCTTACGGAGTTTAAGTGCTCATATCTAGATTCTAGATGTAAAGGGTAATAAATAAATAAGTAGGTAAGTAAATAAATAGTCACACCTCAATGTTTCTGAATATAGACGGAAAATATTTCTGGAAAGTGATTTCCCCCCAAAGTTCCCACGAACACCCCAAATTGCTTACACGTAATTCCAAGAAACCAACGCACTGACGATACAACAATATCCCCAAACATATTTTCTTCGTTTTTTGAACCGCAGCGTGCTGGTCAACTAGTCACAATTAAATTTGGCCGGTAATCAACACTTCGCGGCTCCCGCTCCCTCTGTCGTCCAGACGCAAGCCCAAAGAAACCATCCATCGCTTCTTCGGCGGGCCGCACGCAGCGGGCGGGAAACTGAGTCAGACTGGCAGTGCGCCAGGGGAAGCCTCACGGAGGTGGGTTGCTCATAGGCCACGTTCATTTGGCGCCCGTTCGCCTCCATTATGTGCTAATTTAGCCCAGTGTTGCGCGACCCGACTTCTCCGACTTCCCTCAGGCCAGAAGTCAGCAGCCGTCCGCACCTCACGGCGCCGCCCCACTCCGGCTTAGCACCCGCCCTCGCCTTCTCAACCGTCTTCATTCCTGCGCTCTCAGCCTAACTTGTTCTTCGCCGAGCCCCGCCTCCTACCTCCTGCGCCTTACGCTTTTCCCCATGTGGGCCTGATCTGAGGGGAGGGGTGGAGAGAGGCGGACGATAGTAAGGTAGGATGTGTTTATTCGCTGGAGCGGGAGGGGGAAGAGAGGGCGGAGGCTCGGTCGTTGCTGTCGGGAGCGCCTGCCCTGTCATGGAGGAGCTGCGTTGGGAACGGGGCGCGGCGGTGGCGGAGGCTTCGGTGTAAAGAAGCGGCGCGGAGGCTGCTTCGGGGAGCCGAGTCGACGCCGATCCTTCAACACGCCTCGGGAAGGTAGTTCGTTTCCCCGGCCAGGATCGTTTCCCTGCTTTGCTCAAGGCGGGGGAGGAAAGAGAGAACCCCGTCCGTAGTTTCCGCCCTGGCCTCGCTCTCGGGCGTCTAGGAGCCCGTCCGCCCCTCCGCCCGCCTGACTGTCTGGGATAGTAAAGGGGAGGGAAGCGGTTGAGCGGCGGCGGCGAAATCTTGAAGGCGGGCAAATGGAAAGTGAAACGGGATCGGTCGCCAGCCTGGGACTTTCCTGAAGCCGAGGGTGCCGGGATTTGCTTGTTTCTGCTGCCCTTCGCCACCCGAGGCTCCCCAAGGAAAGACGTGACAAAGGGCGTTCAGAGTCGCGTCGTGCCCGTAACGATTTTGCAGCTGCGGCGGCGGCGGGAGGGGGAAGAGGCATCCTAAGATAGGTTGAGGTCCTCGCATGTGGGTGTCGAATTTCGAGAAGGGAGGAATAAGATTAGATATTCGTGGTCGCTAAATCGTTTAAAAGAGATACAGGAAAAGCTGGCGGAGAGATACAATTCAGATCTCCTCGAGGCTGAGGGCGCGCTTCGTGCTTGGGGGTGGAAGGAGATCTGTGACATTTGCAGGACAAACTTAAATCCCAGGCACTAACATCCCTACTATTTTGTGACCAACCTAGTAGTTGCAATCTAATGTGCCAATAGATGGTCAGAAGGGTTGTTCCCAGGATGGATTTCAGGGTTGGTCGAGCAAGATATTCGTGGGATTACTATAATAATTTACAATTTAATTCTGATGGCAAAAACAGAGAGAAAATTGGTGATTTCAGCTGTGTTTTTTGGGAGGGGATTTCTGAGGAAGAAGGGTATAAATAAGGGCCCAGGCATTGTTCTAAGTGTTTCACTTGGTAATTAAAAAAAGATCCATTTGAACAATATATTCACTTATTTATTTGTAATTTTATATAGCTACCCATCTCAAATGTGACTAAGCAGCATAAACAAAACTACAAAACAATAGTTACAAAATAGTATTATTAAAAGCTCTAAAATTATAAAAAGTATAAAAGTAAAAGAAATATAAATATTGGATAGAGAGCAGGTATTAAAAACTGTAGCTGCTTCAATAGTTCACAAATCTAAAATATGTATTTTGTTCTAGGCTGCAAAGTATAGTGCTTGCTTTGGAAGTCCCATGTTGAAAGTTGATGTAGTATACAACGGTAACACATCTGCCAAGGATAATTCACAGAATAATATCCAAATTTGTGGTCCCAGTGCACAGGCATCTTGCATTCATCTTGCTTCTGAAGAGGACAAGACTAAATGGATCTTAAGACAGCCGTATTCAATGCTGCTCGTGATGGCAAGTTGCGACTCCTCACCAAGTTACTGGCAAATAAAACTAAAGACGAGATGGCTTTGCTGATGTCAGAAAAAACAAATGGTGCTACTCCCCTCCTAATGGCAGCCCGATATGGGCATCTTGACATGGTGGAACACCTACTGGAACATTGCAGTGCTTCTATAGAAATTGGTGGTTCTGTGAACTTTGATGGTGAGACTATTGAAGGGGCACCACCGCTATGGGCGGCATCAGCAGCTGGTCATTTGAAAGTGGTTCAGTCTTTATTAAATCATGGAGCATCTGTCAACAATACCACTTTGACAAACTCAACACCTCTCAGAGCTGCTTGCTTTGATGGTCACCTAGAAATTGTAAAGTACCTTGTGGAACACAAAGCAGACTTGGAAGTGTCTAACCGTCACGGACATACATGTCTTATGATATCTTGCTACAAAGGACACAAAGAAATTGCTCAGTATTTACTTGAGAAAGGGGCAGATGTAAATAGAAAAAGTGTCAAAGGTGAGTTCAGTATCCATTTTTAAAAGGGCAACTCCTAAAAAACTCTCTTCAGAATATTCATCTTAGAGGTTCAAAGTGTGAGCAAACTAAGCCACATTTTGATTTGTTCTTCCGGTATTTACCTAGGATTTAATAAGCTTTATCCTATAAATTATAGTGGTTTTTTTTTTAAAAAAAATGTTATTTAGTGTATATTCTGCTGGTGCTATATATATAATTAAGCCCATATGCATGCATATTTTGAAATAGTTTGTTGATACATCTTTTTCTAAAAGCATTGTGTAGAACCTAAGATTTTGGGTTTTGGGGGGGGGTCATGAATTTTATCACTACATACTAAATAGGGAAACTAAATAAAAAGTTGTTTTTTTACAGATATTATTTATTTGAATGTACAAATCTGCAAAATTATAGAAAGGTTGCTATTGCCTTTTCCTGGGATTTTGTCACTTCCTTTGTAATCAACAGCCCTTGATTTCCTTGGTGGTTCTTATTCAAGTTCTAATGAGGCCCAATTCTATATAACTTCAGAGCTCAGACAGACATAAGCCAGGTGCTGCCACCTGCTGAAACTTTTATGATAAGGAACTGAATGAAATTAGTCACTCTGTGATGGAATAAACAAAGGATGTGGTATTGGGATCACAACAGATCCCTTTGTGTTCTTCTTATGGTCCTCCCTAGGCTACTGAAACAATGTTCAAACTGTTTCTCTAATTTATACTGTGATGGCAGCTGCCCTGCCTTGTCTTTTTGTTCTAGTTGTGAGCATGTGGTTATATTTTCATAACACCTTTTCCTCATTTTTAACATAGTTCCTGATTTAGTAAGTATGACCATTCTTCCAGCCAACTGTTTATTATAACTAGCCTGTCCCTGACTCAGATACACTTGATTCTATCTTCCCATTTTAAAAAAATGTTATAATAACTCTGGCATTACACATAGCTTTCATTCTTCCAAACTTTGGCAGGGGTGAAATATATTTAATTTTTCATAAATAATACTCATTATATGCAATTAAATATTGAGTGACAGTAAAATTTTTATAAATCAAGTATGACTGGCTTGTTTTTGGGATGTCTATGATTATCATCTTGGTTATAAGCTCATAAAGTAATATATTAACCTCATATAGAGTATGATAATCCATGTTAGTCTATCTCACAGATTAATGCAGAAGTTACAACATAGTTATTAAAAATCACTACACAATTTCTAAACACAATATTCAGTACTCTGCTTTCTGTTGCTTAGTGAACTTCTATCCTGTCAGTTTTCACTGTGTTACTGAATGACTCATAATTGAAATATAAGTTCTGCTCTTAGAGCAGTGTATGATGAATTCTATTTTTATAACATGAAGAAGCTGTTACTGAACTTGGCAGCAGAGCCTAACCTCCTTTCCTTAAATTCTCAGCCTTATTTTAGTACATTATTTTTTAATTTTTTGTAAAGTATATTGTAAGATTCATACATAACTTGCATATCATATGAACTTTATGCCAAGATTTCTTATATATTATTACTTCATCATTCCATGACTAGGTAAAGAAATAAATGAAAAGAATAATTTAACAGATTTTTTTATGTTGCTTACAAACTGGGTATTATGGTTTAAAATAAACATTAATTTGCTAAGCAATCTGCAGATACAATCCAGAATCGAAGGTGGCTTGTTTAGCAATTGACATTTTATTTTAAAATGTCAAATTTTGCTAAACTCAAAACAGATTTTGTTTTATTCCTCTTTGTAGGAAGAGAAGGTGCGGGAAGGAGAATATTTATTAGCAGTGCTTTTGCATGGAAACGTTTTATGTATATACATAATAAGTCATTGTTTAATGCTATGCGCAAACCAAGATTTTTCAATAGAATTTTCTCACTAATAAAGAACTTGATAATTTATGTAAGGTAAATGGGATCTTACAGGTCCTTGTATGGTTGTCCTCCAATCTTTGAAGCATGATCTGATTGTTTATAAGACTTTCAGGAGGTGGGTTGTTTATTTACTTTAATTTATCTTTTACAGGTGCATTACAAATAATTTTACCAACAGTTGTCAGTTTGTCCATTATTCTGTTTAACAATGTGCTATTTATTAATTGCATTTCCCTATTATTTACACTTAAAGCAATTATTCTCACTACAATAAAAATTCTATGTAACAGTTTGGGCTGAAAGATGGTAACTACCCAGTTACTTACTGAATTACATAGTTAAATTGGGACTTGAATCTTGGTACCAGCCAGCCAGCTAAACAATTTGATGGCCTTCATAACATTAGTTTTCAGTTTAAAATGTGTAAATAATTCAAGTTCTGAAAATCTGTAATTTACTAAAATTATTAACAGAAGCAACAAGGTAGAAATAAAAGTTATTGATGCTTGGCAAATACTTATATAGATAGTGTTGGAGAACACCACATTGTAATAATTTTATCTTTCAAAGCAATCAAAGTTTGGAAAGCATTTTTCAAATAAGGCATAGAGTTATTAATCTAAACATTTTTCCATGTTATGGGACAATGGAGTGTATTCTATCAAATTGAGCATTAAAGAACATAATCTTATGATTGTATTAGAAGTGTTTGTGTTTATCAATTCAAATGTTCTGGGTTTTTTTTAAAGTTTAGGGAAACAAGTACCATCAAATTCAATAGAACGTACTGAGGCATATAAGGGTTGATAGTCTCTGTCTGCATCAAAAAATAGCAAAAATCTATAAACTTTGATAAAATATAATAAAAACAATTAGTTTTTCTGATACCATCTGTTTCATTGTCAGGGAAGCTTTTCTAAATGGTTATCTGTAAAGAATATTTCTTTTCCAGCATACACAGTATATTTTATCTTCTGTTGAAGTGATAGTAGAATATCATTTTCTGTAAGGCTTCTATGCTTCTTGCTTTGAAAATCTTGCTGATAACAGTATAGAGAAATAAATCTAAGTAATATATTGCTGCAAAGCTATTTTAAAAATGCTAAGTGGGTGCATTTTTAATATTTGAGTTTTTAGAATTACTAAGCTCTCGGTAACGGAGCATGTGATTTTGCTGTGTCTATGAAAGAACAAGTTGCAGAATATTCTAGAGACAGAAGAAATACATTAATTCCCACTTTGTTATTTACATTTTTTTCTCTTGATATAATATATGCTGATTTGTATGTGATCCTAGAAGATAGGAACTAATATAATACTTAAAATTCAAAGACTAATGAACATGTACAGGTAGTGCTCAACTTACAACAGTTTTTTAGTGACCGTTTGAAGTTTCAATGCCACTGACAAAAGTGACTAACCATTTTTCACACAACAGTTGCCGTAACCCCATGTTCACATGATCAAAATTCAAACACATGGCAACTGAGTCATATTTATAACAAGTGCAGTGCCCCCAGATCATGTGATCACCTTTTGTGACCTTCTAACAAGCAATATCAATGGAGAAGCCAGATTCACTAAGTATCAGATTCACTTAAAAACTGTATTTCTAATTTAACAACTGCAGTGATTCACTTAACTGTGACAAAAAAGGTCGTAAAATAGGGTAAAACTTACTTAACTGTCTCGTTTAGCAACATAAATTTTGGGCTCAATTGTTGTAAATCGTGGACTACCTATAATCAATAATTATACTGTAAATTAGAGTATGGTTGGAGCTTTGATGATAAACCCTATGGGATTATAGTGCTTTCAGCAACTATGCTTATAATGTTTTTAGCTTAAATCGTAAATTAAAGACATAGTTAAGAAAGAAACTGAAGTAAATATATAGCTATTTGAAATATATTTATTTCAGTTGTTAAGAATACAAAAATATTTCAGTGAATTTTAGGAACCAGTGGTAATATTGGTATGTAAAAGATCAATTTACAAAGTTAAAAATATGATCTGTAAACAATTTATTTTGTTGAATAGATAAAGAAATAGTTGCATCATGTACTGTTTATATAAATACATTAAGTATTGTTTCAAGATGAGGAGGGCCACTATGCATTGTACTTCTTTAATCCTTTTTTGTGGATTTATAAATAGTAAGCTCTTTATAGTTGTGTCTAAGTAAAGTGTAAGGATAAGTAAATGTTTTCAAGAGGGATAATTTTTTAATATTTCATATTTCTAGACTGAATCCAGCTATAACAAAAAGGATAATCTGGCAAACTGACCTAATGCCATAAACTGGGTCAGATAACTTACAGTCTTCAAAGTTCACCCTGGGATTTTTGTGATTAACAAAAAATAACTACATTTCTCCCTGTTTTAAAGTAGGAAAATATATGAAAGCTGTAGTACAAAACTTAAGTTATGGGTTTTAAAAAAAACAACTTATCTTTGTTATTTAACCCAGTCCCATCCACATGTGTGAGATAACCCATCCATTATAAGAGGAAATATTTATTAGAGTAGCAAAAATTGTGTGTCTGATAGCATCTTTTCTGACTAGCAAATTTTATTAAAAGATTTAAACTTTCTTGAGCTGCAACTCGCTTCTTCAGATGTACAAAGTAGCTAGATTAATGTAGGATTTAAAGTGGAGTGAAATAGGGGAGCGGTGTATTTAGGTTGGGTATGCAGATTATATGTGAGACAAATTATAAGTACTTTATCAACTAATAATTGTAATGTATAAAAATCTACTGTTTTTGTTGATCCATATGTTTGTTGAGATTTTCTGACATTGCCTGGACTGGAGTGTTTTGCTGTATGTGAATTTGGCAATTTCTTGGTCAATGGTATTATTAGTCTTAGTTTTCCAAAACAGTCACTTTGTGGTCTGCCCTAGGAAGCTTAAAGAGTTTGGATATTACTTTATTCTTGTTTTAAGTTCTGATGTCAAACTTTTGTCCATTAATTCTTTTGCACAAAGTTTCTCTTATTTGTCATATTTAGAATCCACAGGGGCATTGCTGTAATATATGTCTTACTTAATATATGTCATTACTTAATATATGTAAGACATATATTACAGGAACAATTAGAGGAACAATATGTGAAGATAGTTCTAATCTTTTATATGTATTTGTTGGGACTTGTAATGGTGCTGTTGACTTAGAAGTAGGGGCAAATTAGACATCTGGGATTGTTGCAAGGGCTAGTTCTCACTTGGCATCTTGTCCTATTGTTTCTTGTTGCTTGTGAAAATCTGTTTCGGGTTGTCTATATGAAAGTGTGGACTGGCCATCCAGTGTCTGAGAAAATACATTGTAATTGTCTAGTATGGGCTGTAGCTTGTTAATAATGCACTTGAGTGGTTTAAGCTGTAGTTGTAGGTGTTCTGTTGATTCATGGTCTCGTCTGTTTTGTTGTTGTTATTGTTTCTTTTAATTGGCCATCTCTGGAAATTGATCAGTCTTTGTTGATTTGTCTATTGATCTCGCTAGATAAGTGGTTCAGCCTCCTGAATGCTGGTTTAATTCCATCAGTTGAGTTTTCTCTCAAGTGAGTATCCATGGCAATCTGTAAGTTTCCTATTTAATGTGGTGCTTTTGTGTCCATTGTATAATGATATTAAATTGACATTGGAGAAATAGATTGTTCTTTAGATAGGTTTAGGCCAAGGTTGATGGTGACATGGCAGTTGTTGAAGTCATAATAGAATTTGGAGAACAAGTAGCTATCTAAACTGCAAATTCTCACTAAATTCTTATTTCCTGCAGGAACATTCTGAATGTTATATATACAATAAGTATATATATTTATTATTCCAAAATGAAATATGTATATATACTACATACTTAGTTCAATATAAGCAGAAGACTGCAAGACAGAAAAGTTGATACAAAGTGTTGCTTTGCTCTCCTACTGCTTTACAACACAACTGTCATTGTGTTGTAAAAAAAAATACATTCTAAAATTACGCTGACATTTAAAAGTATTTTATCCTAACACTGGTGAGCTACTGTGATGTTTCAAAATGGACCAACAATATAGTACTGGAAAGCTTTCTGCAAAACAGTTTTTTGTAATACAGCCGAAAGAAAAATGAAATGCATTGGTTTACAAAATTGTATGTTTATTTGGGGAGGGAGAGATCTTTGTAAGCTAGCAGGGAGCGTTATATGGGGCAGTCAAAGTTAAGAATATACTAATTCAAGCAGAGCATCTTTAAAAAAGGTATAGACATCTAAAGTTTGATATCAGTTAAACCTGGAAATTGCCAAAACCATATTTTACCAACTTCTCTCCTCAGATTCCACAATAACATATAAGAAAACTGTGCAATCTGGTGAAAGAATTTCCTAAAGACACATGAGAACATATCTACAGGGAAACCCCAGGAATTCTAACCAATCATCTTCTATCTATTTCCCAAAATACACAAACCAGACGGCCTCTGTGTTGTCTTAAGCACAGGATGGAATATCTGGTTTCATGGATTTTGTACTCAAATTTTATGTCACCAGCATTCCCAGCTACACAGGAGACACCACAGACTTCCTAAGAAAATTGAATTCCATAAGCAAAATCTCTCTAACAAAACCATTTAAGTCATCAGGGATATTGAAGTACTATACACTATAATCCCTGATAAACATAGACTCCAAGCTATCAAAAATATCAGCACTAATGTCCAAATGCACACCTTACCACCAGACTATGTGATTTTGTATTTATAACTATTTCACCTTTGGCATGTACCTGCACATCAGTGGCACACTATATGCACAGTACTCAATATGACAACATTTTCATGGCTAATCTAGAACAATATTTTAACTTACTCCATGAATCTCCTCCTTTTAATTTTTCTCATCTGAATTGATAGAAATTAATCTATCTACTTCAAGCATGTACCTAAATTTACTATAGTTGGCAAATTGGTAAGGCTGCCTATGAAATCAATTTGTTTATACTATTTTGATATTTGAAATAATTCACTGATACTTCCTATCCTTAGGTTAACACTGCAGTTCAGTTTCACTATTTAAAATAGTAGATACACTTATTAAAAACAAATTATATTTGGCTATTAGTATTGAATACATGATTCAATACCTGATTTGATCTGAATGTTTCATCAGAAAATATCTTAGCATTTCGAATTGTCAAGATGAGCACCATTTGTTAATAATTTATGTTTATTTATTTATGTTCTGCCTTTTCTCCAAGATTTCATCTCTGCATAAGGTTCTCATTTTGTTTTGTTTTTTCCCCCCACAACAACTGTGTGAGGTTGGCTTGGTGGAGAAAGAGTGGTTAATCCAAAATCATTCAGCAAGTTTCCAGTTATAGCCCAATGTTATAACCAATATGCTACCCTGATTTTTGAAGAACCTAGTCCATCATGTGGGAGTAGCCATAGAGATGACCTTGGAGAAGCCATCAAGACTATAACATATGCAGAAACATGTGTTAAGCCCAGGGGGATAAGAGAATATTGGAAAAAGACTCAGATGGCTCCTCCATCTCCCAGTCATGTAAGAGGAAGGAAGGCAACATTCTGTTGCATTATTCTATCTCTGTAAAGTATAGCTCTAGTTTTTCTGTGGAGCTGTTTCCTGATTTGATCTAGGCCAGGCATGTCAAACCCGTCACATGAATTGTAGGCTAGGGATGCTAACACAACATAAAAAGAAACTAGTCTTTATGTTTTTCTTTTTTATTTGGATAACTATTTTACTATTCTGCAATTACCAGTTGAGGGAGAGAGAAAGCCCTTCCTATATGATCCTGTCATTATTCCAATGCTCTTCTCTTTTATCTAAAGGCCTGAATATTGGTTAGAAGGATGAGCATATAGAATGGTATTTCTTTTATCTCTTTAAACAGTCAGAATACAGTAAGAATGTCTGCTGAAAAGTTGCAGGAAAATTGTAAAAAAAAATCACTTAGCTTTTTGAATTGGCAAATTTTAAGATATATACATATGTAATACTAATTATTTTTCTTATTTTTCTATGATTCGACATAGTCTTTTTGATACGGTGTTGATATAATTATACTACCCTTGGATGTTTGTTTATTTGCTTATCTACTTAGATTATGAAATACCATTTCAGCAGTTAGAATTAGATAATGTATTTGATATTTAATCAGCATTTTCCCTTTATTAGATACTTATATTAGATGTAGTCTTGCTCTGAAGATTATAGTAAAATTCATTATCATTGCTTTCTCTTTTCTAATAGGAAATACAGCATTGCATGACTGTGCAGAATCCGGTAGCCTGGAAATCATGAAGATGCTTTTGAAGTATTGTGCGAAGATGGAAAAAGATGGTTATGGAATGACTCCCCTTCTCTCTGCAAGTGTTACAGGCCACACAAACATAGTTGACTTTTTGACTCAACATGCTGAGACAAGCAAAACAGAATGCATCAATGCCCTGGAACTCTTAGGAGCCACATTTGTGGACAAAAAGAGAGACTTGCTTGGTGCTTTGAAGTACTGGAAAAGAGCTATGGATATGAGGTACAGCGATAGGACTAACGTTCTCAACAAACCTATACCTCAGACATTAATTATGGCCTATGATTATGCCAAGGAGGTGAACAATGCTGAAGAGTTAGAGAACCTAATTGCAGACCCTGATGAGATGAGAATGCAGGCATTGCTAATTAGAGAACGTATTCTTGGTCCTTCTCACCCAGATACATCCTACTATATTCGGTACAGGGGTGCTGTCTATGCAGATTCTGGAAACTTCAAACGATGTATCAATCTCTGGAAATATGCTTTGGACATGCAGCAGAGTAATTTGGACCCTCTGAGCCCTATGACTGCCAGCAGTCTTTTATCATTTGCTGAACTCTTTTCATTCATGTTACAGGACAGGGCAAAAGGTCTCCTGGGCACAACAGTTACCTTTGATGATCTTATGGGCATACTGTGCAAAAGTGTCCTTGAAATAGAACGTGCTATCAAACAGACTCAGTGTCCACCTGACCAAATACAGCTCAACAAAGCTCTTTCCATCATTTTGCATTTAATTTGCTTATTGGAAAAAGTTCCTTGTAGTACTGAACAAGATCATTTTAAGAAACAGACTATATATCAGTTTCTTAAGTTGCATCCTAGGGGAAAAAATAATTTTAGCCCACTCCACTTGGCTGTTGATAAGAACACAACTTGTGTGGGGCGCTACCCAGTTTGTAAATTTCCTTCTTTGCAAGTCACAGCTATATTAGTGGAATGTGGTGCTGATGTAAATGCTAGAGACTCTGATGACAACAGCCCTTTGCACATATCTGCACTGAACAACCATCCTGACATTATGAATCTTCTTATCAAGTCAGGTGCACATTTTGATGCAACAAACTTACACAAACAGACTGCTATTGACTTGCTGGATGAAAAAGAGATGGCAAAGAACTTGATCCAGCCAATCAACCATACTACATTGCAGTGTCTTGCTGCCCGTGTCATTGTGAATCATTGCATAAATTACCAAGGGCACATCCCGGAAAAACTTGAGAAATTTGTTTTGCTACATAGATGATAGCCTCACAATAGACTTTTGGAACTGTGGGAGCATGAGTTAGTAACATAGTTATGATATGCCAGCGACACATCATTGTTCATTCAGCTTGGTCTATCTTGATAATTGACTAAATCATTAGAAATGGATCTGCCAAATTGGTTACCCGGTATTTAAAAGAAACATATCATATAATATATTTTGTGGATTATTTAGAAATGTAACACTATATTTGGACTCACTAAAATTGCCAGCTAAAGGCTTGTCTATTCTGGTTTAGTTTGCCTGTTGGTTGTTTAGGACTGAATTGAATAATTTTGTGATGTTGTCTTATTCTTACTAGTGTGTGAATCTTCTATAGTTGGGAAATCATTTTTTTCGTTCCTGCTTGAGCATTTCTACTTTTTTCTAATGAGTTCATTGCTGAACTATTCAAGTTGTAAAGACTTGTTGACATTTGCAATTACCATAAGTGCTTTTATCCTCTCTATGCACTGGCTTCAATAGGACTGTTTTTGTGTTGGCATATTTCTATGCACCACTTGGCTAGTTCCAGCTCTGATACTGTGTTCTTGCAGTTTGTTAGAACTTTCTTGGGAACATGCCGTTTACAGCCTGACAGTTTTTGAAAACGTTGTCAGCTGTATAAACTTTAATTTGACTTTTTGCCCCTAGCTGTTTCTGCAGTTGCTTTCTATAGATTTTTTACAGAGTTTTGTGCTGAATTTGGAGTAAAATGTGCTCATGTTGGCAAACCCACATTAAATTAAGAGTGAAAGTTATTTAATAAGTCTTGTTGCAAGCAGAGAGAAGTAATGTATTGCTATCTTCTTCTGCCCATTTTTTTTTTTTTTTTTTTTTGCTGGGGCTGACTATGCGACTAGGCATAGAAATTTTTATTTTGAATTTAATCTGAATTTTGTTTTGATAAATTTGGCAAGAATAACTAGATCAGACAGTCTGAGATTACTATTTAAAACACTTAACCACAAAAGAAACTAAAGCATGTTGGCATGATGCTTGTCAGATCTAGCCTTCAGTTAGTACAATTAATGATACGGTTGTAAACAGAAGAATCTGTAGAATCTCCCTTCTTCATTTGAAAATAACTCCTATGGATAATGTGCATGCATTTTATTCTATAATACCTTAGCCATATTTATGGAAACATCAAGAGGTCCTACATAACCTCCACTGAAAGCTGTCTATTTTTTTAACACTTGCACAACAGCTTAGCTATTACAGCAGCAAGGGCTTTTTAGACTTGATAAGGAAACCATAAGTAAAGACTACAAATGAGATTAAGATTCAGGTAATTAATATAATTCAGCACTTTATTGTTGATTCATAATGAAACTTATAATGGCATATTAGACCTGCAACTGTCTTAAATAAAATGGTTCTCAAGAAAATAAAATGTTCTTTTTCCTTGAGTGGAATACAATGTGAATTCCTGTTTTATATCTAACATGTGGTGTCTTGTGTTTTATTAATTTGATATCTGATGATAATACTACTAATGCCTTTTCAACTCAAAATGCAACGCATAATTTACTCTATATTGTAGATGATCCAGGAAAAATACAGAATCAGTTTAATGCATCAACGTTAATATAAATCAGTTGCAAGATTTTAAAAAATATAGTAGTATTGTCTTCTCTTGATTATTTGAATGTGACATGCACAAGGTGGCTGTTCATTTAAATTATTGCACAGGTCCTTTTTTCCATGTTTAAATTGATATTAGAAAATATAGTATATGTAGCTGAGTTCAATATTAGCTTTATGAAAACAAAAGAGGCAATATCTCAACTTGCATTTCTTCTCTATTTTTATATCCTATAGAAAGAAGATGAATATAATTTAAATAAATCATGTTTTATATTTTGCCTGCATTTGGAAAAAGTGTTAAGAGGAATTAATACGCTAGGATTAAACTATTAATCCTTTTTATCTAATAGGTTAAATTATCTAAGATATGATTGTAATAAAATGTGATTTATTTAAAAAACGAAAATAGAAATTTGACATACAATAGGATAGTAAAAGAAATAATACCAGGTCATTGAATATTTACTTTAGCTTATTTTCAATTTATTATCGTATAGACATATATCAGAATTGAACTATTTATGAAAGTGCATAACTTTTGCATGCTAAGAAAAAGATGAGAAACTTCTGTAGATACTTGTTATATGCATTTTTTGCCAAATCTGGAAAATAACACGATTCTGTTCATGAGCATGCATTATCAATATCAAGCAAAATATATGGTGTTTAGCAGAAGATTTTAGCTCGTTATATTGTTAACAATAGTTAAACAAGGACTCTATAAAGCTTTAATGAGTGATTTTCTTGACTATCATTCAATCAAAGCATCTCTTTGAACTACCTCAGAAAAAAGAAGTGGCACCTTTTTCCATTTTTCAATTTATACAATGGAAAATGCCTAACTGCTGTAAAAATATAAACATTAGCTGTAAACTGTATATTAGAGAGCCAGATTGGACTAGTGGGTAAGGCATCAGGCTGGAAAGCAAGCAACTATGAGTTCAAGTCCCATCTTAGCCATAAAAGCCAGCTGGATGATTTGTCTAATTACTCTCAATTCAACCCAGCTCACAAGGTTGCTGTGGGGAAGAGGAAGGTATGTTGGATATGTTCACTGACTTATTTGTAAAAATAATAAAGGTGGAATACAAATTAAATAATAAGTCCTATGTATGGACTGCAAAGTTCTGTAGAAAGTATCTGGTCACTTTAAATATATTCAAATAATAATGTTTAATACAGGTCTGGGGCTAACTATTGATAAGTAAGATTCTAGTGGTCCTTGAGAGACTGATGATATGGCAAACTGGCCAGGTGCAATTTGTTGCTAACCAACATTTGATCAGTATCCTAGCTATCTAGGTATCTGAGGCTGTTTTCATCCAGATGTTTTTGGTATGACTTCTATATTCAAGTTTTAAATATCCTTCATCTTCTAAAATTTTCTAAAAGTATCTTCAGTCTAATTTGAGTGAGGATTTTCAGAATTCTCAGCCAATATGCTTCATTTACTCCAATTGTGATTTTAGTGCGACACCTCAGATGGCTGCTAGAACTATTCCCACTAGTTTTCATCCCCTTAGGCAGAATTGCCATTAATTAGTATTGTCAGTTGCCAAGTCATGATAGGCAGCAGGAGATCTGAGTAATGGGAAAGTAGAATCACTGGATTTATGCATCATACTAAACTTGGTTTGCTCAAGTACTATTTTTCAATAAACCACAGTGACTAAATTCACACAGTAAATTAAATCATACTTTATGAATCATCATGACTGGGTTCATAAAGTAGGTTATCTGTAAATCAAGCCAAAGTGGACCCTTACGGTTTTATGCTGCTTCAATCCTTCCAACCAAGTTTACGTAGTAGACTTGATGTTTTGCTGTCAAAGATTCCATCAATTTCCATTAGACCTACTGAGAGAGGAATATTCCGGGTGCTGAGTGCAAACCTGTTGGGTCTCAAGAGGAAAGCTTGTTTTGCCATGACCCCTGCCTTCTAGAACGGGGGTCTCCAAACTCAGCATGGCTGATGAAATCTGGAAGACCACAAGTCTTCCAAGTTTGCAGATCCCTGTTCTGGAACATCACTCCTCACATAAAAAATTAGACTTATCCCGACCCTTCTACTGATCTTCTGCAAGGTACTGGAAACCTAGCTTTGCTATTTAATTGGGGGCCCTGATAGCATGAATGAGCTCATGTCATGGCTTGTTTGTTGAGAGTCTTCTCAGCTGTTATTTTAATATTTTTTGTTGTTTTTAACTAGTTGTTTTGTTGTTTTTAATTTTGTTTTATATATAATAGACTCATTTTAATAGAGACAGACTCATGCTGTATATGAGATGGGACACCTATAAATTTACTAAATAAATACTTATATCAGGGGTCTCCAACCCCCAGGCCGCGGCCAGTGAGGAACCAGGCCGCGAGCTGGAGGCATGTGGCGAGTCTGCAGGGGAGTGGCAGGGTGGAAGCTGGCTTGGTCTCCAGTGGCTGCACTTGCAATTGGCTTGCAACATCTGAGCTCAGTGTCCTTCTCCTCTTCCTCCTGCTTCTTGTGCTCTCTTCTACCTCCTCTTCCTTTTCCTGCTTCCTCTCCCTCCTGCTGCTTTTTCCTCCTCCTCTTCCTCCTCACTTCTCTCCCCCTCCCGGCATCCCAGCTGGGCTCGTGCTCCCTTCGCACAAGTCTCCAAGTTTGCAAGGCAAGCACGCACCAACCCAGCTTACAACCCAGGGCTTCCCCCAAACCTTGTTGGAGGGGGATTCCCCCCCCCCCCATGGTATGTGTTTGTGAGGTTTGTTTTGCTAGAAGTCTGAACTTAGGATTGTCTTTTTTCCTTCCCACTTTCTTAGAAGCAGAAAGTCACTGGTCTAATCTAATACAGTGTAATAATAGAAATAAAGTGCATTATTTATTTGTTTATTTAGAAAATTTAGAATAAATATAATGAATCATCATGAAACCTCTCCCCTCCCCTTCCCAGTCCATGGAAAAATTGTCTTCCATGAAACCAGTCCCTGGTGCCAAAAAGGTTGGGGACCTCTGATCTATATCATCTCTAAGCAATTTGATCCATCACAGTAGGTCACTTTTATGCCAGCCAACATTTCATCATTCCACCATCTGAAGGCACATTTGACACTAAAGTTTGTAATAGTTTTTTTTTTTTTTAAATCAAGAATAAGACTGCCAATCTTATGTCTGGTCATAAGAAATTCTACAAGGGCTCCTATAGAAAACAGCCATTTAGTCCCTTCCTGTCATGGCTTCCATAAGCATACTCTGGACAGGTAGATTTCCTTTGGAATAACTTTCTCAAAGATAGGCCCTAAGCTAAATCATTTATTATTCAATAAAACAGAAGAGTCTAAAGAAAGGAGAGGAGTATCTTTCCTCAGCACTCCATAAATTTCTAATTCAAGACTTCCTGGAAGTTGGTGATAAAACAGCAATAGGGATCTATTGCCATAAGCAAGATTAGGTACGCCTTTGTCATATTCGGTGAAAATATTTGACAATTTGCTGCTTTCTTAAGCTTCCACTTCTACCCATTTTGGGAGGTAAGGCCTATTGAATTCAATGACTCAATATAGTATTGTGCTTCCAGTATTATGTTAGTTCTTATGAAAATTCATAAGATTTTAAACAGCAATTCTACGCTATTTAATGGGTTGATGAATGAGAGACTATAAGAGATTTTCCAAGCTATTATAGTAAAACAATTATATAAAATAATTATATAAAATACTCTATATTTTACATGTCTTATCATCCACTAATGAGGGGCATTCCAACATCTTGCAAATGATTCTACTATAAATGCTGGTGAGTCACCTGAGAATTTCTAAATATTTCCTTACTAAGCTGAAAGCAGCAGTAATAAAGCAGGCACTCAGTGCGTGTGTGTGCGTGCATGCACATGTATGCAGTGCATGCCTTTAAGTCAGTGTTGACTTCTGGTGACTGCCTGGACAAATCCTGCAACTTTCTTGGCAAGGTTTTTCAGTGGTTAGCCATTGCCTCCTTCCTAGGCCCAAAGAAGTGTCTGGTCTGATGTCACTTGGATGGCTTTGTACCCAAGGCAGGACTAGACAGTTTTCCAACCGGATGTCTTAACCATTTTACCAAAATGGCTCTCACTTTGAACTAGAGGAACCCAAAAGAAAGGACTGAAATTGATACCATAAGTGAAGAAAATGAACTTGCTAGGACATACCAGTTTCTCACATTAATAATTTATTAGCCTACAACTTCCCAAGCAAAATTCATAGTTACCTAGTCCTTTCCTCCCCCCCCCCACAACCTTTGAGTGTCTTTGTTATTCTTAAATTTAATAATCTAATAACATAGCTGTTTTAGAATTTTTTTTTCTTGTTTTGGGGAATGCAGCAATATAATATAAGAAATGGGCTTTTATAAGCTGCTTTCAGCTTAAACTTTTCGATAGGGTGGGGTGAGGTTGCTTTTTTTTTTTTTTTTAAGGAAATAGAAACGTCCTAAATAAATAAAGGGAATTGAGAGAATGAAACTAAGTTCCACAGCTGCACTGAAGAAAATCCTGTATAATTTACTAAGATCATTGAGAAATGCTTAAGATTGCTTCAGCTTTTAGGGTTAAGGTAGGCTGAAAATATTGTAACACCACAAACATTGGTCTGCTAACACAGATTTCACTGTTGACATAGGGCTTGTCCTTGATAAATCTGTCATGTTGCCTCAAATATATGTATTTTTTAAGGTTAAGCAGATATTTATGATTTTGTCTTTTAAAATATCACTCTATTCCAAATAATCAACAGCAGTTTCAAACTAAATAGAGATAGGATCATCAGGCTTATAGCTGTTAGTGGAACACAGTTTATGAAATGTGATTCAATAAAATGTCATCTAAAAATAACTTTAACAACTAGTGTTCTTATTCAGAAATGAGTTCTGATGGTGGAAGGGCCAAAACTAAATATTTCAAGAGCACAAATTAAAAAAAGATATTGCTACTAGACATTGTATTCCTTATATTTCTGAATTAATGATGATATTGGTATTTCCCATATTTACCAAAGTTTATTTAAACTTCCATTTGGTTCCTTACCAAATTTTCAGCCCATCTCTTCTAATGTAACAATACTTAATGTGTAGGTTTTCATGGATCAAGCTATTTATTAATTTGAATATACTGAAAGGTAGTAAATAATGTATAGCTCCTTCCGAATATTTTGTTCTGCTTTTTTTTTTAAAAAAAAAGTGCCATGTGTTCATTTTCTTTTTCCTTCAAAATGTTGAGTCCTAAAAAACATTTTATTAAGGAACTAAGTGGATTTGACTAGTGAGTTATGCCCATTAATATTTTCTAGACTAATTTGTGTAATATCTATTGCTTTGATATTCAGTTTCCTTTCAGAGCCTCATTTGTATTGGGGCAACACTTTTTTCAACAGCTGCTGTAGCCAAACCAAGCATGATGACTGAAATAATGTAGCTTTGCCATTTATTTTAATATGAAATTTTAGACTATAAATCTTCTGACCAGCGCTTTCTGATTCAGAGTATATTGAATTATAGGCTGTTGCTATGTAGACAGAATATTAAGAAATGGTCTAAATCAGTGATTCTCAACCTTTCTAATGCCGTGACCCCATAATACAGTTCCCCATGTTGTGGTGACCCCCAGGTGGGTGTGGCCACCAATAAGAGGGAGTAGGACAGCTAGGGAAAAGGGAAAAAATGGCGGACAGCATGGTTTGGTGACCCCCGTGAAATGGTCACTCGACCCCAAATGGGGTCCCAACCCACAGGTTGAGAACCACTGGTCTAAATAGTGATAAGTAGCTTTGATCAGTCTCTAAATCTGTTTTGTATTCCCTGAACATTCCCATAGTGATGAATTTAAGTGGTATTATTTTTTGTTTAAAATTAATATATAGGTAAGTTTAATGCACCTGTTTTACTAAACCATATCCCCAACTCTCCAAAATGGAAAAATCAGGCTGGCGAAAATTCCATCTTAGCCTCTCTGGTACCTTTACTCCCTTTTTCAAAAGTTCCATTGCTGGGGAGTAGGAGATATTTAAAAATGTGTACTCTGGTCATGATTTATTTGTCCATGATTTTTCTAACATTTTGTAAAAAGTGAGATCATAGTACATGATTCCATATTAGCTATTCCTATGAAAGGAGTGTGTTGATCATGCTTGTGAGCTTCCTTAATGCATCTGTGCGATACAAAATCCTGGATTAAATGGCCCGTTAGTCTTATCCATCAGGCACAACTTCTCATGTAATTATGTAGATATAAAGATACTGTAATTATGCAACTGTTATGTATAAGTCAATTCAGAACAATTACTCTATTCTTAATCATATGACAGAGGTGAGGATTGTCATCTAGCAGCAGGATGTGACAGGAACAAATGTTCTCTCACTCAGGCTGAGATCCCAAAATGACAACATCAATGGGAGTTTGCTAGACAGAGAGTCAGATCCATGAGAGTGCTAGTGATGTGGCCTATTTGGACAAAGAGAACTCCCCCGCCCTCCAAAGAAACCAGTCCCTAACCAATGCAACCAAGGCCCCTGATGACTTCTACAGAAGCAACCTCTCTCCAGCATCTTGACTTGCTTCAACAAGCTTTCCTCTTGACAAGATGCCCTCATGCATCTCAGATCTAGGAACCTGTAGTGGCCCTATGTTTACTCACTGGGGCGTAGCCTCCCATTATGGCTGAGGAGGTGGCCATGCAGCCTGATGGAGTGCAGCCATTCAACCCTCAATCCAACAACAAACCTGAAAAGCAACAAGAAGTTCAGGAATCCTCATGGAAAAGGGGCCATCAGGATCTTCAGTGATGGGTCCAACAAATATAGGCAATTTTCAACCCCCCTTACCCCTTGCATCCCAAAACAAGCTAATGCTCTAATATTTGATGCAATCCTGATTCTGATATCTTGTTGGAGGAGGATCCTGTTTGTGGAGATACTGTGGGACAACAATAGTTTGGAATGCTACAGTTGCATTTGGCTTCTTTTGAAAAGCAGTAGAAATGATAAAGAATTATGGGAGAGTGCAGTGTTTTAGAACCTAAGTCCTAACTCCTGAAAACTGAGAATTGGAGACACAAAGGACAAAGTAGATGAATGCTTGATCTCCAAACTTTAAATTGAGTAGATAAGAATGAAAGAGAAACTTAATCATGGTGCTATTTCCACATTTTCATGGTTGCTAGCCAATTTTTGTCAAATAAGAGAAACCCCAGGATAGAATGGAATTTCACAGTAGATCTTTGCTCCAAAATATTTAACCTCCCTCATGTAGGGCAAAAGTAACAAAACCAGAAACTTTTATTACCTCATGCAAATTAGCTGTTACATCACAACTTTATATCTGGATTGATTTAGTTGATTTAAAATCAATTAGACATAATAGTTTGAAACTGAATTCTACAGTATTATTCATTTGGCATGAAGTTAATAAAAATCAGGGAATGAGAAAGATGTAAAAAATAAGTATGGCTTCATTTTGCAGCCATACATTTGCTGCAAGCCCTTGCTGACCTTAACAGGGACATTAAGGAGACAGGTAAAGGTATTTGTGATGACAATTCAAATAAGCAGGGGATCTTGGTTCGAGATGAAGAACTTGTTTTTGACAGGGAGAAGTGCGAATCAGGTATTACACATCAATCACTCAAGAACAGAAAGGCACCCAAAAAGAGAAGCCACCTTCTAGTTGGTGATTCAATTATAAGGGATGTAAATTTAGGAAAGGACACAGAGGTTTCGAATGAGTTCAGGTGTCTTCCAGGTGCTACTGCCAGTAGGGACAAGAAGCGTATTTGTAAAATAATCAAGAATGCCAGCAAGGACTGTGATGTGGAAGTTATTGTACATCTTGCCACTAATGATCTGCCCCAAAAAGATGTACTCACTGTACAGAATGACTTCCAGAGCCTGGGGCAGGAACTTAGCAGAATAGGCTGTAGGCTTATTTTTTCAGAGGTCTTACCAGTGTATAAGGACCAAAATGGAAAAGACCAGTGTATAGCACAATTCAATATGTGGCTAAAGGAGTGGAGTAAAGGGGAAGGCTTTGGATATATTAGTCACGATGTCAGCAGCTGGTCCAATGAAGAAATGTACAAAAGAGATGGTTTGCATCCATCAAAGAAAGGGACTGAGTTACTTGGCTATAAATTCACAGATTTTCTGGAGGAATATTTAAACTAAACAGCGGGGACAGTGAGCTAACTGATACAGAACATCCCTATCCTTGGCAATCTAAAAATTATAGGGCTATCAGTGCATGTAACATAACATATGTGTGTGGACAAGAACATCAATCTTGCTGTCAAGCAAAATCAAGCTCTTAATAGCGAGTGCCACACAAAGTTCACTAACCAAATAGGTGGTAAGACATTAGGGGAACTCAGGCACCACACAGGTTATGTAGGAAGTAAACACAGGGTCGGTCATAAAGGACTCAAATGTCTATACACAAATGCACAGAGTATGAACAGCAAACAGGGTGAACTAGAAATTCAGGTTAATGAGGGCAGATATGATATTGTTGCCATAACGGAAACATGGTGGGACGAAACCCACAAATGGAACACACAGCTAGAGGGATTTAAATTATTTAAAAGAAACAGACCAAATAAAAGAGGAGGTGGAGTTTCTTTCTATATAAGAAATAACTACATCTCTACAGAAATAGAGCACAACAATGATGAAAACTGTCCTGAATGCATATGGGTCAATATAAAAGGGGGGGAAACAACATTGCCATAGGTGTATACTATAGGCCACCCAACCAAACACAGGAAATAGATGAACTTTTTGCTAACCAGCTAACTAAGTTATGTAGGAAGCACATCACAATAGTAATGGGGGACTTTAACTACCCTGACATCAACTGGGAGACAAACTCTGCACCAAGTGGAAGATCAAACAGATTCCTGACAAACCTAACAGACAACTTTGTCTCCCAAAAAGTAGAGAAGGGAACTAGGAGATTAGCCATTTTGGACCTAATTCTCACTAACAGAGATGAAATGATAGAAGGTGTTGAAGCCATAGGAACCTTGGGAAGAAGTGATCATGCAATATTGGAATTCAACATTATGGAAGCACAAGCAATAGAACACAGTCAAACTAGAGTCTTGGACTTCAAGAGAGCTAATTTCAATACACTTAGAGAGGGTTTGGGAAGGATTCCTTGGATGAGAATCCTCCAGGGGAAAACAACTCAAGAGGCTTGGGAAATTTTGAAAAGTGAGATAATAAAGGCCCAGTCTAGCACAATACCAACAAAGAGCAAAAATAACAGCTCTCAAAAGAAACCAGCATGGCTGCATAAAGAACTCTCTGATCAATTAAAAGATAAAAAGGACAAGTATAGAAAGTGGAAAGAGGGACACATAACTAAATCAGAATATCAGCAAATAGCCCGAGCCTGCAAAGACGAAATGAGGAAAGCTAAGGCTCATAATGAACTAAGGCTTGCAACCAAAGTCAAAAATAACAAAAAAGCTTCTTTCAACATGTAAAAAACAAGAAAAAAGTGAAGGAAACGATTGGTCCATTAGTGGGTGAAAGTGGCAAGAAGATGACAAGCAACAGGGAGAAAGCAGAACTATTTAACTTGTTTTTCGCATCTGTCTTTACACAAAGGGAAAAAACAGACCAACCTATCAAAAATAGTGCCATAAAAAACAAAATAGAAAAACAAGTTAAGATAGGCAAGAAAATGGTAAGTGAACACCTGTCCAACCTAGACGAGTTCAAATCACCAGGACCAGATGGATTACACGCCAAGGTTCTGAAGGAACTGGCAGATGTGATCTCAGAACCACTGAACTATATTTTTCAAAGATCCTGGAGCACTGGGGAACTACCAGAGGACTGGAAAAGAGCTGATGTAGTTCCCATCTTCAAAAAAGGGGAAAAAAAGAACCTAGGAAATTACAGACCTATCAGCCTGACCTCAAAACCTGGGAAGATTCTGGAAAAGATAATCAAACAACGAATCAGCGAACACCTACAGGCAAACAAAGTCATTATTAAAAGCCAACACGGGTTTGTCAAAAATAGATCATGCCAGACAAATCTTATTGCATTCTTTGACCAAGTGACAAAATTAGTGGACCAGAGGAATGCTATGGATATAATTTACTTGGATTTCAGTAAGGCATTTGACAAAGTAGACCACAACCTACTACTTGAGAAGATAGAAAAATGCGGGTAAGACAGCAACACCACCAGATGGATCCGTAGCCGGCTGACCAGCCGTACTCAGTGTGTGGTCCTCAATGGAACCGCATCTACATGAAGGGAAGTGTGTAGTGGGGTGCCCCAGGGCTCTGTTCTGGGTCCAGTGCTCTTCAACATCTTCATCAAGATCTGGAAGAGGGGATAGATGGGGAACTCATCAAATTTGCAGATGACACCAAAATGGCAGGAATAGCCAACACTCCAGAAGACAGGCTTAGGATACAGGAGGATCTGGACAGACTTGAACACTGGGTGCTATCTAACAAAATGAAATTCAATGGTGAAAAAAGTAAGGTTCTACATTTAAGCAAGAAAAACCAAATGTATAGGTATAATATAGGGGGTACCTTGCTCAATAGTAGTAACTGTGAGAGGGATCTCGGAGTCCTAGTGGACAATCATTTAAATATCAGCCAGCAGTGTGTTGCAGCTGCCAAAAAAGCCAACACAGTGCTAGGCTGCATTAACAGGGATAGAATCAAGATCATGTGAAGTGTTAATACCATTTTACAAT
Organism: Crotalus tigris; assembly: GCF_016545835.1. NCBI lineage: Eukaryota > Metazoa > Chordata > Lepidosauria > Squamata > Viperidae > Crotalus > Crotalus tigris. The sequence continues at coordinate 86,269 of NW_024097935.1, forward strand.
GCCTTGGTAAGGCCACACTTGGAATACTGCATCCAGTTTTGGTCACCATGATGTAAAAAAGATGTTGAGACTCTAGAAAGAGTACAGAGAAGAGCAACAAAGATGATTAGGGGATTGGAGGCTAAAACATATAAGGAACGGTTGCTGGAATTGGGTATGTCTAGTTTAACAAAGAGAAGGATGAGGGGGGACATGATAGCAGTGTTCCAATATCTCAGGGGCTGCCACAAAGAAGAGGGAGTCAAGCTATTTTCCAAAGCTCCTTAAGGCAGGACAAGGAGTAACGGGTGGAAACTAACCAAAGAGAGAAGCAACGTAGAACTAAAGAGAAACTTCCTGACAGTTAGAACAGTTAACCAGTAGAACAACCTGCCTCCAGAGGCGGTGAATACTCCAACACTGGATGTTTTTAAGAAGAAACTGGACAGCCATTTGTCCAAAATGGTATAGGGTTTCCTGCCTGAGCAGATGACCTCCAAGATCCCTTTCAACTTTATCATCATTATTATTATTATTTGTTGTTCAGATTCTGTCTTAAGATGAAATTTGTCAGTTCAAAAACTTGCAAACACTTTTGTGTTACTTTAGTTGATCCTGCGAAGTATATTGCCAACATATGGATGTTTGGGTTTTTTCCCCATGGTACTATTGCTATGGCACTATTCCTTCATGTCTTTAAATCTTGTTCCTTCTGCTTCTGATTAGTCCAGATTTCCTGCTTGGAGGTGGCAAAGTCATCATGAGCAATTTACACAATATGCATCATCTTACAATAAGTGGAAATTCAGTATCAGTTCTTATACTGCCATCTCTGTGGATTGATGTTCTTGCACTATATGCCCCTTGGCTCAGAACACTGTTGTCCTTGATGCTTAACTTATTGTCATAAAACAGACATTTGACTGGACTTGTTTCCAGTCCATTTAAGGGTATCTATCTCAGGGAGTTCTCTGGATATTCAAGCCATTCCAATCACTTCCCTAAGTACTGTCCTTAGTTTAGGCCTATTTCTTCTGAATATTTATGTAATGCCTTTTCTGCTGCCCTTAGTTTGTGATTATTGATCAAATTGCCAATAGAACCTGACAATGTTTCTTTACTGCTTATTTTGACCCCTAGATGCCCAGTTCCTTCCAAATTTCATTTTTTTAAACCTAAAGCTTTCTGTAGTGGTTTGTTTGGGGGATGCGATAACTGACTTTGTTCTTTTAACTGTAAATTCCAAGGATGTTTACTCTTCAAAAAAAATGACTGTTTAAAATGCATGGCAAAATATATGATTGTTCAATATATATAGCAAAATATAATTATTTAATATGTATAGCAAATGTTTGTGTCCAATAATTTTTGATATTTGTTTCCTCCTCAAAATTAACTCTCTCTTTTTCCTGTTGTCTCAGTTCTTGTCTACCTTACTGTCAGTTTTTTTTAAGTATGTGTGAAATTTTCTTTTAGTCTTTATAAGCCTTAGTTCTAGTCTAGCATGTACAAAGTTGGAAAAGCCGTAACAAATCTACATTCCTGGCAAAAGAAAGCAGCTGGCTATTTTCACATCTGAAATATTAAAAATCCAAAATTGAGCAGTTTATTTACAGTGAATACCCCATTAGGACATAATTTGAATAATGTTAGCATGAGACAGACAGGGGACACATGGTTTATATATTTACTGTGAAGCCAAAACAATAACTAGATATTTGTATCATAGTGAGACTAATATCTCAGATATTTTCATGACAGGTGCTTGAAAAACCTAGATCCTTTGAGCAAAAATACACTCTAAATAATCAAGTGACCACATTTGTTTTGATTATTGGTTGCCTAGTTACCATCATTGTAGCCCTGGTACTTGAATGTATAATCTCAGCCACAGTTTATATGTAGCCACATTTCTTTGTCAAATGGAAATATACTCTATCTTATTTCTTTTATTCATATGTACCTTCTCCCGAGGCATAAAAATATATTTATGTTCCTTATATTTAAATGCATGCCTACATGCATATTAACAGGGAATACATTATGTAAGAGAGTCAAAAGATCAACCAACCAACTGCTTCAGCGATCCTGTTTGCTGTAGACTGTTCTATAAAAACGTTGGCACCATTATTTCATGTCTTCAGATGTAAGGGTATCACATGGCAGGTATTTATTTATGAAGATTTTCCTACGGTGTTGGTTAGCATTAAAGGTCATTGCACTGTTGCCGCAGAGTTCTGCATGCAGAAAATTCTAGACTCAGTCTTCACTATTTCCTTCCAGGGATTTGAAAGACTTTTATATGAAACCATGGAGAGTCAATGCCACTCGCTAAATGTAGTACTGGGCTCTGTGGATCCGTATATTTCCTCCTAATTTAATTTCAAATGCATTGCACTACAACTCCCAACATCTCAGATAATGCTTTGGGCCACCATCTCTAGTGTGGTAGGCTCTCTTTTGTTCATAATTGGTGTTGTGCTTGATTTGGTAGGAAACTCAGTCAGCTCTGTCATGACACGTAAACAACTAGTGAGCTGAACAGGAAGTGAATTGGACTCTAAAAACACTCAATTCCTGATCCATTGTAATTACTCTGCTGTATTGTGGCTAAAATATATAGTTTTCTCAAATAGCTTACATCTCTCATAAGATTTTCTCCGATGAGTTGATTGATAATCTCTTCTAGACATATTTTGTCTCTTTCCTGCTTTGTTTATGGATTGTGTGTTATTTTTATTGTTTATAAACTACTGTCATAACAGTCTTATAAATCAGATAAATGAATAAATCTACCTTTTATGTGTCACTCAGAGAGGGGCATTTTTAGAGCCCAGTCCTTTTTATGATGTGTCACTCTGTTCAAAACACACATCAAGAACTAAGAAATTGATGTGAGTAGTACACAGATAGTTGTTGTGGTCTTCAAGAGGAAGGCACATCCTGATCTAGCTTAGTCATAGCCAGTGACAACACTCCTGATATTGCTTTTTTATTTGTGTTATGTGTCATGTTTTCCTAGCTACAGAAACAAAATAAAACAAAAATGATGCAAGAAGGTGAGAAAAGGGGTGTCTCCATTTCAAAAATATGAAGAAGAGCGGTTTGCCCAGAGCGTTGACAATGAATACAACTCTATGAAATCATTATGATGAAGATTCACAATAGCACTCTATGCACCTCCTTATTGTAAACAAAATAATTCCAAATTGCTCTTCATTTCCAGTGTAAACAGCAGTAATGCCAGACACTTGATACTATAGATAAGACTTGAGTAATCCCGGTTAAGAGTTTCTGCTGTTCAAGAGATTTCATTTTCAAGCAGTGAATATCATTGCCAAAGCCTCTTGCTCCTTGCGTTGTGTGGAGTGCTTTGTGTCATTGTGATGTATCTTATCACACAGTTCCCGATGTCCCCGTGTGGTAGCTGGATACCCTGAATAGTAAATAGCCCCAAAATTAGTATTTATTTATTAGATAGATTTATGTGTCATTCAACATATTCTAGATTCTAGGCAATATGCAGTCAATAAAAAAATTATAAAATAAAAACACAAAAATGTAACATCATTTCAAACCCAAAACCCATCCCTCCAGTCAAGTGGCACCCTTGGCCTGAAAGCCTTTTGAAAGATCGGTCTTCTGAAAAGATAGTGGGAGTGCGGTGAACTTGAACTCAGAAAGTTAAACTACATTGATCCAGAACAAGGGCACTATGACATATGTCATAATTGCATGGATTAGACAGACAAACAGACAAGAAGAAAATGTGTAGACAGACAGTTTGAAGACTTGCCACCATGGTGAGCAGAAAAACAGTAACAAATGTTTATGTAGAACCAATTATATGAAATTAGTTTTCTGTCTATCTCTTTTTGGCTAATAATCTACCAGTAGCAACTGTATGCTTATGCTTATACAAAACAATAGTAGAGAGTAGAAGATGTTAGAGGAAACCAAATACAGTACTGTCTTTATTTTTATTATTACTGATTAATCCATAGACCATATCAACATACAAAAATAAAACATTCAGAACAAAACATACAACATGACGCAATAGAACTATATATAAAAGTGAAGTACAAGAAACAAATTAAATAAAAAGGGAAAAGTTACCTTGAGGTAAGATGGGCAGCCTATAAATGTTATAAATAAACAAATAATAAATAAATAAATAAATAAATAAGGAATGTGATATCATGTTTCTGAGTATTTTTTTTTAAGATTGTATGGTTTCTAGGGGGGTACTTAGACTTTCCAAGTATCTTAGATTAATCCAGATTTCTTTTTATTTTTCTATTGTTATAGAACATTGCTATTGTTGTGCCTCAGAGAAACCAGAAAAGAAATAGAGATTAAATGGATAAATGGTTAAGATTTCAAAATATTTTGTGTATAATGCTTTTGCAAACTTGTCAAGAGCCTGAACTGTATAAGGAAAATGATTTGGGAGGCAGAGGGCTGCGAAAGCTGACACAGAATGTATCTTCACCAATTACAGGGTCAGGTTCCAATCTCCCATGAGACTGCCTATCTCCCATGGTTTTACCCATCTGGTAGGATGAGCAGAGAAATTGCACTTTGGGTCCCTTTAATCAAACAATGCCATTTATTTGGAATCTAGAAACGCATCTTCTCTGACACGGCACAATCCTTTTGGAACAATATCCTCCACGGATCCATGTAATTCCCACCTTCAAGATGTTCCTGAAATCTTTAAAACCTGCCTGGCCTTGAAGTTGGGTATTGGTTATATATTTTGTCTAAGGTAATGTCTTTGTCCAGATGCATGGAATTTTCTTTTTATTGTTTTCTATTTTTAATTAAAGCTGCTCATAATCATTTTGATGCAGGGCACCCTCTAAATCATTCATATTTATTTACCGATTCTATCATTCATACATAAAACTTTGAAAAATAATCATTCACATATTTATCAATCACTTTATTCTGTCTTCAATGCAATTATCTTTCATGCCTCTCCAAAGACTGTGATGTATATCTCAGGAAACAGCTACTGTAGCAGTATAAGTGGCAGATATCGAGCAAAAGGCAAAAACAATTACTCAAACTTCCATACTGTCTGAATCATAAAATCATTAAAACAGGTTGCTGCAAAGAAGTTCATAATAACTGAAAGGCCTGTGAATAGACCATTGATAATGGACTTATATTTCAGTCAGTTGCTCAGTGGTATGGGCTAGGAGAGAAAAAACTGTAAATGTTTAAAAGAACTATTTTCTTGTGTCCATTGTTTTCCTAACAGACCAGCAAGAAAACCAAAATTAATTTCCAAATCACACTTTTGTTTTATTAATTTCTCAGAAGCCGGGTTAAGCTCTACAGTATATCTAAAGGGCTCAATCTTAGTATAATATAAAATTTGCATTCTTAGCCTCCCCAACAAACTGCTGTTGCCTCAAATGCTACTTCTAGAATGTGTGTTTTCCTTTACAGAGAGTTAACTACCTTGAACAATCAACAATGATGGACAGCAAAGATTTCTATACAAAGCATTTTTCTTCTCTCAGGTGCAATTGTCGACAGTGTCTTACATCCTCCTGCACCTCTAGTCCATAGAGTTACTATGTATGGAATAAAATATGACAAGAGATCATCCTGTCCTTCAACAAAGACAACAGTGTCTTAGCTGATCATGTTCTTACTTGCCTTTATTCTTTCCTTCTTTTGATTTGTCCTGCTAATTATTGTTCCACACTTGCTTATAGAAGTAAGTGAGCATGGACTATACCATATACAATGAACTTTTGTCCTGAAAATCACAAATGCTAACCCCAACATCTTTGGAAGAAATACGGATTGCTGGCTCTCAAAAGAGTTTTTCCAATAATTAGCCAAACTGACACCTTAATATTGCTGGTATAATCCATACAATATCTTGAAGTAGTTTAAATACCTCAAATAACATTTTTCACAATAAAATAGTAAAAACTGATATGACTGCCTAAAAAGGATTTTAAAGAACAAGATTGGCATCTGCTTGACTTAAATTTACATGTTTTCTAATTTCTATCAAACAATATGCTTCTCTTAAACTTGGCTCCTTGCTAAACAGGCAAAAAGAATTGATATTGTCCTTTCTTTCTTGTCTGTAGGAGGGTTGCTAAGAGACTAAATTCCTTAAATGTTTAAAAGAAAATATCTTGGAACATTAGTAATGAAATGAGTCAAAATGAATTTTTTTGATGTTCTAATTCTTCTTGTTATTCTGTCCTACCCGATATGGAGACCTCATAATATGCCATGTTTCTGATTTTGGAAATGGAAAAGCAAACAAGGAATTTTAGGGGAAAAAGTCAACCACATTTTAACTTGGCAAGATCTTTAAATCATCACCTTGCTAATATGAGGCAAAGTTGGAATTTGTTCAACAGCATTATTATAAGTTTTCTCTGGATTCAATTAAGATTGCCCCACACTATGTTATAGTTGTAAAGCCTTCCATATTTTATCTGGACCATGGAATTAAGGAGCTCCAGCATCTGAAAATTAGATGACTGCTGCCAAAGAATTGGTTTAAGTTAACATTAAATCTTAATGCTAGCTAGTTTTGCTTTTGGTCCCCAACCTGCAGGTATCTCAGATCATACTATTTTATTGAAAGAAGCTGTAACTGTTGGAAGCACAGTCTTCAGTTTCCTGCTTGGAATTTTTAGCCCTTGGAACTTGCTTGCCTGTTCATGTGTTTTCTGTTTTAATAATCATGCCATTCCTATCTTTAGATCTTATAAGTTGGTGTGCCAAAATCAGAAGAGTTCAACCTCAGGGCCCAGAGCTGCATATAACCCTTGGAGTCTTTCTACTGCAACTCCTTGAGCCCTTTTTAAAATAAAATTCTTGAAAACTGGTAGCATAGATTCACAGTTGTAGACCCCATATTTGGTTTAACATAAACCTTACTCATACGATGAAGAACTTCCATGATACTTGTGTGTTGCTAGCTACAATCTAGCAGGAATGCAAAGTCAAAGAAGATAGCTTGAACTCTTTTCCTATGACTATTTGTAAAGTACATTTGCCTGTTATATCCCTTTCCTCCCAGTTCCCATTCTTCTCTTTATGAAGAAAAAATCAATAGAAATTCTGACTTTCTGGCCTCAGAAAGAATCTAATCCCCCAAGTTTGCAATTTTTCTCCTGAAGTCAGGTAGTAATTGTCAGGAAAGACTCTGATACCATAATTCACATTTTGAAAACAAAATGGGTAAACATGATGTGTAGAAGAAGATAGAGGCATAATGGGTTTAATGTATCAGAAATGGTTTGCAAATCAAACAAGTTATATGTGGCATGTCTCAAGAAAGCCCTTTAAATTCTTTCCCAAACTTAGCCCCTGTCCATGTGAATGACCTATTTTGCCCACAAGGGTTAGACTGGTTCTTACAAATGTAAAACTGGTTTCAATGCACGCCTGATTGCCAATTGGTTGTCTTTTAGTCCTGTTTTCTTGACATCTCATCCTATGTAACAACTATCCCATTATTCATTAGGGTTCCTATTTTTCTAGTTATTTCTTCTGCTCCACCCTCTTCCTTCAATCATCTTATTTCCTGAATAATTCTTTTCTTTCATGATACAATCATAAATATTGTCATTTTTTTTTCAATTGCTCGTTGATTAAACTCTTACTTCGGATCCCTTCATTAACCTGTAACAGTTTTATTTTCTTTACACAGGCTATCACTTCCTGTTCAAATTCTGCTGAGTTCATGGTTTATTTTCTGCCATAGCAACATATGTTTGAGGTGTAATATATACTGGTACATTAAATAAAAGGATTGTCTTGGCAACCCAGAATCAGCTTAAACTAGAAAAGTCCTATTACCTTATGTACATTTTGTAATAATAGACAATTCTGACTTTGATGTTCATTTATTTGCAAAAATAAAAAATAAAAATAAAACAGAGGACAAAACTCCCAAGCACATTTAGTGAATCTAACTGGTAAAGCAAACTGAGAACAGATGTGCCAGGCATTAGGTAGTTCAATATAAGTTGCTTGGTTTTTCTAATATTGTTTATTGTTAAATATATAATAAACTGCAATTAAGCTGCATGACAAATCAATAAATAACATTACTTGGGAACCAAGAAAAGCCCATTAAATAAATTTGATTTGTATTCGTGTCAATCAATCAAGATAGGTGAAAATTTCACATTTCCTCAATTTCTCACCTCAATTAGCAAAAAGTAAAGCAGAATTCCCATGTTGTTATTTGTGTTTAAAAAAAATATATTTCTCATAGGACTCTACTCTTTTTCCTTGTAGAAAATGGTCACTTTAAATGGGTGTAAACTTCGGAACCCTACATAAGCTTACAAAAGAGCTACTTTCACAGAAACATTTTGCTCTAAGGAGTCTTGAAACATTATTGAGACTAACTCCCCATTTATCAATTAGCAAACTATGGCATTTCTAGAGTCGTGGAACCATTATTGTGCCAAAATAACAGCACTGAATAAGTTCAATTATACTGTAGCTATGAAGATGCTTAAGATTAGTTTGGAAATAAATTTATATGCAAAATGGTTAACGTAGTTTAGCGCATGATATTAATAAAGACTGAATTTTTAATATATGCTGTTCTTAAGAATAAACAATTCCCTGTTACAACAAGAGAAGATTTAGGGCAGAACGGTTCCCATATTAAACAATGTATCCCATTCAAATCTCAGTTAATGTTCAATTGTTTGTTTACTGAAGCATCCTTTGTACTATTGAACAAGGCCCTGGCAATGCTATCTAGAACAATTTCTAAATTACATATAGCCATTCTTCAATGAGAATTAGAATGTAGCAAATATCAGGGCAAGATACTTTTGCCCTTTTTAAGAGTTGGACAATTGCAATTAAAAAAAATTGCAGTTCTATAATCAAGAAGTCATCTAGATGAAGGCACATTTCTAATAGTGAGCAGAAGTAAGGCCCTGCTGATCACATGATATTGTAACTAAGGGCCTGCAGTTCAAGCAATTTCATTATATCTTTGACTTAGCAGCATTCTATCTGAGGAGCTGGAAATATTCATTCAACGTAACAAATGTCAGTACGGAAATGGAGATGAATCACTGGCTTCAATGTGAATGGGTATTCTGTGTTCTCAGTGGAATGGATCCTTGGCTCACTTCATCTGCCAACTCCTGGGGTCCTATCATAGCAGTGAGCCAGAATGATTAGGTGAAGAAATGCCATTAAAGAAAAAGTCACAATAGTCAGCTTGAAAAGTAGCTCAGTTTGTTAATAGTGAGCACATACAACTTCCAGAAAAAGTCAACAATGTATTCTCTTTTGTGAAGGGAGACAATGATGTGTGTTTAAGTGTAGATTAAGTATAGATAAGCATTCAGTGATTGGCAAGTGAGCCTTGGCTGGCTGATCACTCTTTGTGGTCAACTACTAAATAGAAAGGGTAGGCAGTAAATAGTTTTCTGCAACTGCTAGACTCATAAACATATATAGTTGCTGAAACTCATAGAATCAAAATTGGCTTCCGAAGGACTGGATGATGACAAGGACGGTCATCTGGAGAATCCCAAAGGCAAAATTGATAGTGGCTCATGTTCAGACCTCATTTTAAAGTAGGGTGTTTTTTTTACTTTCTTCCTATATTGATTGATTGTATGCTATCATCTTCTTTTTCTTTCTATCTTTCCCAGTATGATAGATCTTCTAGAAAACTGGGTCTTCACATATTATTAGAAAGAATATCTCTACAACATGTTTATTGAATATTGAAAACCAAGTAGGTCAGATGAATGATAGTGATGTGTCTACAAGATGCATACTGCTGGTATCCACTCATTTGGTATGAACAAGAAAATGCTTTTTACATGTAGGTGTCTATTTCTCCATGGAATCAGGCTTTCCTGATGATCAGAAACAATTCTTTATGGATACATGAATATGTAGATAGACCTCATTTCATTGGTCAAACATATGGTGAACATCATGGCATTTCAAAGTATGACAAGTAGGCCTGGAGAAGAGGGAGAGTCATTTCCTTTTCCTTTCCATGGACAAGAGGGAGAATCTTTACAGCCATATGTCAGTGCTGCAACGAACTTGGCTGAAGCCATTTCTGATTCGTTTTCGATTGCCACAGTAATGGGAGAGGAGAATGAGTGAGTCTAAAGTTAGACTAAACAATAAATTGTCCTATGGGAACCAAGGTCATTGCTGCCTGGGTTTTGGTGGGCTGAGCTTTCCGTTAGAAAGCCCACCAAAGTAGTTTATTGGAGAATGTGATTTATGACATAGTGTTGTGGTGGGAAGTTCAACTTTGTAACATTGTAACCTTTGGGAGAGTATCTCAATCTTGGTTTCACTTTTGATGGTGCTGATACTTTATAACCAATAAATATGTTCTTTAAGGAAGCCTCTTGCCTTGGAGTTTTGTTTTTACTGTTCTCATCTATCGGAATCATGAAGGAGTTTTACCAAAGAAACGATGTACATTTTAAGCATACATTCCAGTACCTTGAGTGGTTGATTATCATGGGTATGATTACTAGATTGCAAATCTCTGGATACTCACTAAATGTACTTCTTAGCTACCCAGCTATGATAACTTCAGTCACAAGCAGCATATGAAAGAACAAAAACCAGATTAGAAAGACATAAAATGGGATTTAAAAAAAACATGTGAGAAATGTTCAAGATTTAACTCACAGAATTCTCCAGCCAGAAGAGCAGTTAGCAAATGTGATTTGAATTTTCTCATATTGCAAAAATCGCTTTAAAGAAGACAACTGGAAACATTAAAATATGCTACCAAGAGAAGTTTGCCATGGCTTGTGGAATTCTGCACCATTTTCAATAACTGCTGTGCAACATGTAAGCATGATTTGCCATTCCAAAAGGTTTGCTGGCAGCACTGTGCCATTATCAATTCAAATTCAATACTGTATCTTCAACTGCAGGCTGCTTTGGCAAGAATAACAGGATTGAGTGAACTTCAAGATTTAGTTCTAGAAAAAGACATCAGCAAGACTAAACTTTGGTTTCATAAATAGTTATTTGTTCAAAATCATTGTTAATCCCTCTGGAACATTAAAAAGCTACATGCTAGATTGGAGAAGGTTTGGTTCAGCAATGCTATTACTCTGGTATTTTCTCATCATCTTTGCAGTGTTTTTCACTCAGCTGCCTACAATTAAACCCTAATTTTTGGTGAGTAGGAAGATTGGGGTGGAAAAGGAAGATAAAAAATATCATGGGAACAATGGAAGTGAGTTACACTCTCTTAAAGAGTATATCTGCCACTCTTGTAACTAATATGTTTACTTCTCTCTGGGAAATGAGAGAATGGGTAGATTCTTTCAATAAAAACAAAAGCCTTAATTAGCTAGGATGATTCAATTTGTATATCATTCAATTCCAACTCAGCAGCCTTCAAAAGCCTGAAAATCATAGTCCCAGCACATCTGGCAGATGCCATGTTATGAATGGATGGTCTTATATCCAGTCTTATGTGTCCATAAGAGAATGGTCTATTCTGTTGAGTTGTGTAATAGAAGAATCTGTTTCTACTACATATACAGTTTTCAAAAGGGATACAAGAAGAACTCTGTTAGAACTGATTCTAACTAATTCTTCTAGTCCAACATATTTTGTGCAAGTTAATGAGCAATATCTCAAAACTAGAGTTGTGACCAGAAGGGGTTACAAGCCCAAACAACTGCAAAATGTAGTAATTCAAATGAAAGCAACCATGACAAGTCCTGTCTACTTTTTTATTTCAACATAAGCAGGAAGCAGAAGCCCATCACCTTTCTTAGTGTTGAAAGAAAAATCTTCATCAGGGTCCAGTCCAAGCAGGGAATAAACAAAATGGAGACTGCTTTAGAAAGAAGGTTATGGTTTATTGAAGGGCAGAGCCAGACAAAAGCATGGCTTGGGGAAAGCTGACCACATGTAGTAGGGAATAGAGGATTTTTATACCTTCTTGGGCTTTTATTTGGAGTTGTTCCTGTAGCATGAATTTTGACCTGAGTCTGAGTGTGCCTTTCTGGTATTCTGATGGTGATGGGTTAATCCTATTGTGTCCCAAAGGTCATATCCTGCTTCCCTAGGGGTGTGACTGATGGCTATGTCCTGTGTTGGATTTTTTTGGTGTGAGGGATTGTTGATTCTAGGGATTTTTGTCTAATCCAAGCTTCCTGGCTCCAATCTTTCTGACAAGATTATCACATCTGCATTTCTGCAGACTTGGTTTCTGTTTGGAGCAGAGAGACTGGGGGGGTTGATTTCTGCCTTTAAGATCCTTTGGGAAAATATAATATTCTGCCTTTTAATATTTCCAAAAATATTTCTTTCTCTGGGGGGAGGTGATCTCCTATATTAGTAATTGTTTCCATTTTCAAATTGCTTGAACTAACATAGTCAGAATCAGTCTTCTTGAAACTTAAGGCTATTATTCCTTATCTTGGACACTGAGGAAATAAAGAACAGGTCTTGGCCCTTTGTGTTACATTCATTTCAGCTAACTGATTAATTTTTTGTGCCTTTTTTAGAGGATTCCCAACACAGATTCCAAAGTAAATTGGAATCATTCTAGAAAACCTATTGAGTCTATCAGTTGTCATGATTTACTTCCCTGATGACAACTAGCTATGATCAGATCTGGCTTCCTTTAGCAGGTTATTCTCAAGTAGTTATGCCAGGTCCAGTGGTCTTTTACTGTGGCTGAGCTTTTACTGTGGCTAAGCTTCTCTGACTTTTGATGTGCTCTCCTCAGATGCTGGAATTCTTGAGGAATTGACTAGAGAAAAGTCCTGATCTAGATCAGAGTTGGTAAGATCCTTGTTGCTGATCTGTACTGTTTTTGGCATGGCAGCATAGGATCTGCTCTTTGCAATGCCTCTTCCTGATTCTCTGAAGAGGGATTCTGAGACCTCCACTCTACTAACCCACTGTTCAGTTGAGGAGAAGTCAATTTGGTTGGGTAATGTCAATGGAATTTGGCTACTAATTTTGGCATGTACAAGCTATAGCATCTTCCATAAGAAGGTCCACACTTGGTCTATTAGGAATGGTAACTTTCCTCAGCATTAATGGGAATCCAATATATAAGCCATTTCATATATTTTCTGCCTTCTGTTCACTCTAACAAATTGGTGTTAGAGAGTAGAGAAGATGGCCTTGGCAGAGAGAGAGGGAAGATATGTTGCCAGGCAACAACAGATAAATGTGGCTTAAGATATTTACAAATTAGCAGAGAGAGAAAAATGTGTAACATCCCCTTGGGTTTTTTTTTTAAGTTATAAGCTTGATTAAAAAAGGGGGGGCAGGGTTGTGGCAGGATGCAGCTTCTAAAACTGAGGACAGGTTTTTGGAATATTAGTTTAAATATAATTAACTTTGGATATTGGTTTAACTCAGACATGTCAAACACAAGGCCCGGGGGCTGGATGCGGACCACAAAGTGGTTTCATGTGGTCCACGAAGCCATCCTGGAAACAGTGAGGGAACGGCCCCCGCTGCCTTGGCCCTGGCCCAGGCCAGCCGGGAGCCAATGTACAATTTTGTGGTGGCCATCTTGGCACTTGCCCCAGTGGACCATGCCTTGGCACTTGCCCCAGTCCCACCCCCTTCTGCCAGAGACCCTCAGATCTGTCCCACTCCTACCCAGGCCCCCATAGGCACCCTTGACATGAATGATGTAGAACTGGCTACGCCCACCCAGTAGCCACACCCACTCCATCCACGCCCACCCAGTAGGCTGCACCCACTCTGGCCACACACCCCCAGCCCCCCCCAGGGCAACTGCAATGCTGATACGGCCCTCAGTGAAATTGAGTTTGACACCCCTGGTTTAACTTAAAAGCATGTCCTATGGTAGCTATCTGTTTTTTATAGGTCAAGTGATCCAAAAATTTAATTCAAATCAGAAATGGGGAACTGGACAGTTCAGCCTCCAACTATATTTCTAACTATTCATTTGGAAAGTACTCATAGATATTGCCAAGTACTGATACTTAAGATCAGCTGCAGATCTTCTAGCTATTGAGGTTTGAAAAGTAAATCATGCATCATGATTTGCAATGAAACTAATCAGTCTTTAATGCCTGAAAACAGATCCTACTGGTAGTAAATAAATAAGAAAGAGGAAAATACTTTTCTATAGGACATATGTCTTTTGCACTTGAGCCAATTGTCAGTCTAGTATTGGAATGGTATGATAAAAAAGTGCAATTGATGAAGAGGAAAAATGGACAATAAAAATTCAATCACACAGAATGTTTTGTGGCAGCAAATACATGTTAAAGACTACAGCAACAGTTCTTTGGAATACAGTTGAAGTCCTACAAACAATAAGCTACTATGATTGCCATAATTTTGTTTATCTTTATTTGAGCAAGCTGTTCTCTTAAAATCTCCCATCCCACCATCACATTGACACTGAAATATTTTGGTTTGGGGGGAAAATGTTTATTTCTCTTCCATTAACTTGAGTAAAGATGATGAAAATAATGCTATCCAATTTTGGCATAGTACTAGTTTTACGTTAAGGCATACAAGACCACCCTCTCTATCTCCCAAACTTTCTAATTCCAATATAAAATGTACTTGAGGCTGTTCTAGGCAGTTTTGACTGCAGATCTGTTTTGTCTTCCTTTCTGGAAACTCTTCCTGAGCACACAACAGCTCAAGAGAACCAAGTAAGGAAGAAACGAACAGGGATGAGTTAACAATAGGGCAGCTGAAATTCCTTCCTTCTGAAAAGACTAGAGTGAAAAAGTCTCCTCTCATTTCAGCAAGGGCTATGTTGATGCGCAAAACAAGTCTGCTTATTTTGCTTGTTTCTATGGCTTATATGTTTCAGAAAGACCAACTGCATTAAAACAGACATTCCTCACCCACAGAAACAGGTGCTGATGTATTGGGAGAAGCCATGGCTTACATTTAGCTTATGCATCTTAGGCAGGATGAGCTATCTTTATTAAGCTAACATTGATTTAGCATCCTTCCCAAGACTTTCCCTTCAGTGCTGGCAGAGAAATCATATATTTTGCTAACCTGGTGGAAGACCAATCAATGGTTATCTTTTCTTTCTAGTCTCTAAACAAAGAGTTAAGTGGCAGAAAGAGTCACAAAATGGCACCCTTTTGTGGAAGATTACTGCTGTGCTAATGCACATTTCTCTGCCAACACCAATACTTTATCTTTCTTTCCCCTTTTATTTTCTTGTTTCATTTAGATCAGGGTATCAAACTCGCAACATCATATGATGTGTCATGACATATGGCAACTTTTTTTCCATTGCCAGCAATGGGGTGGGCGCGGTTTCAGCATGACGCATCCGGCCTGCGGGCTAGCAGTTTGACACCCTGATTTAGATTATTGATGGTTTATGCCAGTGGTTCTTAACCTTTTTGAACGAATCGTCCCCTTGAGCCAATGAGGAAGTTGTCATCGCCCCCCTCCCCCAACATAACCTCTCAATCACAACATAGGAAATAATTCTTCAATTTATGCAAACCCTTTTTTTGTTTTCTTTAAAATTGTCATCAGGACATATGATGCAAATAATTTATTTACAGTCTTTTTCCCATATCTCAACTGTGTGAAAAATTTTGGTGCCACCTGTCATGATACATGTATTTCATTATTATCTTATTTATTCAAGACACTTAAATGTAGTGACCATGAAAACAAAACACTGGGAGCCGCAAAACCCTTTTGACATCTAAAATGAAGATAACACTGCATATATCCTTTTTTACCATATATATATATATATATATATATATTAATATATATATATATATATATATATTCAGTGTTATCTTGATTCTCTCTCTCCCTTTTTCTGCCCTTGGTCTGCCAGTCCTCTTCCTCCACTCAGTGTGTGTGTGTGTGTGTGTGTGTGTGTGTGTGAGAGAGAGAGAGAGAGAGAGAGAGAGAGAGAGAGAGAGAGGCACTTGCAGTTCCTCTCTCTCTCTCTCTCTTTTCGCTCTCTTTCTCTTTTTCTCTTTCCCTTCTCCCTATCTCTTTCTCTTTCCTCTCCCTCCCTCCCCCATCTTTCTCCAGATGAGGAGAGAGAGAGAGAGAGAACGAAAGGCAGAGGGCGCCGAAGGGGTGGGGAGGGGGGCAGGAGGCAGCAGAAGATTCCATTGCAGCTGGAGGCACCCAGTTCCACTGCCCACTGGGCCTGTGGGGAGGCTCCGGCTCACAGTCAAGTTGGCAGGCTGTCCCACATACCGCTGGCATCCCTAGGTTCCATTCAGGACCACGGGGCATCTGCGGAATGCCCTGCCCATCAGCTGCATCGCTAAGCCTCCCTTGCGCCGCCGGCGTCCCCGGACGTAAGTCGCGGGGCATCCGTGGAATGCCCCCCCCCATCAGCTGCATTGCCAAACTTCTCCCATGCTGCCGGTGTCCTCAGTCAGAACTGGAGCAATGATCCGCCTCCCGCCAGGACCAACGCTCAAGCCTCCCGTGCTGCTGGTAGGTCCGTCGTGCTGGAGGAGCTGGGGCCACTCCGCACCACACGGTGCTCCTGGTGATCCGCGATCTACCAGCATCACCCAGGGAGCGATGCCCCGCCAGCCGCTGCCCCAGCTGGGACTGCCACCCAGGGGGCAGCAGGAGGAAGAAGGGGAGGAGGGCAAGGAATCTGGCGCCGGGCCCCAGGAGGAGGCGCTCCCGTGGGTCCAACTGGGGCTCTTCTGCTCTGGTTGGAAAATGCCTCCCTCCTCCCTTTCTCTCCTCCCCATCTTCTGCTCACCTCACATTCTTCGCCGACAAAGCAGCCGGGACTCCGGCACGCCTTCCCGGCCAGCTGGGCCAATAGTCCCATGGTTGGGGATCACAGGGCTGCTCTCCCTCGGGGCCACGACTTGCAGGAAGGCTGGCCCGCTCAGCTGAGGCTCTGGCAGGCTGCTCCTAGCGGGAATCCCAGGGCTTCACTGCGCGGTTCCCCGGCCACGTGCACCTCAGACGGGGCCAGCTAGGGAAAGGGACTTCCTGGCTGCATTTCTCCCAGGGGGCAGGGCACCTGGGCACAGGGTCAATCAGGAGTCCTGCAAGGGGGCAAATCTGCATGAGAGAGAGACAGAGAAAGAGAGAGAGAAAGAGAGAGAGAGAGAAGACAAGTGCCTCTCTCTGTCTCTGTCTCTCTCTGCAAATGGCGGAGGAGGTTCGGAGCCGCAGGGGAAGGCTCAAAAGTGTCCCCAAAACTTCTCAGTCCATCTCCCCCGTATCGCCCCATTTCGTTCCTTCACTCCTGCATCACCCCTTTTAGTTCCATTGCCCCCCTGAAAAACAAAATTGCCCCCTGGGGGGCAATATCGCCCAGGTTAAGAACCATTGGTCTATGCTATTGACTTTGATTTATGCATAGGATGTATAAAGCTTTAGCACTGTTCTAATCAGTATTAGCAATAGCTATTACATTAATGTGGCATTTATATGACTGCTGCTATTATATTACCAAGGCCTGGAGGAATGTTGTCCATGGGATCGCGATGAGTCGACTTCGCAACTAACAACAAAATTATACTACCAAGAACTTTCAACGGGAGCATTGTACTAAAAGTCTTGCTTTTCTTTATAGTCATAAATGGTGCCTGGATAATATCAATTTCCATTTGCTTAGTCTCCAGATAGTCTTAAATTTACTGAAATATTTGCTAAACATAAAAATATTTTGTATTTGTTATGGCTCTTCTTGTGGACTATAAAATATATAGGATCTTGATCTCTTTTGGCTTCTAAAAACTGGAATAAATTTAGGTTCCTCTGCTGTGCAAACTGTATTATAATTGCTCCAGATCTGACCCAAAGTGGTATGGTACAGACAGCAGAATCCACTGGAGTTGGATGGCTAATAAGTTCAAATAAATAATTTAATTAGTTAGCCAATAAGTGTGCCTTGGTTGAGGTGCACAACTCATAATATCTAAGGCAGAACATTCAACAAGTACTTATTTGTTTTTTATAATAGCAGTATTAGCACTAGATGACAATAGACGATTTGCTGGCCTTTTATGAGTCATGAAATCAATGGCCTGAAGCACCAATTCCATCATGGTTAATGGTAGGGGTAGCCCTGCTATAGAATTAAAAGAAGCAAAGATAAGCCATATTATTTGGATTGATTACTATGGGATATGATATATCTAGGAGGGTTCCAAATAATACTAATGTGCAACTAATTAGGTTGAAAAATTGATTGAGCACATATGCCTCTTTGATGTCAGTAACAGCTTATTTTCTTTTGCATTATGCTTAATTTCTAAAATGTTCTCAAATATAATTGTAACTCGCTGTTTCAAAAATTTTAAATGCTGGCATTTCTAATTCTCTGGCAGAATGTTTGGGAGGAAGGCAAATAACATTCTCTGCTTTAAAGTTTGTATTTGGGGCTTCCTTTCACTCTGCCAGGAATCAGTGAATGACTTTTAATTCTGAGTTCCTACAGATTTTGTGTGGTGTGATTATAGGTTTTATTTGGACAAATTGTACTTTAACAGATTTTGAGGAAGGCTCAGTTATATTAGATGGAAAAACAAATTTAATTTGTGAACATATTTAGTATGTGCTCTCTGTCTTTTTTTCCACTGCAGCTGATAATTGTAGCAGTACAGTTCTGTAGGCTGTAGGTTCCTCAGAAAATCAGGAAATCCTACCAGACTAAAAAAAAATCCTTTAAAATATAACAAAATACTTTGTAAAAAGATCACATTGTGTAGGAGGCATGGCAGAACCTGCAGGCAGAGTCAAAAGAGGAATCAGCCTAGAGTCCCTACATAGGCACAAATGGATTAAGTCCAACTCCTCTTGAATTCCATTATCTAGCTCCAAAATAGTGCTGTTAATCAAGTAGAGTCCTCTGTATAAACATGAGTAGTAATAAATCAGTTTAATTAGAACACGACATGTTATCCTGGTCTTTCGCACCTGACATGTTGTCACAAGAGGATTCTCTCATACAAATACCCTTTTAAAAATGGTATGAAGTCCAGTAAGTCTTTGTATCACGTATGCCAAGGACATAGGCAATAGTTCTTCACAAATTCCCCTTCATGAGATTGTTAAAGAAGCTTTTCTTGCTTTAAATAATACTAGAATCTACAGTCCCCCAATGAAAAGGAGGCAGAGAAGGAAAATGAAACTCAGTGTTGGGAGATTTTGACCAGACAAAAACTAAGGAATTTAAGGGGAAAATATACTGGGTATTCCTGGCCATAGTGGGCCAACCACCATTTTGTTGAAGGTATGAATGAATGACATCCTTCTTCACTGACTCCCCTCCTATTGCAAATGTGATCTCTAGGCTCATATTTCTTCTAAAGTTTTAAAGAACTGCTTTCCCCTTCTTAAATTGAGAGGCTAGTGTGTTTTCCTTCAGGCTAAATCCAGCAGTTCATTAACTACTTCTCAGAGGAAGGAATGACCCCTCATCTGATTTTCATTTGTTTCAAGAAAATCTGGTTATAATGTTATCTCACTGGCTCAGCACTTAGCATGTTTGTTTCACATGAGGAACATCCATGGTTTGAAAGGCAGCATTTTCTTTTAAAATTAGTATTTTTGTTTTTGCAACTGCTTTACTTTTACCTGATACAGTTTGTTATATCTAGAGAGCATCATTTCATTGTTCCAGCATTCATTTTAGTCTAGTCATTTCAGCTAAAAGATAACAAATATAGCAATTTAGAA
This sequence comes from Crotalus tigris, assembly GCF_016545835.1. Taxonomy (NCBI): domain Eukaryota; kingdom Metazoa; phylum Chordata; class Lepidosauria; order Squamata; family Viperidae; genus Crotalus; species Crotalus tigris. The sequence goes on from NW_024097935.1 coordinate 105,937, forward strand.
GAAAATTTTTGGTTTTCTGCATGTGAAATAAGGTTTTTAATTATTGTACTTTTAAAATAACATTGTCATAAAGGGAGCAAAAGACCTTGAAGAATTGCTTCAAAAATGCAAGAAAGGAAGATTTATTTAAAAATTGGTATTGGGCCTGCATATATGTGGATGCTGATGCTTTAAATTTTTACGTCTAAGTGTCTATGTGTAAGTGAGGATGTAAGTAAATAAGTAATAAGACTTACACTAAGGGGATAAACAGCAAGGGAATTGCTTAATGGGAAGATATTGTAGACTGCAATTTAGATGAAACCTTAGTCCAAAGGGATTTTTTTTTATTTTAGACTTAAGTATCACAATATCAGCCCTTTGAGGTAGGACAAGTCAGGAAAAAGAGACCACAGGAACCATTGGAACTTTACTTTATTGTTATAGAGCAAGGCTTTTCAACCGGTGGTACACGTACCATCAGTGGTATGCGAGTACCTGGCTGGTGATATGCGTAGGTCGGGTTGAACAGCACTGTAAAAAAATGTAAAAAAAATGTAAAAAAATGTAAAAGTGAGTGAGGTGAAGTGACAGCTGCACCGCACAGACTTCTGGCAAAGTCAGCTGGAATTGCACATTGCTGGGTCCTACTGAGAGCCCAGGATCAAAGTGTGCAGCTCCAGCTGATTGGCGGCAGCCTTGGGGGTAGCAGGCAGCCTCACGCAGTCTTCAATGGAGATTCCAATGGAGCTGTGCGATGCATTGCTTGGGTCCCCCTCGCCCCCACCCAGATGCCCTCACCTCCCCCAAGCATTTTTTTACTCACCTGCTTTCAGCAGCATTCCCTTTCTCCTGTCCTTCTCAGCCTTTGCCATGTGTTTGTGAGACAAAAAAAGAAAAGCAAACGAAGACAGAGAAGCAAAAGGAGAAAGGGGAGTGCAGATGAAAGCAGGTGAGTAAAAAAATGCTTGGGGGAGGTGAGGGCATCTGGGCAGGGGCAGGGGCACCAACCTTACCCTGCATGGTAGTGAGAGGGTTAACAGCGGGCACGGGGGCCCCAGAAGGAGCTGCGCAAAGCAGGCAGAGGGGAGGCTGGGCAGATTGTGGGCGCTGGCAAGTGAGTGAGAGGGCAGGGGCGCGAATCGGAGTGTGCTCAGAAACGCTGATCTCACTTGCTTGCAGAAACAAAATTCAGAAGACACAGAAAGGTGTCATAAGCTGTTGACAGATAGATAGAAAGCAAGTGGAAAGCAAGAGCCCACAATCTGCCCGGCCTCCCCTCTGCCTGCTTTGCGCAGCTCCTCCTGCCCCCCCCCCCGTGCTTGCCGTTAACCCTCCTGCCACCATGCAGGGTAAGGTTGGTGCCCCTTCCCCTGCCCAGATGCCCTCGCCTCCCCCAAGCATTTTTTTTTACTCACCTGCTTTCAGCTGTACTCCCTTTCTCCTTTTGCTTCTCTGCCTTTGTTTGCTTCTCTGCCTTCGCCACGTGTTTGTGGGTAAAAAAAAAAAAGTTCCATGAGACTTTCTAACTTTTCGTGAGAAGTTAGAAAGTCTCATGGAACTTTTTTTTTGTCTCACAAACACATGGCAAAGGCTGAGAAGAACAGGAGAAAAGGAATGCTGCTGAAAGCAGATGTGTAAAAAAATGCTTGGGGGAGGTGAGGGCATCTGGGTGGGGGCAGGGGGGGACCCAGGCAATGGGTCGTGCAGCTCCAGCGGACTCTCCACTGAAGACTGCGTGAGGCTGCCTGCTACCCCCAAGGCTGCTGCCAATCAGCTTGAGCTGCGCTTTGATCCTGGGCTCTCAGTAGGACCCAGGCAACGTGCAGTTCCAGCTGACTTTGCCAGAAGCCTGTGCGGTGTGGCTGCCACTTCACCTCATCCACTTTTACACTTTTTTAAACTTTTTTTTTAACATATTTTTTACAGTGCTATTCAACCCGTCCTATGCGTACTACCAGCCACTGGTGGTATGCATACCACCGGTTGAGAAGCCTTGTTATACAGGATAATCTTGAAAGCCTGACACATGAGCACAGGGCTGTAGCATCACAGATATACCCTGCTTGTCTGTGCAGCAGAATAGACCTGTTCAGTAGCCTGGTGTTCTCCCAATATGCTGGATTACATTTCTGATTTTCCCAGCCCACAAGAAAAAATGAAATGGAGTTTTCTGGAAAGACTGTCGCTGAATGGCTCAAATGGAAAACACTCCATACTTTGATGAAAATGGGTGACAAAGGTTGGGTTTAGGTTTATATACTAAAGACATATTTTTATATATTCAAGTGCTAGAGAGAGAAAATACAAGATCTGTTAAGTTGCCCACTAGCTACTTGTGTATGTTTTCAAATATACTCCCCAATTCTTCCACATTCATCCAGATGTTTTCAAAAATATTGTCCTCCCCTCCTGTTTATTATACACTGTCACTTAAGCTTACTTTCAATATTTTCATGGAAATCACACTGAGAGATTTGCCTGAAAATCAGTTTAATGTGTAAAAAGGAGGACAAAGAGATGAGTTAGGACAGTGATTACATTATATCTTTTGCTCTTTATTCTTAGGTGTTTTGAGGATGGCAGAAGCAAGGATATGGCTTTAGCATTGTAACATCTTATCAGATTTAGCTGACTCCATATTGCTTAGCTTGGAAAAGTGACAAATGTAAAAGATAAAATAAATACATGTTTTTTTAAAAACCTGATAATACAACTCCAGATTTTTAGCAAAGCAAATTCTGTTACTGCTGCTCAGAAAAGAGCTCGGGAATATGCCAGAACTTTGGTGAGATGGAAAATCACACATATAATAAAAGGTAGAAAGCAAATTGTTGTATGTGTGGGTGTTAAAATCAATTAGCATATAATTATGACTGTAGGCTTTTATGAATCACGAACTATGCTGACTTTTTTTTCCAAAAGAGAACATCAGTATAGCAGACCAAACTATCAATTTAGAAGATACAGATTAAATTTCATATGGATTCATTAGCTCAGATTGCAATGATGATAACTTTTCATAAAACTCTTAACTGAGATATGTATTTTGCTCTGTTTCTAAATGCATGGTGAAGCTAGCATATTTGATGATTCATCTGATAAGGCCAAAACATATTCTACTAAGTAAGAAGTGGTGAGAAGCAAATTAGACAGCTAAACTTTCTCCATATATAAAATAACTTCTGAAGTATGTCAGAGAAGTCTTGGACTGAAATACATATGGCAGAGGTTCCCATACTTTAAGCTCTGGTTCATGTATCATTCAGTCTCATTTTGCTTGATCATAATTTATTGAATAAACTGTAATATTTTGATCTATACAATAAGATATAAATAATAGTTTGCTATATTTAAAGGCTGGGTTTACAGAACACACTAATTAACTCCCCCCAAACTTTGGGATATCAAAGCAAAATATAAGTCCATAGAATCAAAACAAAAAGGAAGATTCACTCAAGAAATATATGAATGAATGGCCAAAAACAATCAGAGAATGATAAGGAACTGCACATTATTTTGGCTGTTCCTCACATTATGGATAGATTGTAGATAACTAAACATATTTCATTAAAGTTTGTAATTTCCCAATGAGCCATTGTGTACCAGGTCCTACGTCAATACACATTAACATTTTAACTTTCCTTTTTCTGTGATGCTGTGAATGAATCAGCGAGGGATCTTCCCCACCACTATGCTCAGTGGTCCCAAGGAGGAGATGGTTACTGTCATCTTAAGTGACAACTACGCTTAAGCAAATAAATATTTGGTAAAGAAGTCAAACTTTGATACAAAATACTTTATCTTATGAATCCTGTTCAGGCTACTAAATCTGGGATGCAAAAGTCTGTATCACCATTAGGTGGCTAAAGGTACAGGCTAGAGATACAAAATATTTGTTGTTATTCTTTTGTGCAATTAACTTTATGCATGGTGGCTGGGGAAGCTCACATGTCATAAAGTTGCTGAGTTTCATAAACACTAATTTAGTGGTTGTCTGGAATCTAGCAGTAGCACCAATACCAAAAGGACACACTCAGACTCAGGTCAAAATACATGACACAGGAAATACAAAGGAACAGGAAACAACTTCAAGAGACCCAGAAGGTATAAAAATCCACCACTCCCTGCTACATGTGGTCAGTTTTTCCAGAGCCATCTTTCTGTCTGGCTCTCCTCTTCAATAAACTACAACCTTCTTTCTAAAGTAGTCTCCATTTTGATTATTCCTGGCTTGGACTGGACCCTGGTGAAGATTTTTCCTTCAACAACATATATTGTTTCTCAGCACTTCACAATTCTCTCATCATAAACGTTCCTTATGTGTCCTCTCTGTGTTCCTTTTATCTCTTACTCTGCCTGCTCTTTGTTTCTAAGATTGCTCCCCTGAAGATCTAACTTTCTGCCTTCGTTCCCTAGACAGACATTTACCTGAGTTTTTTGCCTTGATGCTTCTCTTGGTAGAATATAGCTAGGTAAGTATAAGTCTTACTTACTTCTGCCTACCTCATAAATTCCTTTTAAATACTGTAGCCCACCTTTCTGTTAAATTAAAAGTCTGTTTCACTAATCCTTGCTCAAGTTAAATTCCTATTTTCCAGGCATAGACACTCATATAGCATACACAGACATGGACTTGGAGCGTGGACATTAGCTAATGGAGAAACTGGAACAATCAAAATTTCCTCATTGGTTCTACAAGATTAAAATGCTTCCCAAGTTCCAAAGGATTGTGATAAATATAGTCCCATGGATCCAAAGCAATATAAAGACAATGAGATATAGCAAGTCACAAAAGAACACAAATAATTTTATTTTGTTCTTGTACATCTGTAGATTTAGATTAAGTGAAAAATATTTTGAAAACTATGACTTATAGGGTAAAAGATGCACAGTTTTTAAAGTGTATCTTTTCATAAAGCTATACAACAGGCAGCTGCAACAGGGAGGCTATCTCTATCTTCACATGAATGAAATGTAGGACAGCAAGTCAACTTGAAAGAGAAAATACAACCAGAAATTCTGATTGTCCTGCTCCTAAAATTGATTCTAGAAAGCACAGAAACTGTAGTGTAAGCACCAGAAAGAAACAGTGGATCTTAACCTTAACTATCTATAAAACTTTGACTTATATAACTCTGAGAAAGAAAATAAAATTTCTCTCAAGAATCAGCTTGCAAAACTAAGCACAGGAAAAGGTGGTGCTACATTTGCAAATCCATTGACCTAAGCATAGGAAACAAGAAAAACCAGTCTGGGAATGTTCCAAAGACTTTGAGTCATTCTAACACAGAAAAAAAAAAAGACAGAAAATAGAATGTTTTCAAATGAAATGCAGGGAAGAAGTCAGCACAATCTAAGATTGTCTTTGTCCATCTCAAAAAAGTGTATGCTTTGATTCTAAAGTAACAAGCAACCTTTTTAAGGAAAAGGAGATACTTATGAATCCAGCTATTGAATACAAATCAAGTATTTTTATCTAATAGATAAAAAAATCCTGTCTTTTACTCAGGTTCAGTAAAAATTTTGGACATGTAAAATAAAGGTAGGGACACTAAATTAACAATAAAGCCTGTCTTCTATATTTAGATTTTAATGCATTGTCAGTACAATTTATGACACAAAAAGAGTATGAAATAAATTTTAAAGACAATTTGATTTGTTTCAAAATGGAAAATTATTTATAAAAGGCATACTCCGAGAAAATGGACTTTTTGAAGGGAATTGTGAGGATAATATAGTTAGAGCAACAATAAATTCCAGACATAATATATGTGTTATATGTGGCAAAGAAGAATGAGAAACAGAAATCTAGATACTGTTCACAAATTAGACAAGTTGGCAAAAGATCTGAAAATAAAGCGGTGTAGATATAAATCAAAATGACCTTGCTCTTTAAAGGCCAAAGGCATAAGAACTTCCTTTGCAGGCTTTTCCTTTCAAAGATAAAGAAGTCTTTGGAGTTGGTCCACAGTGACATCTGCAATTATTTAAGGAAGAAGCAGATTAATATTGAGTTCTATGGGTGATTACTCAAGATTTACTTTTTGTTACTTGAACAAGAAGAAAGGCAATATTACATAAAGTAAAAAAAAAAAAGTAGCTTTAGTAAGCAATAAATCTCGGGGGGGAAAGCTTTGAGTTTTGCCTAGAGGCATTGTAGGTGAACATATGGGAGAAGACATGGAAAGGTACCCAGAAGAACAAAGGATTGTATTCAGACCACAGTCACCTTACCCCAGGAAAGAATGGCATGCCTAAAATTATTCTCTACTGGATGCATGCTGCAAGATGCAGAACTAGCAAATAAAGATTAGAGAAGCATTAATATTGCCACCTACTTCCACAACAGTCTCTCAGCCAAGGGCACAAATATAATGCTATGCAATGTGTCAAAACAACTCAAGAGCCAGACTGAATTGCAGATCTTAGGAAGACGTTTCCTGACAGTCAGAATAATTAATCAGTGGAACAACCTGCCTCCAGAAGTTGTGAATGCTCCAATACTGGAAGTTTTTAAGAAGAGACTGGACAGTCATTTGTCTGAAATGATATAGGGTTTCCTGTCTGAGCAGGGGGTTGGACTAGAAGACCTCCAAGGCCCCTTCCATCATCATCATCATCATCATCATCATCATTATTATTATTATTTCAGGTTGAAAATTTACAATATTGCAAGGGATACAAAATTTTAGATCACATCACACATACTATTGTGACATATAGTGCAAGATCAGATCGTGTTCTCCATATTCAAATAAAAATGAATCAAGACCACAGACCTCAATGGGGATCTTCAGCATGTGTCTATACCTGAAGTGCAAGATAGCATGTGAAAGATGAGGCACCATAACTGACAGATTCAGAGATAGGCAACAAGAGATTACGCTTCTTGCATCAACAAGAAGTGGTGGGTGGAAGGAAACTGGGAGAATTTCAACCATTGAGTCAGAAAAGCAAAAACTGTGAAAATGAAATTGAATCTTTTCACAAGAATGACACATGGAAACTTGCCAAGATGCCCACATAAAGGAAAGCGGTAGGATGCAAATGGGTCTTTAAGTCCAAATTCAATGTAGGAACGCCACAAGCTAAAAGATCACTTAAAAGTTTGACAATGACAATGAGATTAATAATATGGGGCCTTTGACTGACAAAACCAATTAAGTAGATAGGACAGTTGAAACAAATATCTTTGGAGACAAGAAACCAGTGGGCCTGTCTAAGGCAACATATAACAGTAGATTAACTGTTAACAGCTCCTGTATATATCAATTCTCTCTGGGGTAGATCTGCACTTTCTAATTAGCCCATTGCCAGCATGGACCACTTACTGCTTCTTGAGTGCAGGTACAGGAACAGATGATATCTTCTTCCCATCCAGAAACAGGAATGCGATTTGTTTAAAGTATTGTACATACTGTACAATAAGAGACCTTATTCATTCATTTATTCTCTCTTTCCTCTCTCTGTTCTGTGTATCAATTTCTAAAGGGATAGATCCAAATAAAACATTGGTGATTGGGGCTAAATCTATTTTTGTTATAGGGAGTGAAGTCTCCCCATATGCTCATACCAAAGATATGTCTAAATAATGAGTGTGCTAACTAGGCAGAGTTCTGAATCAGAAATATTTTATCAATTGCATTCGTCAGCAATTGCTGGTTTAAATTGATAAACAGTAAATGCATCCCGAGTGTGTGTCCATATAGTGGATGTTCTTTCTCCTGGTGATATGAAAGCCAAAATATGTTGGCTTTCAAAGCAGACTTTAGATAGAAATTCTATTTTGTCTAAATTAACATGCATGTGCTTGGGTTAAAACTGGTTTTGATTGCATTTGTGAACTATTAGCCAAAATGTATCAGAATTGTCCAGTACTATCCTTATTATTAGAGAATATTTCATCTGACATAGTTGTAACTAAAGACTGGTAAAGACTTCTACTTTGCTGAATTATTATGTGAAAGGCTTGACTGACCAAAGCAATTATGGATGGTAGAGATGTGCTTGCATATGTGATGAAAGTTACAGCATATGGAAGATTGTTACTTGGATATAAAAGAAAGAAATGGCAAAAATCAAAAATTTTAAAAAGTTATATATCAGTGAAACTAAGAAAAGAGGAAAAAATGTTAATAGAGATGAATGAAGACAATCTGATCTTGTGGCCTTGATGAATGCATGGAGTGAAGTAAAGATGTTGCTTTAATTATTAACAAAATAGCAAAAATGTAAGTTGTCATCATCACCATTAGATCATGTGTAGAACAGATGAGCAAGCATTTTCCAGCGGTTTTGATCATTTGCAGCATCTTCATCATTGTCCCAAGGGACATTAACGTAAAAAACATGTCACAAATCATAAATTAATATCCTCTAGATACTGTAGGGGGCATATGAAAGATTGCTAATAGTTGTATGGTATATTCCAGAAAATGATAATAATAAAGTTACATCTTCAACTACATTCTACTCACACCTGTTACTTGAACAGCAGGTAGAAGTCACGTCCAGGAGGCTTTTGTCCGTACCTGGTTGGTGCAACAGTTGCAATATCCTGCTTGGGGCACAAAGTTCTTGCTCTTGTCACTATTGCAATAAACTCTAAATCAGACTGTGTTTAAAGTTCTCTCGGAACCTTCCATGCCCATGCCTGAATTCTGACTGATTCAGATAAGCAATTTCATATAATGCATTCTGCAATTGGTCCCTCACCATCATCTTAAAAACCTTTATTAAAAATGTAAGGTTGAAAACTAGGCGGTAGTTATCTAACACCTCTGGATCCAGAAAACCCACAATATCCTTCAAGAATGCTGGTAACACCCCCATCCTACAATGAGCCTTTGATAATATCCCAGACCCAAACAATAACCTCCTTTCCCTGTACACAAAGTATGAGGGTTAAAGATCTGTGCCAAAGGCAATAGAAGACAGGGGCATCCTATCCACTTCCTTGGATTTTACAGACAAAAAAGCCCTCGTAAGATGTTCCAGTCACTACTCTAGACTTCCCAACCAGAGTTAAAGTTCAAGTGAATCTGAACAGTTTTATTGGTGAAATGCTATGCTAAATGGACATGTGTAGCAGCCAGGAAGAAGCTGTTGCAATTGGTCTTTTCTAAAGTATTGATCAAGCATTGATTAAAACGAAAACACAGAAAATAGAACAATTTTGAAGGAAATAAAACATTGTTTTAGAAATTAGTGGAGAGTCCTAAATAAGCCGCTTCCAGAACAGCGAATAGAATTAGAGTATTGTAAAAGCAAAAATGCTGAAATGATTTGATATAAAACTGAGTACAGGATGGAAGGATTACTTCAGAGATCTTCTTTAGGGAATGATAGCAATATGTCAAAGAGTGGATAGGCAGTATAGGTCGATGAAAAAGAAGTCATATATAAGAGAATATAGAAAAATAGTAAGATTGCAAATGTAACTAGGGTTAAAATATGGATACTTTTTTAATGAAGTGGCTGTGCAACTTGTTTAACCTCTGCACTTGTCAATGCCCTTTTTGGTCCATACTCTTGAGGTTTGCCCAAGTAGAATAAGACAATTACTACTCCTGATCTGACGTTTTCAGCATCTGCATCAGACTGTTGACTCATGTACACCCAGATCCTTTTTACAAGAACTACTACCAAGCCCTTTCCCTTGGCATCCTACACAGGTGCCTTCCACTTTTTTCACAGGATGCAGGACTTTGTATTTCTCCTTATTAAATTGTATCCTGTTTCTTTTGGTTTGCATTCAAATAGGTTTAGTCTATTTTTAATATTCTCTTTCTTTTCTAAAGTGTCACTAATGTTTAATCCCTTCATCTGGATCATTCATAAAAATACAAAAAAAGCAGAAGGCCCAGGCTACAGCCCTATGGTATTCTATGTGATATTATTCTTCAAGATGATGTGGAGTCATTTATGAATATTCTTTTGGTATGAGCATTCAGTCAGTCATGAATCAGATTAATAACAGTATTAGCTAGCTATCTAACAAAATGAAATTCAATGGTGAAAAAAGTAAGGTTCTACATTTAGGCAAGAAAAACCAAATACACAGGTACAGTATAGGTGGTACCTTGCTCAATAGTAGTAACTGGTGAGAGGGATCTCGGAGTCCTAGTGGACAATCATTTAAATATGAGCCAGCAGTGTGCTGCAGCTGCCAAAAAAGCCAACACAGTAGGCTGCATTAACAGAGGGATAGAATCAAGATCACACGAAGTGTTAATACCATTTTATAATGCCTTGGTAAGGCTACACTTGGAATACTGCATCCAGTTTTGGTCACCGTGATGTAAAAAAGATGTTGAGACTCTAGAAAGAGTACAGAGAAGAGCAACAAAGATGATTAGGGGACTGGAGGCTAAAACATATAAAGAATGGTTGCTGGCATTGGGTATGACTAGTTTAATGAAGAGAAGGACGAGAGGTGACATGATAGCAATGTTCCCATATCTCAGGGGTTGCTACAAAGAAGAGGGAGTCAAGCTATTCTCCAAAGTACCTGAAGGCAAGACAAGAAGCAATGGATAGAAACTAACCAAAGAGAGAAGCAACCTAGGATTAAGGAGAAATTTCCTGACAGTTAGAACAATTGACCAGTGTAACAACCTGCCTCCGAAGCTGTGAATGCTCCAACACTGGAAGTATTTGGACTAGAAGACCTCCAAGGTCCCTTCCAACTCTATTATCATTACTGTTGTTGTTATTGTTAATAATAATAATTTTATTAATGAGAATATCACAAGATATTTTGCTAACTGCTTTGCAGAAACCTAGGTGTGCTATGCTGATGGCATCCCCCAAACTTTTAGACTAATAGCTCTATCAAAAAAGGACATCAATTTAGTCTAGCATGACTTGTTCGTGACAAATCCATAGGTGGCTCTTGTTCATTGTTGCATTCTTATTTAAATGCTTTCACACATGCTGTTTAATACTTTGCTCTGTGTAGACATTAATCCGACAGGGCTAATCTTTTGAGTCCTCCGCCTTTCTTTCTTTGTTGTTAATCATGAGATTTGCTTTCCTCCAGTCTTGGACAATTATGCCAGTTCTCTAGCAGTTCTCAGCAATTACATTTGGCAGTTCTACAATCGCCTCTAGTGCAACAATGATTACTAGCTACAGCTCCATTTCCCTTATGAGAGAAAACAGATTAAAATTCAAGTTAAGGCACTTTGCCTTCACACCTGCACCTCCTCTCCAATCAACAAACCTACAGCCTCTTTGCCTTGCTCTTTGTATTTGGCAACCCTCTCAATGCTTTCCTGGTTGCTTTGAATGTTAACCGTTATGACACAATTTCCTGGCAACTGCCTTGTTTATATACCTCCTTTCCTTTTGCTATCCCTGTCCATTTTTCTTTGCAACAATTTAAAAGACCTTGGTATCTGCTTTGGTCTCTTTAAAGATTTCCCACTTCTTGTTCTGTCAGAAATTGTTATGATTGTGTGCAGACACTTTTTTCTTTCAGAATTTCAAGTTACAGAGTCTGATTTATTTTTTTGTCTGAGTTCATTAACATTTGCTCTTCTGAAATTTAGTATAATAATACTGTTCTCCTTCCATTAATATCACGTGGATAACTTGCTCACTTTCTCCAAACATTTCCATCACCTTCACTTCTTCAACTAATGTATTTAACTAATACCACTTGTAAAGATTAAGTCCAGAATAACAGACCCCCTTGTTGCTTATTCTCTCATCTGAAAAGATTTTTTGGACCTCTCATTCTTGAGAGAGTAGACTTTCAGCAGATGGTAGGACAGCTGAAGTTTCCCATTGATAATATCACATGCTCCTTGAAAATATGGTCATTTACTATACAAAGTCTCATCCAAATCTTTTGCCTGTCCGCTTTATAATAAATGTTTATGAAAATATCATTTTTGTTCCTATCTCATTTTCTTTTTATCCAAATCCTTTCATCAGGTTTTCCATGCTGTGACTCATGAATTTTTGTGTAGGCATGTGTTTTTTTATGTACACTGCAACACCCCTTTCAGCTGAATCTATTCCTTTTGAATAAGTTGTAGCAGTCCATGGCTATTTTCGAATCATTATCCCATTAAGTTTCAGTGATGTGCATGACATTGTATTGGCCTTTCTATGTTAGGATTTCAAATTCTCCTTGTTTCTTTCCCATAGTATACAATCTTTTTCACAATTGCAGGAAAGAGAAAGTATATGTATACACATTTCTGTTATTGTGTGCAGGCAACGTGAAAGACAATTACTCAAATGGAGCATCACTTATTTTTTTATAAATAGTGTCTCTTTTCTTGTATGACCAAATAGACCTTACTCACTGGTTTGTCTTCTGATAAAACAATTGTTTTATGATTGGTTATGCTAACCATAGCAGACATGAGTTTTGGGAGTTAGAGTAACCAAACATCTATAAGACATCAATTTGAGAAAGGCCATCTTAGACAAATGGCATCAAAACATGTAAAGTGTTCAGTAATTCTGATATTAACAATTATTTATTTATTTATTTATGAGACTTATATACCGCTTTAAGTGCAAGCACTCTCTAAGCGGTGTACACCAGTAAGCAATGTATATATATATTTACATTGCCCCCAACAATCTGGGTCCTCATTTTACCTACCTCGGAAGGATGGAAGGCTGAGTCAACCTTGAGCCGGTGAGATTTGAACCGCTGACCTGCTGAACACAGTCAGCTAAAGTGGCCTGCAGTACTGCACTCTAACTGCTGTGCCACCTCGGCTCTTAATTATGATGATTATTTGGCATTCCATCCTAGGCAATGCTGTTATATGCAATGTGCTTTCTGAATCTTAATATACGCACTGAGCCGAGGGATAATTTTTGAGTTCTTATTTAACCACTGGTCCTGCACTATTGATACTCCTGGAGCTGGGTAACAATATTTTACAAGTTGCCCAACTACGGTGACTGTTCCTTCAATGTACACATAAATAAAAAGGCAACTTCCCAATGACTAAACCAACTGTTTTTTAAAAAAACCTGGATTAATACATGATTACATTTTTTAAAAAATGCTTAAACTCAAAGTCTGGAAAGATAATCACATTCCTGCTTGATCTGCTCTAGAAGTTATCTTGTTAAGTGCTGCTTAGCATTGTTCCATTGCTATGCCTGCTTGTCCTTTTTTTAAAAAAACATACATTCCTGCTTAATGCCAATTTGTCTGATAAAGGCCTAAAAATTAATATGTTTGGGAAAGTAATTTATTTCTTTTGCTAACATATAGATCTGACGGGCTATTTATACACTATGTGAAGAAAATTAGTTGGCCGGTTCCTTGATGTCCAGGGTTTGGGCCCTTACAGTGTGTTGATTTCTGGAACTTCTTCTTAGGTCACTGTCAGTGATCAGTGCTATAATTAATGTGTGGTGTTGCTGCTATTTCTTTGTCACCCCCCCCTTTTTTTTCTATTGCAATGAATGTGCTTCTGATTTTGACACTAGGAGGATGCATGTGATGCTGATTGCATTTGTCAACCTTACTACAAGTTAATAATTCCTGGTTCAGCAGGAACAAGGATCAAAATTCCTTCTTTTTCTTTCTCTCTAAGAACGAAAAGTTTGCAGCCCAGCAAATGCCAAGTTTCTCCACAAAATGTACAGATGTTCCTCAGCCTACATATGAAATAATGCAAAGAAGATGATTTATTATAGTGCTCACTGAAGACTGGGAACAGAGTTATATAGCAGGATTTAATTTTCTTGTTTTCCATTTTTTGGGTAAATATTCAGCTCCTTTGTTTATGAAGGCTTTTGTTTTTATTATTTGTTAAATTTATTTGCTGCCTATCTCATCATGGGGCTACTTCCAACAGTCTTATGGAGAGAAAAAATGCTGCAAACCCATCCCCCTCATGCTTTCCTTAAACTACTTAGTTCCATTTTGAGAAAAGCACATCTCTTTTTGCCTACCCAGGCTTTACTAAATCATCAGGTTTTTCATAGGCTAAGCTGAAATGGAGTAAATTTTTTAAAATGAGTATTATATGGATTGCAGACTTATGCTTACTTCTGAGAATAAAACCCTATGGAAGAAGAATGTCCTGCTTGGGGAAATTTATGAACAGCTTTTAATCAGACCTTCAAGGAACTTAATAAGACAAATCATTTCAAAATAAGATATTGTTTAAATTGTGCACAAGTGAGCACTATTTATATTTTGTTCTATAGTGGAACAAATGTGGACAAAAAAAATAATTTCTTGGGGGAATTTCCAGAAGGTGGTAAAAATACAAATCTTCTTAAAATATAGTCAATTGATAAATACATGCTAACTATCCCAGTTGATGCCTTCCAGATATTGTAATCATGCTGGCTGGGACTGATGAGACTTGTAGGTGAAGATACCTAGAAACATGAAATTGAGTAAGGCTGATAAGAAAATGCTACCTCTTCAGTTATTACTAAATACTGACAGTTTAAGTTATGATCTTTAGTTTGGAATACTGGCCTTCCTCCCTGCCTCCACCCCAGAGGAAAAGAATGAAGAAAGTTTTAAGTATAAGAGATTGCATTACTAGCTATGGCAAGCCAAGAGCTACATTAACTAGAGAAAAAATGATGATAATATCTCTGACAGCTATGCTTCATCTCTTCTTGATCCATTGGCCATCTGGTAAACATATCCCCAAAGGTTAACAATCCACATCTTATACTGCATATGAGTTGCTTGTTGACCAATTTCTACTGCCAACTATTAAGATACTATTTCAATGCAAGCTAAGGGCTAACGTGATTTTCATATTCCTCAAATTCAGCAGATTGTCTGGATCATTCCTACTAGAAAGCAAAGGAAATCAGTCAGTTCAGAGGGCAAATGATGGATAGAAGACAGGGACTGTGTACCTCAGGGCCTGAGCCATTAAGGTTGATAGTATAAAAATAAGATTCAGGAACTGGCTTTTGCACATAAAATTATTTTCCTTTACCTTGAATGGCACATGCTTATTGTATTATTTTTTAAAAATATTTAAATTTATTTTGACCACTCATCTCACAGCAGTGACTCTTGATGATGTACAAAGATGAAAAATCAACAGTTACAAAAAATAACTCATGATGCCTGAGGGAAATAATACATTCCAACCATAAAACCACATCAACCATGGAGTTTGACTAAGCTTCTGGCCAAGCACCTGGGGGAAACAGCCAGGTCTTCAGAGCCTTATAAAAGACTAACAGGGTTAGAGCCATCTGTATCTCCATATTCATTTGACAAATGTTGGCTTTTTTTTGTTTAGTGGATCATCTGGAGTTAAAGCAAGTTGTTTAAAGCATTTGTTATAGAAGAGCAGGGGTCTTCAAACTTGGCCCTTTTATGACTTGTGGACTTCAACTCCCAGAATTCCTCAGCCAGGCAAGCTGGCTGAGGAATTCTGGGAGTTGAAGTCCACAAGTCATAAAAAGGCCAAGTTTGAAGACTCTTGTAGAAGAGAATGAAAAAAGAGTTGAAAAATCTCTTCATTTTCAAACTATCTGCTTATTACCTTCTAGCATCTGAAACAGTTCACTTCTAATATACAAATAGAAGACAAGTACCCTTTCCTTCCTTTGGTTCATATAATTATACATAAGATGATTTCACATGATACACTGGTCCAAAATGTGCTTTGCAAATTTGTGGTTCACTGTGTTAGATGAATCCAGTCAATGTCATTAGTTTGTGGTTCAGGGAGTTGTGCAAACTAGCTGAATTTTGTTAACTATGTGCAACTTACCTGTGGATCACCACATTCTGTGAAAACAACCACTAGAAAATAACAGCAATAATTCCTTTAGCTAGTAAAGAAAATCCCTAGACATGAATACAGGTAGTCCAGGGGTCTTCAAACATGGCTCTTTTATGACTTGTGAACTTCAACTCCCAGGAATTCTGGGAGCTGAAGTCCACAAGTCATAAAAGGGCCAAGTTTGAAGACCCCTGAGATAGTCTTTGACTTATGACCACAACTGAGCCCAAAATTTCTGTTGCTAAGCAAGGCAGTTGTTAAGTGAGTTGTGCTTTATTTTATGAGCTTTTTGCCACAGTTGTTAAGCAAATCACTAGTTGTTAAATGAATCATGTGGTCATTAAGTGAATTTGGTTTTCCCCATTAACTTTGCTTGTCAGAAGCATATCTGAGAAGGTTACAAATGGTGACCATATGACTCTGGGCCAGTGCAATTGTCATAAAAACATGCCAGTTGCCAAGCACCCGGATTTTGATCATATAACCATGAGAATACTTACATGTGAAAAATTGTCATAAGTAGTGCTTTTTTTGTCATAGAACACATGGAATGGTATTCCAGCACCTTTTTTTGAATGGAAGAACTGGCTCCTTCTATGCTGCCAGTTTAGCTCGGTGAAAGGAAGCTGCCTGGGGAAATCAGGGGCATCGAAGGTCAACCCGGAAACACTTCCATGGCCCTGAAAGCAGACCTTCTTCCCTTGGTTCATGGGGCTCCCCACCGCCTGTCCTCACCCCCGTGTTGGCCACCAAGGACCAGGACTGACTCCTGGAGCGAATCTCTTTGAGGGACCAGACATGCTCCCAAAGCAGCAGTGCTGCCAGCGCCTTGATCACTCTGACTCCGGAGGAAGCTTCTGTGTCATCAGAGGCGGAGGAGGTGGCAGAAGACGAGGTGGCAAAAGACATGCCAGCTCCGAACAAACGCCTTCTCAAGAGCCACGGCAATGGCATCTGTCAGCTGATGCTGCTCATGTGATCTGTACCTCAGAAGCTCCCTAAAACGCCCCCCCCCCCACTCCGTAAAGGGCTTTCGACTGGAGCTGTGCGTGAGTTCCGGCACCTTTTTTTTTTTTTTTACAAAAAAAGCACTGGTCATAAGTCACTTTTTTCAGTGCAGTTGTAATTTTGATGGTCACTAAACAAATGGTTGTAATTCGAGAACTACTTGTATGTTGATAATTTCTGCCATCTTTAAGCACCAACCAAAATTTCAATGCTGTTTCCTGAACCCATATCATATAAAAACCCTGTTTTTACCATAAGAGCTATGCTAAAATGAACTGTTTTGTGATTCAGAGTCTCATGATTAACACTGCCATTGAAAGAGAAGTTTTGCAGAGGAAAAAAGGCATTCTGTATATGTGAGAAAAACTGAATCTTCTATGTGATTGTCACATAACTTTCTATAGCTACTCCTTCAACTGTTTTTCTCACTTCTTACTCAACTGGAGCTTGATAAATGAAAAAAAAAAAGACTGGGAGAATCTGTATGGAAAGAAACTAGAAAAAGACTTCCTTCACCTCTCTTACACTTTAAAAACATTGATTCTGCTATTTCTTTTCTCTAATCAAACTCTGCATTATCACAGTTGCGCTTCATCAGAATTTGGATCTGTGCAGAAAACAGACATAGTTAAAGTCCAAGAAACTTGCAACAGAAAAAACAAGGACTGAACCAAATTATGATTCCATATTTTTGTTGGACTCAATATGAGGCATACAAAGGAGTTTTCTTATACAATAGCCCATGATTTTGCTTAAAATCTTCTGTAAGACTGCAGCTGTATTTGTATTCAGAATGCCAGAGCATGCTCTAGGGACATTTCCAGTTTTAGACTGTCTCACAAATAGATACATGAAGGCTGTTTTATTTTGGGGCATGACATGCAGGAACATCATCAAAAGTAGAGGAAACCTAGTAAGCTGTATTGAAAATCAAAGGATCTATGTGTTCTACCAAGATGAAAAATATATTTGAGATATGAATCTGCAATCTAGTAATAGATAGAAAATAAATGGGAGATCATTTTGAATACAAGGTAGCTTTCCAAACTGCCATCTTTCTAATAAACATCAATTTCCTACAAAGAATACTCAACTAGCTTTATAATATTAACAGCTGCCAGGATACTCTGTGCTTCTCAATGGAAAGTTAGTACAATTTCATCAGTAGAAGAATGGCAAACTAACTAGAACCAGAATATTTTAAAAATGGAATATTGAGTGTGTCTGAACTCAGCAAAATAACTTTATTCCTAAGTGGCTTGCAGATGGGAAAGTTCCAGTTGATGTTTTTTTTTTTTCTCAACAGAACTGCATCAGGGAAAAATTACATAAGAGCATATTCCATCTTTAAAGATGTAGAAGAGTTCTCAAGTAGTAGCCTTAAAATATTAGCCTTGTGAAAGATGAGTGATAAAAAAATAGCATCTTTGAGAAAGTTTAAACAATTACATTTGAGACAATTGCTTGATGCATCAGATCTAATTTATCTTGTTTCTTTCCTGGAACTCAGATTAAGGGACATGTCAGTGCCATCACTACTGTCCAAAATAAGCAAAGAGTTAAGCAACACCCAATTGACCTCACCAACACTTTTTCTCAGTATTGTAGATAGAGCCAGCCCACAGCAGCACAAATGAGTCTTATTTTTCCACAATCTTCTATTTATTGACAAGACAAAAACGTAATGGGGAGAAAATGTCATACAGTACATTGCCATATAATGCAATGAGAAGCTAGGCACATATACTGTATGTCAAATGACTATTCTGCTCCTTGGTTCTTACCAGTAAGTTTTAAAAAGGCTCTGAATGAGCCTAGTAAACTTTAAATATTTGAGATGTGATAATTTTAATTTAACTTGTACTGAATTATCCCTAGATAATCTATGTTTGTATTGCAGAATTCTCAATATATAATAGCATCAATAGAAAACAGCAAGGCTTTTCTATTGACCATAGAATCAGTTGTGGTCTTCCAAACGTCATTTTCTTCACATAATATTGATTTAACTTTGCATTGTATAGTCTGAACTTTATATATGACCGAAAGAAGATTAGCATAGGTAAGTAAGAAAGAAAAGAAAATCATTTTGATGAAATTCTGCCATATCTGTAAAAAGATAGCATCATAACTAGTTTCTATACTTCTGTTATTAATAATTGCATAATTCTAGCATGCTGTTTTTACTGTTGAATATGGATAATTGAATGTGCCCTACTGTATGGAATATATGAAGACATTTTAAATCCCACACTTCATTGAAGATCAAATTATTATTAAACATCCAGACAAAAATTCTCTGTAAAGAATTTGATAATTTCCATTAAATTGAGCAAAGGAGTGGGAGGAGTACTTGTGACTCATATTTTCCTTAAAAATCATTTTTCATATTTTTCTGAACTACTATATTCAGATCCAGGTATTGTTTGACAAAGCCACAGTCATCTGACTGCAAAGAACTGAAAAGCAGTTGTGTAGGCTGCATGGCTAGCTCTATATACCCTAAACTAGTTAACTTCCTTCCTGCACAATGGAAAACATTATCCTGTGGCCAGTGTTGAACTCAACTCAATAACCAGTTCTACCCATGTAATGAGATGGTGAATTATCTTTTTATGTCAGGCTGCAAAATAAGTTGAACCACTGCTATTCTTGACCAATATTCCTTATGAAATATAAGTCCAGAAATATTCCTTAGATCTTTAGTAATTTCAACTCAAAGGCATTAAGACAGTTGAAACAGTAGTAGCATTGTACCTCTTCTAGCGCTCCAACCCAAAGAAATGCAAACATACGGGGAGAAGGGAAATTAAAAAAATAACCCTTGCCTCAGCATCACCACATGAAAATGGAATTCTTGCTAGAGGATCATTCCAAGGGAAAAATTAATTGGCATGGAGAATGGACATGTGGTGTACTATCGATGTGAATTTTCTGTTGTATGGTATTCTGTCCCTGTTTAGGGTAATAATAAGAATATATATACTAACAAATTAATGATAAATTCAAGAAAATAAGTGTCTCTTCCCTTGACCTTTTGTAAAATTACAGATTGCAATCTAAC
The DNA here is from genome assembly GCF_016545835.1 of Crotalus tigris. Taxonomy (NCBI): domain Eukaryota; kingdom Metazoa; phylum Chordata; class Lepidosauria; order Squamata; family Viperidae; genus Crotalus; species Crotalus tigris. The sequence continues at coordinate 125,743 of NW_024097935.1, forward strand.
TAAGATTCTGAGACCATGCTTGCTGAAAAATACAGTGTTTGTGCAATGCATTTGAAGAACTCTTTTTCAAAATCGATCAAAAGTGCCCGTGCATGCTTTTTCCTTCACAGGCTATTAGTGACTTAGAATCTCTCAGGACTCAGCCTAAGTAAGTCATATTGATTTCATTCTTCACTGTTGCACGTACAAGAATTTCCTTTGCTGAGTAGAATGAGCTAGATAGTTTGCACTTACAATAGTAAATAATACAACAAACTTCCTTCCAGTAGTGATGCCTGGATAATGGATAGCTTCTTTCACAGTGACACTAGACTTTGATCCAAATTGTGAGAATAATAAAATAACCTATTGAAGTGTTCTTAATCTTTTATTATGGAACTTTTCAGTTAAAGTCAGTGCATCCTGCATTTTCATCTCAAGCCCTTAATTCCCTCTTCTTAATCTAACTTTTTCGTATCTTCTAACCAGTCACCTATAGCACATCCATCTCCCCAGTGTTTTGAATCCGATTGCATGATTGCATGAATTTATATGCTAGCTACATTGTTCCTGAACCTAATGCTCTTTAGACTGGTGAGGTTGCCTGAGCACTATGGGGACTAAATTCTAATACATTGAAAGTGTACCAATTCAATATCAATTAATTAAGGACTATTTTCAAATATCTCCCACAGCTGAGTATGAAATTTCTACAAGAGGATTTTATTTTATTTATGAATAGAATAATATTGATTTGCAAGGCATTGTTTAATTTCCATTGATCATATATAGCATATATACCCTGATTTCCTTCCAAAGTAATAGGTGACAAAGGCTAAAGGATTTTATACATCTTGATGCTGCCCTTGGACAATGTTAGAATGCAGTAGGGAGGAAACAGTACTTTAATGTCAGTATAGCTAAAGATGAGTTAAGGTTCTCTTACTCATGGGTTAGGGTTGAGATGAAGACAATGCCATAGAAAAAGGGCAGGAAAAAAGTGATTTCAGAGTGTATTTATGCCATTACGCAAGGAAAGACTCTCTTTATACCTTTATTTCAAAGCCATCAACTAATTATTTTTCTGATACTGCTTTCTAACTGCTTGTTGCTTCCTGGGTCTTGCCAGAGAAATATCAAGTGGTTTTCCACAGCCTGGTACTTCAGTTCTCTCCATCTCCCAGAACACATCATCTGAAGCTGCTCTGGATTATTGTTAGCATAAGGTGAACCCACAATATTGTTTTGCTTCTAATTCCTACAACATTACATCTACTGGTTTTACCATTTCTTTTACAATTATATTTATGAGGAGGGTAACCTTGTATAATGATAAAAAAATGTATTCATTGATATATACTTTGCTATATGTTTCTGGGAGTGGGGTGAAAAAAAGACAGTGAAAAGGACAAATTGTCATATTAATTCAGATCTGGAATTCTTCCCATGTCTGACTTGGAAAACAACCAAACCATAGCAGACTTTGTTTGGGAGGAAAATATAAATTAACACTCCCTCCAATAATCCTTATTGAACAAGGGATTATACTTCTTGGGGTCTCAACCTTCATTGCAAAGTCCAAGAGTATCTAAATGATATATAAAATTACAAAAAAAAGGTATAGGTCAGCTTTCTTTTTTGAGTTGCTGTAATCAATCACTTGAACTCTAAAAATATTGTGCCATCTATCAGTGTACTTAGGTTACAGCTATAAACAAGCATTGAGTTGCTAGAACTGACATAGTTCCCCCCTCCCAGTGCTAACTCGCCTAAGCTGGGCTCTTATGTTATAATGAAAATGAACAAGTATATGTTCCAGAGTGCAGGTTGTTCACCCCTTGTGGTTCTTGTTTTAGTCTGGGTTCTCTATATCGCTCAGTTCCTGGTGGACCCATTAAGAAATAACAGAGAATGAAAAGGGAAAAGGGTGAGTTATAATATGTGGTTAGCAGAGAGCAGAGAAGTATAATGTATAATAAATAAAACCTGAGCTAATGTTTGATAGACCTAGAGATTGCTGAACAAACATACCTAAATAATTATCCCAGTCTGTTTACTTACCAAAACACACATATCCACATGTATTCCTGATTGTAATCACTTCAAAATTAATGTCCAAACTGCAGCCCTGCATACATTAAATAATGGGCAGACTACAATGGAGCCCCTTTGTACAGCCCTATTCTTTTATTAGATGATTGATTGTAGTTTTTGAAATCTATATGTATTTTGTTGAATGTGTTTGTGACTAATTCCTTTCACTTTGTTTTGTTTGCAGTTAATTCTCCTATTACAGTCCCTATAGATGTTCTGTATGCAACTCCACTTCTTCAATTGGCATTCGCTATTGCTTAAGAATAGCTTTCATAATATTAAAAACTATTCTTCTTAAGCAATGAGTTTTATTGATCACTGTGACCCAGGTGACTAACAAGTCTGGGAGGGGTGAAGTGTCCAAGAATATAGCTTTATAGATATATCTAGGAATTGTCAGGATTGAAGCTGATGAGACAGGAATCTTTCATTCTCATGCCAGAGAAAGCTGTCTGGTCAATAAGAATCAGATGACATAAGTATTCAAGTCTGGAAATAAATAGTCATATGACCATTGATTTAAAACCTGGGAAGAAGAGGAACATAATTTAAACTTGGGAAGTAACATATATTTAGACAGAATTCCAGTAGATGGTGTTAGACTGAAAATGTTTTTGTATGTCTGGCTTCCGAATTCTCTGCATTAAATCTACTTATTTAATCTTCTTGTAGTTGGAATGCAAATCAGGAGAGAATTTAATTGCCTTACTTAGTATAGAAACAGTTTTCAAGAAGTTTGACCAGTAAGGCTAAGTTGCCTGTGGCTGGCCTTGTATCTTACTTTACAAAGGAGACTCCATTTGAAAGGCAATCAAAAGACAATCTTTTATCTCAGTGTTTCTCAACCGTGACAACTTGAAGAGGTATGGACTTCAATTCCCAGAATTCCCCAGCCAGCACAGCTGGCTGGGGAATTCTGGGAGTTGAAGTCCATACCTCTTCAAGTTGCCGAGGTTGAGAAACACTGCTTTTATCTGAAGGACAACAGAATAACAGAGTTGGAAGGGACCCTGGAGGGGGACCCTAAAGATGAATGAACAATGACATTTTAAATTGAAATATGTGATTTCATATTTTTTTTTACTTTATTACTTGTTTTCCCTTCTATACATTAGAAGACAATAGGGTGAATGCCAAATGCATAAATTCAAACACTATGTGAACATTCTACTACATTGAGGTTATATTTACTGGAAATGCCTACTTGTGCCTTTATAAGGATACCGTAGACTGCAGAGGACTTATTGTAATGTGGAAAGAGAAAATGCACACTATAGTATCCTAGAACACTTTTTATTTTAAAGAAAGAAAAAATAAGAATATTCTTTTAATGGTATGGAAGTAAGACTTTGAGAAGACAACAATGCATTAAAGTGTTGAGACAAAATAACAGTGGCTATATAATTACTCAAGCATTTGCTTGTCCTTCTAAGCATCATTACAAACTACCGTAATTAATTTTGGCACATTCGGTGGTTGATTTATGATTCCCTACACCAAGCTGTTATGAATGTATGTGCATCAAATGTACATCCCACAAGTGGGAGATGATTCTTGGACATACATGGTATATATCTAACTTGCCTGTTCTGCTGGATGTAAAAAAAGGTTTAGTCTTTTTAAAACAGTGGTTCTCAACCTGTCAGTCGGGACCCCATTTGGGGTCAAACGACTATTTCACGGGGGTCGCCAAACAACGCAGTCTGCCATTTTTTCCCCCTTTTCCTTAGCTGTGCTACTCCCTTTTATTCTATTGGCTTTTGAAAGCCAATAGAATAGACTCTCTTGAATAGAGTCTAATTCTATTGGCTTTCAAAAGCCAATAGGAATTGTCCAGGCTGTCTCTGCCCCGCTGAGCCCGCCAAAAGTCCCATTCTGCAAACGGTGCTGCACCAGTTGAGTAGTCCTCGACTTACGACCAGTTGGGGGTCACGGCATTAAAAAGGTTGAGAACCACTGTTTTAAAACAAAATATGGAAGGAGTCTGTCAAGAAACAGAGCTATCCTTTCCCTAGCTTTTTGCATTTTTCTTTCTTAACTAATTTGCAAGCTTGCTATACTGCCACATCTTGGCAGCTCTAAAATCACCTTCTTTCACGTTGACCAGTTCTATTTCAATATTTAAAATTACAAAGGATTTTCACATTTGACGTTTTTAAAATGAAGTTTTATTCTGTTTACTTCTTGAGAGATTGGTTTATTTCAAAAGAGGAAGGAAGGGCTGAATCCTTTAGTCATCGCTGTTCTATGATACATAGCCAGGAGGTGGTACTCCAAAAATTATTCCAGCTTTTGCATGTTGGCTTTTTAATTGCCAGAAGGAAAAGCATAGCTCTCTTACATAGTGGGTATGGATAATGAAGGGGAGCTGAAATAACCCTGGGAAAAAAGTTGTGGCAACAAGATCTGACCTCCAGCCTCCTACCATATGAGTCTCAGAAAATTAAGTTAGTTCAAAAAAACCTTGGTTCAAAGGAAGATATTAAAGGATCACAGCCATCAAATCAAAATATAATTATTTGGTTGCTCCTTTCCAGGTTGTATCAATCTAGATAATGTAATTTTTAAACATGTTTTATGAAGGTTGCTGCATGAATCAGCAAACTATGGTGTATTCATGAAATCATTGATAAAGAAGCCATGGTTTAACATAACTTGCAATCCCTATCCTATCCCATTGCAAACAATGCATGAAAAACTCCTATTGTAGAGTGATAGTTTTTCCATCATTTTTTGAATAGTTATAATTGCCTGGTATCATCTGACATTTGCATTCCCTAATCACTAGATGAAATTGAAGCAGCTTTTCTATAGGCTGTATTCAACAGACGTTAGAAAAAATCCTTAGCAATAGCATTTTGTTGAAATACTTAAAATGCAGGAGTTTTTAAAAATGAGAAAAAAGGAGTGAATTAGAATTCAAACAGATAAGAGCAGCATGAAAAATTTTGAAAAGACAGCTAAAACTATTTCTGACATAGCTATTAGGTGCCAAAACCAATCTCTACCTGCCTCCCTTTTTTAGAAATAGAGTTATTTCCCCTAATACCTAAGTATCTTTTTCTTCTCTGCAAACCAAGCTAGAATCCACCTCAAGCTGTTTTCTTTTTCTTTCTTTCTTTCTTTCTTTCTTTCTTTCTTTCTTTCTTTCTTTCTTTCTTTCTTTCTTTCTTTCTTTCTCTCTCTCTCTCTCTCTCTCTCTCTCTCTCTCTCTCTCTCTCTCTCTTTCTTTCTTTCTTTCTTTCTTTCAACTTTCAGGTTATCTTCATTTGGCTCCTTTTGAAAATGCATACAAGAATACAATTTGTCACTGTGGTCCTTTTTTGAATCATTTTTTGTTTTTCAATAGTACTGTAGGTAGTCTCACTATGCAAAATAAAAACACAACGTATTGGCATTCCAACTGGAAATCTTATGAGATTTTGTTATTCTCTCCTCAAATCTTACCAGAATTCGGGGGGGGGGGGAAGCAAACTTCCTTTTACCAGCCTGACTACAATCTATTTGGAATGGTGCAAATTAACATGCAACGGTGTTATAAAATTAATGCAAACAAATGCAGACCAGCTATTCCACAGAGACACATTTGCTTTATCTGATGCACGATCAGAGATATGGTCACATCATTAATAAGTAGGAAATGCAAGTTCAAAATTGTATGGATCATTCAACTAAAACTGTGCTAGGACTAAAATGGCCCTTCTGTCAATGTGAACATCTGGAAGCAGTTCCATTGTACACAGTGTAATAAAAGCTGCTTCGATGAGTAACAACTCTGAAAGATTCTTTTCAACTTTTGTTTTATGTTTTCTAGGTATTCTGTTCTAGGAAGCTAGAAACAGATGGTTTAAAATGTATGCATTTTTAAAAAGAGAGTATTCATTATGCCGAATGAAAATTCTTTTAAATACTCTCTTTTATTTTTGAACATTCAAATACTATTTAGATTCCCAGTAAAAGGACTACAATAGAGGAATCATTGGGTTGCAGGCATAAAATTATGCTAGACTCTAGATGGTAAGAGAGAACTATTTGAACATTTTTAGGAAATGACTAGATGGAATCAACTGCATATTTTGTAAGACCTGCTATGTGATTAAGAAACAATTTTCCTAGGGACATCTGTTAAATTTAGTATCCTATATTTAGGATATATCTCCCAGGTGAAGGCATCCATTCAATTCTTCTAACACCTTTCTGGTTAGTCTTAATCTAATAATAGTGCCATTATGTTACCTATAGGGCATTCAATCTAGACATCTACTCCCACCCTGCAATGGGTGTTTCTATGTCTGTTTGTTCTAGCAGAAAATAATTTTATCCCTCTACAAGATAATTATATCTGCAGCAAGGGATGTTACTCAAGGAACTGTTGTGCCAACATTCACAAAACTCTATGCTCTGTAAACTTCCAATCTGTAGTTTCTATTATAGGGAGTCTAGCTATACAAAATAAAAACACAACGTATTGGCATTCTAACTGGAAAGCTTGTGAGATTTTGATGTTCTCTCTTCAAGTCTTACTAGAATTTAGAAAGGGACACCAAAATGTGTAGACATGATGTTTAATTATTTTTAAATTAATGCTTATTTAATTTGTGGATCTAATGGGCTCCATCTAAGGGAGTTACTTATATCATGGTGCCTATGGGCACTGCATTACTGACATTTGGTTTATATAGTGGTTTTCAAAATCTTTTATTGATTATGTAGTAGACTTCATAATGGAGATGTTGAGAATGACTGAGCTGTAGAACTATGAAGAAGCAGAAAGCTATTAAAAGGAGAAGAGGTTGATGTGTTTTTTAGAAATTTAGATAATACAGGACTGTTGAAAAATCCCAAACTCTGATACACTCTCACTTGTGACTAACTGCCTTATACCAATGACAAGACTTTCTTCAGAATAAATATGCCTAGGATCAGCATAATTGTAAGTTGGAAGTACAAATCAAGGGTCCAAGTATTGTGGAGATTATATACTCATCTGCTTTTTAGCTTTCTACAGACTGATAAAACTTCCTAATTCTATCATTTTCCTGCACAAAGAAAGAAGCAGAAATAATTTTTAATATTAAGAAAGTTGAGGAGTTGGTTGGTATGTATTGCAGAAAGTATCCCCCAAACTAAGCAACCTGGTGACAGATGGTGCATAAGATGAAGAGGAAGGGGTGTTCAGAGTCCCCTTGCCATGTCCTGCCACACACGTAATGTTGGGTCACACAGGAAAAGAAGCCAGAGAATTTTCCAGTCATTGCCCTGAAAGTACCCTGAGTTAAATCTGTATGTACAGCACCACTGTGGGGATAGTGCAGTTTATGTCATCACACTTTTCTGCCAACTCAGCAACAGAAGGAATGTGCATTAACACTACTAGTAGAAACTGCCGTTTATCTCTCATCAATGTTACAAACTGCTGAGTTGAGTGATTGCAAAATGTTTTGATGAGATGCTGGCAGCAAAAGAAGTTTCTCTTTTGGATAAATAGCAGTTGATGAGGTTTTTATTGGTACCTTAATCCAAGTGGAGCAATACTACCCCTAACCCCATCCCCACTTCCTATGTATCATTGTATTGGCCTTATTTTCAGCAATTCAATTTAAGAGACAATATTATTTTCATGTAGAAGCTGCTGTTGTTTTTTTAATGACATGTGCTGGCCAGAGAAGGTAATTTTGACCCACCCACCCCCCTGCTTTTTTTTTATCATTCCTCCTAAAACTGTGTTGCTATTATTTCTAAATTTCACTGCCGTTCTCTTTTTCTTCTATTATGCTTCATGCACTGATTAATATAAAATAAAATTGATAATGATTAACCTAAATGAAGTTTTGACATTTTTGCTCATCATCTGTTATTAGGAGTTAGCCAAGTTTATTTTGCTGCTTTGTGTTTTGTACCCTGGCAAGGCAGCCTTCTTGTCAGCTTCAGTTCAATGAACAGGTCACAGGAATTATAATCTAAGAATGTGGTTTTGAAGTGCTTATTTCCATACAGATGCATCAAATATATAGTGGGTGTTTCCTTACTTAACATAAAAGGGAACTTATTTTCTCTCTTGGGTTTTAAAGGGAAGCTATGGGAATTGGATATGATATGAACAAGGTCTGTTCCCAAATCACAGTTTAAAATGACAGAGGAACCACTTGCTGCTGCCATACTTGGGGAATCTGGCAATAGGACATTTAGTTTCATACATTTACATATACCGTATATGCTGGCGTATAAGGCGACTTCCGCAAGCGCTAAAATCAGCGCCAAAGACGGGGGTCGTCTTATACGCCGAGTCATCTTATACGCCAGAAATACTGGTAGTTTCCGGCGTATAAGACGAAGTTCTAGGAATGCGGCTCAGCGACAAAGACGGGGGTCGCCTTATACGCCGGGTCGCCTTGTACGCCGGCATATATGGTAAATCTTCTTGAGCTCTATTTTTGTCTTGTGACAGAGATAGGCCTAAATCCAATTTACTAAAGCAAGGGTGTAAAGGTGTAGGTCTATAAATATGTTGTGTATTGTAAGGTTTTCCACTTAGCCTCACAATTGCCCCAGCATTACTCAGGAATTTAAAAGAGCCAAAGAAACTCCTGAGCTGAGGTTTCAGCAAGCAAACAACTTTTATTTTGATTAAAATAGAGTTGGGTGACCCCATCTCTCTTCGTGGCTGGTAGAGAGATGAAAGCAACAACCAGGAAAGATGTCTTCCACTTTTTATACCTTTCCAGAACAAAGAGATCTGATCTTGGTACTAGGCATAAGATGGCACAAAAAAAATAATTCCTAGATGATGACTCATACACAGCAACCCAGGCTCCATCCGTAACTCCTTTTCCCCCTCCCCTTACATTCCTCTTTTCATATAAGCAATCACCTATACCTAAAGCATAAAACATTTGCTTCTATATAACTAATTTCCCAATCTAAAATATCTACAAAGCTGCTTGCACATAAATATGTGTGTGTGTGTGTGTGTGTGTGTGTGTGTGTGTGTGTCTGTTTTCTGAGGTTTTCGCGGGTATGTAGGTCTTTGGTTATTTGGGTTTTCTCCCGCGTAAAATTGGAAGTGTCTTGGCGACGTTTCGACAAAGTCCCATTCGTCATCTTCAGGCTGGTGTTTTTGGACAGATACCAAATTAGTATAATTACAGAGATGTAATATAATTTTAGCAACTTTACATAATTATGTGACTTTGGCTTTCAAATGTTTATAGAAAGTATTACATTAAGCCTTGATCTGATGTCTCTGACATGATACCCTCAGTTACCAACATGCATTTATATACCTCCATTGGAATTGCTAGGGTTCCTGCCCAATTTAGCTTTTTAAAAATTCATTTAATACATTAAAGGGGAAGCTGATTATAGAGAAAAGAAACAATGTCCACATTACTTATAACGATCTGGGATCCATTTCTGCCCCCTAAGTATTCTAAGAAATCCAAAATGAGGAATTGTATCCACTTACTTAGTTGGTATCAGAACTGCCTCCTAAAAGTAAACTGATGTGTAGTAAGCAGCATCCTCATCTGTCTGTCTTCCAGTAAGTGAAGACATAAAATGGGAGTCATTAACTGTGAGCAATCTAAAAACGCTCTAACATATTCAGGCATGCTCACTGGCCCTAAATGATTGTGGACTTCAGCTTCAAGTTTGAAGCTATATGCCTGTTTTTTCTCCTACAGCTAGTTCTCATATATGGCACCATTCTGAACTTTTTTAAAAATAACCCTAACTTCTGCACTTATGGGAGTACGTACAATAAGAATAGAAAAAAAAGGTATAAATAGATTACCATAGACACGGAAAAAAAGATTGGAGAAATGAAGGGAGAACCGAGCATATGGAAAAGATAGATATATAGACCTAAGTGGAAATGTTTCTGATCCTATACCTTTTTTGATTTCCTCCCCCACAATTATAGTAATCTTCAATTCAAGATCCCTCCCCCTTAACTAACAATTACATCTTTTCCAAAAATATTTTTGGAGTAACTCAGGGGTGTCAAACTACTGGCCCGTGGCCCGGATGCATCATGCCAAAACCGCGGCCACCCCATTGCCAGCAATGGAAAAAAAGTCATTATATGTTGTGGCACATCACGTGTCGGGACACATCACATGACAGTTTGACACCCCTGGAGTAACTGAAGAACTTTATCAATCAACATTGTATTGTGTTTTGAAAATATTTTCTGGAGATAGGTAGACGTGAATTCCACAGAAAATAAAAAGTATCCTGGAATTATACAAATTTAAAAATGTTTATCTTATTCCAAAAAGTCTATCTGTGTCTTTATATATCTTATTCATATACAGTGCAGTAATCTGGCCTCACGTGATCACTTTTTGGAACTTTCTGACAAACAAAGTCAGTGGGAAAACCAGATTCACTTAACAATTGTTATTAGTAACTTAATAACTTTACCGATTCCCTTAACAACTTTGCAAGAAAGGTCATAAAATGGGGCAAAATTCACTTAGCAAATGTCTCATTTTGCAACAAAAATTTTGGACTCAAATGTGATCATAGGTTGAGGACTACCTGCATTTGAAAATGTTATTGTAACTTTAGAACAGAAGTCACTACAGAGTATGTGCAAATATGCATAATGACTACATGTTCCCTTGACATTACAGCACTCCAAATTGAAATCAATGATTAAAGAGTAATGTTGTATGAGAATAAAACAGGAGATTCTCATTCTACTCTATAAAGGAATCAATATGAACCATTTTCTTTAATGTACCTGGATGGCTTTCAACTGCTTCCCACTAATTAATTAAAAGTAAAAACCATGGAAATCACCAACATAATTGAAGCTGTGCAAAAAGAAAAAGAAATCCAGTAGGAACACATTTAAAAAAACTATTAAGCAATAAAGTATTTTCAGCAAAGGTTACTCTGTTTGCACCTCTGAGCATTTTGTATTGTTCTGCTTCTAGTTCTGCAGCTAGAGCAGTGTATAAAATGTTTTTTGTCACTAATTGTCTCTCTTAGCAGGCACATAGTCTTCAAAGTCAACTTATAAGGGAGCATCTGTAAACAAACTACCAAGTTCAGAGAACACCAAAAAGTCAACAGTTCAGATTCGGCATTTTTAATCCACCTATTTTTATTGTAATAATCTTATTTGTTTTTATTGCCTTCACTTAGCTTTCATTTTAGGAAAGTGGGTTTTGACAAATTTCAATAAACGGGGTTAGTGAAGTTCGATCTGAATCAAAACGAACATAAAAATGTACATTTTTTTTCATCCACACAGAATACAAACTTTTTTTTAATAAAGCATAAGAAATTTAGGATGTTATTAATTTTAAAGCTAGATTAATGATCTGAATATCTCTACTGATCCCCACGAGAAGCTCCTATAAAAAGCGTACAAAAAAGATAAAATTGGCCACTCCTCAAACCGTTGCCCACTCGCCCCGCTTTTAGTCGTACCGGCCTGACGTCAACCATAGAGATGAAAGGACTTCCCTCCGCCGCTGCGCTGTCCCGCCTCATTTCTCGGCTTGGAACATGGCTGCCCTAGCAACGCCGGCGCTTGAGGGGTGGGCCAGGTACCAACAGGTAAATTTGTCCACACCTGCTTCGCTAAAGCCTTCCTTCCCAGTTGCACAACGGGAGGGGGACGGGGCGGGGGGGGGGGAATCGTGACTTGGCTGGATATATCGAGCTGAGGTCAAACTCGCCACCCCACCTCGTCCCCCCGTAAGTTAACCGACCTTGACGTTAGCTGAGCTACAGTTCCTGGAATGCTGGCAGTTACCTTTTGCCGCCTCTGGAAGGTCCGAAGTAGGAAACTTATGCCAGAAGATCTGTATTTTGTTTTTTCCTGGGAAGTTAGGAATGTTAGCAGAAATGTACGGTGTCACCGGCTATTGCCGATTTCTTCCGAGGATAATGAAACCTGGTCATTTTCAAGGGAGCGGAGGAGAGCCTGTTCCTGACTGAAGAGGATCAGTAATTGAAGTCCTGGATACGAGAAAAGGGGGTGGGATAAGTCCCATACACCCAGGCTTGCAGAAACAAAAATCTATATACAAATCTCTGTAGTTATAAGACCATAGTTCGTTATGAAAAGTCGCTAGCCCTTCAACCAGTGATCTGAAGCTGAACGTTTTGCCTCTAAATATTAAATGTAAAAACCCTGTCCAGCATTATCAAATGCTTTTGGTGTCTTTTGTCTGTCTATACTTCATTTTTATGTGCTTGTTGGATGCTTTTTTTTTTCCTGCAACAATTGGGAGGCAGAAGCTACTTTTTTTTCCAGACAGTAAAGCTGGGAAGCACTGTCAGATTTTCTTCTGAAGGCTGCATTTGCCTCCTGCTCTCAACTCCTCTGTCATTTGCTGATGCTCCAGTTCCAGACATTTTGGGAAATATTGCTTTCCAGCTAGGCAAAATGCATATCCTGTTTAATTGCAGAGAAAATATTATTACTATCTTCCTGTTGTGTAAATGGGGCATCTTTTTGGTTGACACCCCCCCCTCCAGCATATTCCCTGATTTCTGGGAAAAAAAGTTTTTTTCCAGTTCTCTGCTACTTTATTGTCAAATTCAACATTCAACTATACAATATCCTTTGCATGGAATTTTGAAACTTGTTTGAGGTAGTAAAATATTAAAACATGTTAGCTTTGGAGGGTCCCTGCAGAATTGCTTTTACCATTTTATCATGTTATTAAAATGAACATCATTAAGATGAGGTTGAAGTAGTTTTAGATCTAAATTTAACTTTCCCCTCTCTTTATATTTTAGACACTCTTTAATGAAAATATACTAATGGATTTGGTTATAATGATTTTTAAAATTGTGTTTTGTGTAGAATGGCAGTTGTTTTAGTGCTCCAGATGCTCTTCAACATTTTCAGAGCTGGAAGACCAAAACTGATCAAGTTAAGAAAATTGAATTTATAAAAACAGGCAATAAACTAAAAAATCAGTAAGTTTAAATTCTGTAATGGTATAATTTGTCTAAAACAACACATAGGAATAAAGTAAAAATAAAATATTTTTAAAATGGTCAGGTATTGTAAAAAGAGCAAATATTTGAAATTTGTTAATATTTTTATTCAATGTAAATAGCTATATCGACCTTTAAGGTAGCTTGTTTAGTTTCACAAACATTTATTTTCATAATTTGCTCACCTTGTGGTTCAAACAGTATCTGCTAGTGGGTCCATACATCTGCAAAAAGAATGGAGTACAGACATGCAGAGATTGTTTTCCATTGGTGTACCTATGGACTGGACTAGTCCTCCCTTGGAAAAGTGATCAGTTTTATATGCTATTAAAAACTGCTATTTCAGAGAATTTTGCTTATTTATTTAAATAATGTATTTGGCCAGCCATCTCATAGCAGCGAATTGTTGGAATATGGATGTCTTCAGTCTGTATATTTTGGGGAGAAGTGTGAATTGAATTTATCATAAATTTATCATATTTTAGTTTTGGTTTGATATATGAAGACTTGGACATTTTATCATTTTTATAAATGTATTATAAACTGCCTTTGATTGTGGCAGGGATAAATCCAAGAGATGGTATGGTCTAATTGTTGATACCAGGCTAGAAACCAGGAGTCTGTGAGTTCTAGTCTTGCCTTAGACATGAAAGCCAGTTGGGTGACTTTAGCCCAATCTATCTCTCAGCTCACAACATCAGGTCTGGCATCAAGCAAATCTAATAGTAATATATATCCCATCCCTTGTCAAATATGTATTTCAACAAATCTTGTTCCTTTTCCTAGACTTGTGAACCTTGAAAAGGATAATAATGTTCTTCTTTTCAATAAGAAGAGTGATTTTAGGATGGAATATTGCATACTGGAAGAACTGGAACACAAACTGACTAAAAACCGGAAAACAGAAAGTAAAATGTTATTTTATTTATTTATATTTATTCATTAATTATTTTGAAAAATATTGAAAATAACTTCCTGATTCATTGTTATGTAAACAACTGATCAGCTTTGAGGTTTTCGTAGTGTGTTCCCCTGCAATTTGTATGAAGGTTAGTAGACCTTCAGAATAGCATCTCATTAAATAGCATTAGGAAATCTTCATTGATTGAAACAGTGGGTTTCCTGTTGGGAATTACATAATATTAGTGAACAGAACGAGAATACTTCAAAGTAATTATCTAATAGTAGAATAGGAGTTTTCTTTGCCATGGCCAGATTACCCATTGCCTCTGCAGAGAAAGTAGCGGTTTTGAAAGATATCTTTTTTCATTCATTGCCAGATCAAGGACCTTCATATAGAAAGAGATAGCAGAGGGGTGTGTGTGTGTGTTTGGAATGACATTTAAATAAAGATGAGTGGACTGACTGTATGCAAGATGATGCACTCTGACTTACAAAAATTGTTTAGCAAATTCTTAATATTTCAAAATTTCTTGCTTCATTTCTTAACATTTAAGAATTGTAGAGAACAGTGTTTTAGGCATTTGTGCAATTTTATGATACTTAAACATGAAGGAATTCAAAGTGATAAGAGGGCAAGATATTAAAGCAACATAATTTTCTAGTGGAAAAATACTAAGATGCTGTGTGGGTTTTTTTTTTTAAAGAAGCAAAAATACAGCAAAAACTGACCAGAATCCATAGTACTGTTAAGGGACTTCAGCGACAGCTAAAAGATGTGAAACCAACTCCAGAATGTAAGCCACTAATAACGTTTTAGTTATACGAGCAAAATCGCTAAAAATAGTTGGAATAATTGTGCTGTATTTTAGTAATAGTACTTTGCAATTTCCTAATGATAAAGTTGAAAAGTTTTTTTATTTCATGTTTGGGTTAAACTGAACAGAGTTGCAAAGTAACATTGAGACTTTATAGTTTTCAGTTCACTTGCTAAGAAATATGTTGAAATTATTATTATCTATTCACAAAAATATGAAGTCACAGCTACCATTTCTTTGGTCTTTATACACATTGAGTACTTCCCAAGAACTTAGAATACTGTAAGGCAGGGGTGTCAAACTGCCGGCCCACGGGCCAGACATGTCATGTGGAAGCCACGCCCACCCCATTGCCGGCAATGGCAAAACAGTACCGATACGTCGCGCGACGTCACGTGATGTTGCGAGTTTGACATGTCTGCTGTAAGGTATCAGTGTAGTATGTGTATGGATCCAAGCAGTATGACCTTTTACAATTGACTAATGGAAATTTTGCCAATGTGCACATTTTATAAATGCTGCCCAAGATTTTTTGATATGGTATTCTGTGTGCCGATAACTACTGGAACCATTATGGCTAGTTTATGCCATAATCTTCCAACTTTGATTTTCATTATTATGGATCATCGCATAGTCAGCCAGATGTTCAGACTAGATTTGGCATTTTATCCACCTATTGGATACACAGCAACTTGAAATCACACGTGCCGGTTTTTTAGTTGGTATTGGTTTCATATGCATTTCTATTATTTTATCTCACCTTTTTTTTTAAAAAAAATGCTCAACTCAAGGCAGTGTACGTACCTCTTGTTTCCTATTTTCTCCACAACAACCATATGGGATGAGTTGAGCTGAAAGAGTGTGACTGGCCCAAAGTCACCTAGCCAGTATTCATGCCCAAGAGAATTCACTTTCCTGGCACAACACCAAACTTGCTTTCTTAAGTTTAAAAAATGCAAAGAACCTTAGAAAAAAAAATTCAAAGGATAATGTTGATGTCACTTTAGACATTTCTGAAGTGAGTATTGTGACTTTATATTAACATCAGGGCAGCCACAATTATCCTTTTATCTGGGATCAAATCAGAATGACTAGGTACAGAATGGAACAGGACACCTTCAGCTGGAATTGTTGCATAAAAGGGGATTCTAGCAAAGGAAGGTCTTATGGGAAGCCTCTGCTGCCAAAGTTTTCTTTTCTGTCTCACTGTTGAAGATACAAGAAATTTATCAATTTTTAAAAATCTTATTATTCTATGTCAGGATCATTTAATTGTAACTTGATTTTGTTAATTTATTTTCTGATTATGCTTCTGTTCTTGACACACACATTTTGGGAACTGAATAGCACACTTCATATATCAAATCTTTCTTTTTTGTTATATTACTTTTAAGTTGGATTATTTAAGATACACTATCTTTCTCTGCTTTGTGATACGTTTGAAATTCTCGGTTTTGACATGCAAATATTATCTCCTCTCTCTTTTGTAGTTGTTGACAAGCTTAGAGAAATGATGGAAGAAACTGAAACAGCAATAAGTTCTTTTAAAGAAGAGCAGCGACAAATGTATTTATGTTTTTTTAAAAAAATAAAATATGTATATCTTGGGTTTTGTTACCATAAGTTAATTAATAGGAAAATTTAAAATGTTAACCAGGAAACATTCATATAATATTTAAAAAGTTAATAAAAATGAAAGAATACAAAAGGATACAAATCTAACTTTATTAAAAGTTTTCCAGTAAATTAGCATTTCTGCTATAAATAATCCAGAGGCCTTTTAATAGTGTTATAGAAAGTCATTGAAGTAAGAACTACAAATAATATGTAGAAAGTAAATTCTAAAATTTATTTATTTAGCGGGCATGTCTTGTGGCAATTTTTAATCTACCCTCACTCTTAGTATTTGATATAAAATCAACACTTGAAATATTCAGTATATTCTCAAAAGCTAAATTTGTTTATGTAACAAAGATATATTTAGTAATATTGTATATATTATAATCCATAAAACAGTAAAGTGCATTTTAAAGACATGAAATGTTCTCTTCTTTTGCCCTTTTTATGAAAGTCAAGTATTAAATTCCTGTTGTCCACTAGGTTTTCTTTGTTTCAAATTGTAAATGTTCGTGAGCGTTCCATTTAAACAAAAATTCAGCATATAAATTAAATAATTCATAAAATTAAAATGTATGGCTGGATTACAGAATAAAGCAGCATCTTCCAGAAGCCCACATCTGACATGAGCACTGGAGATAGAGGATATTCTTTTTTCCTCCTCTTCCATTTTTTTTTTATTTCAGGAAAGAAAATTCTGTTCTTGAGTAATGTAGAAAGAGGGAAGTCAAGGCTAACAATGACTGTAGAAAACATTCTCTTTCCCAATTAACTGTGGTTCACCTGGGAAAGATAGATCCCCGTTAGCAAACTCATCTCTGCCACTCAGACCATTTAAATGGGGGATATGAACTGCTGTTTAGCTGATTGAGCAGTTCATCCAGAAATGTAACATTCATTATTTTTGTTATGAGTTTGTCTGGCAGCCATGACCATGACTTTTCTTTCAACCTACTTATATAAGGAAGGGACAATAATTTTGACCAATTTGTGCTATTGCTATAAAAATTGTGTATATGTATGTGTGTGTGTAGGAATGTAAAAGAAAAGCCTTTAATGTGCTGGTGTGCTATATTTTTTTATCTTTGATTTATATTTCTACTGTATGAAAAAATAATTAATTTAAAAGTTAACCGAAATTCTCTTAATTTTAGATATGTATTTTACTTTGTGTTTAATTATGTAAGGCAATAAAGTATTTGGCCTTTGTAAGAATAATATTTACATTTTATTATATCTTTGTGATTTAAAGCTCTCTGAAGAATATTTCTGAGGTTTGCTACCAGTGTCAGGACTTAAAGATCTGTTCTAAATATATACATCCAAAACCCATTTGGATTTTCTAAGTGATATATCACACTGCTTTTGTATATTTGTTCAGTTTGTACAACTGTATGAGAATGAAACTTAGGCACAAAACTAGTCACGTTATTTTTTATTCTATGTTAGATTATTTATTTATATTTTTAAAATTTTAGTTATGATGAACTTCTAAGAGAGGAAAAGGCTGCTACAAATGAGATCAGTGCTTTGGAAAGAAAAATCGAGATGTGGACTGTAGGAACTTCAGCTGCAAGAATTTTCAAGCAATGTGTATTTCCAGTACATAAGGAAGTCCAAAATCAACTTCCTGAAGAAGTCCTTGAGCTTGAAAAATTTCTTCAGCAAACTGGAGGAAGGCAAGGAGGTTGGGATGAATGTGATCATCAAATCTTCCTAAAAATTTGGAGAAAACATAAAGGGAAACCGTCATATATCACTGAAACCCTTGAGTTCCTCCCCTATAGAACAAAGGAAGACATTCAATCACATGAGAAATGGCATCAAGAATTTCTAATTTTAGAATCACATAAAAAGGAGGTGAGAGAATTTTGCCAATTCATTTGTCTATAAATTTAATAGGGCCACTGCATATTAGAATTGATCTATGCCAGTGGTGGCGAACCTATGGCACGGGTGCCAGAGGTGGCACTCAGAGCCCTCTCTGTGGGCACGCATACCGTCGCCCAGTCCTAGGCCTTCAGCTGGGTTTTATAAAACCTTTTCACTTTAGGCCTCCACTGTGTGCAAAAAAAAAAAAGGTTGAATCAATCAGCCAATTTCAACTTCTCGCGGGGAAAAAAACGATCTTGCAAAGTTGGAATTGGTTGATTGAACTTTTTAGTCCCACACAGTCTGCTGTTACCACCGCAGCCACGCCCACCCAATGGGCCACACCCACCCGGCACCCGACAATGCATAAGTGGGTTTTGGATTGCAGTTTGGGCACTCGGTCTCTAAAAAGTTCACCATCACTGATCTATGCAATTAGGTTTTTCCTAACCACTTGTTCTTTATTTATGCTAGCATGTAAATGTTTTCTAGTTTCATCAATACTCCCTTACCTGGCACCTCTAGATTGGTAGAATGATAAATTCCACAATTCCAATTGTTATGCTAGGTATTGGATTTAGAATAGAAAGAGTACTTATGTGATGTAGTAATTACAGATGATAATGTTCAGTGCTTTTGAACACAAGAATATGCAATAACTGTTGCAATAACCAAGAATATTTTACAGTACTCAACTTACAGCAATTTGTTTAGTAGCTGTTCAAAGTTACAATAGCACTGGAAAAAGTGACTTATGACCGTTTTTCACACTTACTACCATTGCAGCACCCCTATGGTCATGTAATCAAAATTTGAATGCTTAGCAACTGGTCTGTATTTATGATAGTTGCAATATTCTGGGGTCATGTGATCACCTTTTGAAACCTTCTGCCAAGCAAAGTCAATGGGGAAGCCAGATTCACTTAACTGTTATTAACAACTGCAATGATTCACTTAACAACTGTGGCAAGGTCATAAAATAGGGCAAAACTCACTTAACAATTGTTTCACTTAGCAACAGAAATTTTGGAGTCAATTGTGATTGTAACTGGAGGACTACCTGTATTTGGGGAAAATAGGTTGTCCTTCTTTGGGTTCTATATTAGACTACACCACTTCATGCTCTTTCTCTTTTATTCTTACAGCCTATAATTCCCCTGCCAACAAACATTCACCTCGTTGTTCATTGTTCCTCTATTCTAAGGGTTTGGTGATAGTCGTACAGACTGGAATTTATTCACTTTTGATCAGAATGTGTAATTCTGCATTTAAGACTCAAATCTAACAAGGCTATGGAAATGAGTTCCATTGAAATGTGAAAGCATAATAGTCTAACAAAGAATTGCAGTAGTTTAGTTGTTATTTCCTAATCATAGTCCTTGATTTATGACTGATCACTTAGATGTATGCTTTGCATCCTTCCCTAAGCCTGGAAGGATTTGTAATAATAATAATAATAATAGTAAAGTTGGAAGGGACCTTGGAGGTCGTCTGGTCCAACCCCCTGCTTAAGCAGGAAACCCTATACCATTTCAGACAAATGGCTGTCCAGTCTCTTCTTGAAAACTTCCAGCGTTGGAGCATTCACTGCTTCTGGAGGCAGGTTGTTCCACTGGTTAATTGTCCTAACTGTCAGGAAGTTTCTCCTCAGTTCTAGGTTGCTTCTCTCCTTGATTAGTTTCCATCCATTGCTTCTTGTCTTGCTTTCAGCTGCCTTGGAAAATAGCTTGACTCCCTCTTCTTTGTGGCAGCCCCTGAGATATTGGAATACAGTTATCATGTCCCTCCTCGTCCTTCTCTTCACTAAACTAGACATACCCAATTCCAGCAGCCGTACCTTTATATGCTTTAGCCTCCAGTCCCCTAATCATCTTTGTTTAATCTACAATGGTCTAGATACAGTGTTAAGGAAAAAGAGCAAGTCGCTCCATTCTTGAACCATTAGGCATAATCCCAGAAGTGGCCATTTTTGAGCACCAACAATTTACAAATCAGTAGATGACTGGAAATAAATTATGTGAAAGTATTTAGTACTATGTCTGTCTGTCCAGGTAAACCAAACAAGAAACATTACCAGATGATAATTGTACTTTCTTGTAAGGCTACATTAACAGAATCTTGTAAGTTTGAAAGTACAAATCTCCCGTCGCTGCTTCTAACAGCCTGATTAATTAGGCCAAGTCCTTCCTAAGTTTCTTTCTCTGACTGTTAAACCACTAGGAGCTCCTCTCTCTCTTGTCAGATTATTCTTTAGGCAGCATCCCCTCCCTCCCATGGTCATTCCCATATACCATTATGGCCCATCAGAAGGATATCTAAAAATAGAATGGAATCAGATTTGTTGTAGGAAGAGGCCAGCAAAGGAAAAATGGAGTTAAAAAAAATAGGTTGGGTCTGGCTAGGTTTAGTCAAATTAATCCCTGGGGAGAAAGGATACACAAACACACATGCAAGATACCGATTTGTTATGCAGAATTAATGCAGGCACCTCCTATGGCGACGTCCTGTAAAGGAGCAGAAAAGATTTCTAGAAGCCATGCTGTAAATGTTTTCCTTTCATTGATTGCCTGGAAAATTCCCAATACTTAGCTATAACAGCAAAAACAAAAAACAAAAACAAAAAAAATCCTGTTAGATCAGCCTAAAACCCATCCTAGTATACTAATTTGTTTCTCACTGTTGTCAGACAGATTTTTAAGATCTCTTCAGAAGCATGACAACACTTACGGATCTAATTGTACAGATTATTAATAAGAAGCACAGTCTTAGGTCCTTTTTTCCTTCAGAGGATTAGAAATGCCACGATGATAAATTTATTTACTTATGAATTATTTTATTCACTTTACTGTTACCCTCTAGGCCATTAAAAAATGGAAGATGAAGAAACAAGAAGAAAAAGGTACAATCTTAATCCAGAAAGAAAATCCTGAGGAAGTGCTCACTGATATTCACTGTCAGCGTGAAGCTCAGAAGCAGAAAACTGAAGAGGAAAGGAAAAAAAGATTAGCAGAGCTTGAGGCATGGAAGAAAGAAAAAGCACTTGCAACTGCAGCAAAACAGGAAGTTCAGTTAAAAGAGGAAGAAGAGAAGGAGAAAAAAAAGCAGAGAGAACGTCAGCGGCAGCTTCAAATGAAGTTATTGTTGGAAGATTATAGTAGAGAGAAAAAGGAACAGGAAGAGCTGCTGAGACTTGAAAAAGAAAAGAGAGAGGAAGCTGAAAGGGAAGAGAGGAAAAGAACTGCAGCAGAAGAAATTGTTAAATTCCAGGAACGAGTGAGTAGTCTTGTTTATCTCTTCCATATTTTCTCCAGGTTTCTTTGTATTTTCATATGAAAAGGGCAATTCTGTATCACTATATGAAGCTTCCTGGTGATGGACATTTAAATTCATCTGGCTACAATTGTTTCCAGTTAAAACAGCAAATCCTTAGAATTATTTTCTAAAATAATGATTCATGTAGGCTTAAAATAACCACTTGATTAGGGTAATCAAGAATTGAATTGATGAGATAGTAATTGTGAAAAACAAATGCATGAAGCAGTTGTCTCTCCAGGATTTCCTTAAAGCAAAAGAAGGATGTTCTACATGCTGTTATCAAAGAATATACTATATTAAGTTTGAAGACGTCAGAATGGACTGCAGTTTATTTATCCATAAGAGTGGTCTTTGCCAATTCTAGAGAACTCTGGGTAAAGTACAAAATATAACAGAATAACAAAATAGCATATATAATATCATGATAATATAACAATAGCAACAAAAACTAATCATCTCACCACCGAGAACAATATACAAGCAACCTCTAAAGGTGTTCTTCACTCTTCCTCAGAAGGTCATAAGGAGAACAGCCAGTCTCCCTTCAGGGAACAAGCTGTATCAAAAGCTATATTACTCTCACCAATTACCTTTGTTTCATTCAAGAAGATCAGAAACGTATTTTTCAAATCCTTATATGGCAAAAATGTGTCCCTGTATTTATTTCATTTCCTAATTGCATTTCACATTTATATCCTTTGTTCTTTTAATCAAATGCCCCTTGCTTGCCTAATCCCAAATTTCTTATTCATTGACCATGTTTGACTTCGTACTTTTAGATAGAGATTAGCTATAGTCTGTTCACTAATATCATATCCCAGTATTAGCGTTAGCAAATTGGATGCTATAATGAGGTTATTACCATGTTAATATAGTTCTAATGTAGCCGCTTTTATCAAGCACTTGTTTTAAATTTTGACTTGAATAAAAATCCAATTTAAAAATTTAAAAATCCATTAACCAATATTTGATCTTTATATCCCCCTGCCTGCAGGAGAGTTGCCAAAGCAGATTTCTGCAAACCTCAGGCATCCTTGTGTTCTATGAGAATGAAGGGCAGTTGTAGTGACCACAGTTGAGATTGACAACTTAGTTGTTAAGGGAAGCGGCTGCTGATTAAAACTGTGATTGTCCTTATAATCTTATTTCAGCTTTCCTTTGCTTTATAGACCTGCAAAGGTTATAAATGCAAGGACTATCTGTATGGAAGAGAGAGAAAACTAGTCAAGAGCTAAGTAGCATTCAAGTCTTCATTGGTGAATGTAAAATATAACAGTGCTACATATTCTGGCCATTTGGGCAAGGTTATTGCTTAAGATTATTCATAGTAAATAATGAATTGACACTGGCTACTTAACTATTGTAACAACAGTAACAAAAAACTATTTCTTATTTCTTTATTTTGTTTATTCAATTTATATGGTGGCCTATCTCAAACAAAAGCCTCTGGGGGGAGGGGGAGAGAGAGTGATTTATAGCAATATTTCATTTATTTTATTCAGGATCTGCATAAACTTGAGTTGAAGTTTCTAGAAAGGCAGGCAAAGGAAGATGAAAAGATTGAAAAAGAAAAAAGATTGTCTAAGCTGAGAAAGAAGGTAAGAATTTAATATACATTATATATCTCAGTCCCATGTACATTTCTCAGAAGTGTTCCTCTGACTTCAAAGAACTCTGGCATTTAAAAATTATCACATATGATATTAGTTTCTTATTGAAATGTCATTATATAACATCCTGAAACTGGAATTTAGTCACCCATATGGAAGCCAGAGGAAAAGTTGTAAATAAGTTAGAATGAAAGAAAATGCAAAAGAAATTGAGTTGAAAGTAACTGAAGTAGGTGTACAAAGCGCATAATATGTCATTTAAAAAATAAAATAGGATCTTATCTATCACCTTCTCTTCTTTAGAAATAAAATTAAAATTAAATCTGTATAGATGATGAATTAACAGTAATTCCTAATGGATTTATTTGGTTTTTCTTCTAAGTGTTTTAGGATTGTTGACACAGACTTTAGTTTAATGCCTGGTATCTAATTGGTAAGCCCCGTGGAATTTAGTAAAACTAACTTTGTGCAAAATTGTTTTCAATTGAACTTTAAATATTAAACAATATGTGAAATGTATTATTTTTATTAAACTTTATTAGTAATAGCAATGGAAACATAGCATTTAATTATGATCCATAAACTGATAATTCTAAAATATTGGCATAATAATCTTGGTGGACTGAAAGTTAATTTTTGTATTTCTAGTGGTCTTGGTTCCATCAGGTTTGGTACCACTCCGTAATTACTGTCTGGCCCCATTTGACTTCTTTTCTGTTAGTAATTGCCATTCTTTTGATTTGTATCTTTGTTCTAAGTATCCAGCAAGAATCAGATGCATGATAAATTACTGGTCTTCAATCCAAACTAATATGAAAATACAGTGCTATGCAAGTTTACTTTTTACTCTTTATTATTTAATTCATTTGTACTTGCAATTGCCTTAAATGACTTTTTCTGTATTTTCACTATTAACAGGTTCACATTAATGTAACTCGGGATCCATGCAGGTTATTCAGACCTACAAAAGTTTGGGAAGAACGAACAAAAGAGATTGGACCTATAGGTACAGGGCCAGTGTTGTATATTCCTCATAGGTGAGAAAATTAAAATATTTTATATAATTAATGTACATCTTAAATTACCTTAAATTTAAATATTTATGTGATTAATGAACTTTTATATGATTAATATATTTGCAAGATACTAATCTGTTTTTATATTGATAGGGCTGTCCCAAGCTGGCGACAGGGATTATAATTGGACATCTGCAAATAATTTATTTGAAGATAATACAACAACATTATTAGTTTGTGTTATATATGAGAAATATTGTAAATGTACATATGTTATGTTAAATAAAAATCAAGTATATTGTTTCATTGTAAAATACTTGCAAAAGCTTTTTTTTGTTTGAATTTTTTTTCTCTAGAACCCGAGTTTAGCAAGTGACCTATTTCTGTAAAGTTCAAAAAAAGTGAATGTATTGTTTTCTGTGTACTTTCACTGTTTTTTTCAATCCAGAAATAAACAGATAAAAATAACAAGTGTTTTTTCTTTGCTTTACTTAGTAGATTGATTATATAATGTATCTCAGATTAATTTAAGAGGATAAGCAGATAATATCTTAATGTTACTGAAATGGGACAGAAAATAATAAGCTCTTGTTATAGAGAAATGAGTTGTTTCTTAATCTCCATCCTTCAAAACTAAATTTTTTTACAAATAAATAAAACATTTAAAAACCCTAGAGCAAGAGGTCCCCAATCTTTTGGGCACCAGACCCGGTTACATGGAGAGAGGTTTTTCCATGGAGTGGAGGGGGCGTGGTTTTATGTGCTGCCTGCATCCCGTGGATGGGGCTTTGCTTGTTTGCGCGGCCTGGTTGCTGGCATGCTGCGGACCGGGGATTGGGGATCCCTGCTCTAGAGAGAGAGAGAGAGACAGTATTATTTTCTTTCTGCATACTCTTCCAAACAACTGAAAATGTTTCAAAGTAAGCTTGTCCAAGATTAAATTGTGCAACTTAAAATGTATTTTAAAAGTTTTACAAAGAACATAAAAACTAAGACAAACTAATAAAAAGAAAAAGCAGAAAAGAGAAATAGAAAAAAGTCAAACGTGCCAAAAGAAATAAAAACTTCTGATTTCTTTTGCAACAAATATACTGTCAATACAATTACAAAATTATTTCTTTCTCTATGATGACAAAAGAAAGCTCACTCTATTATTCAGTTGTTTTTCTAATTATCAAAACCATATATCGTAAGTACATTGTTTTCATTTCATCCAAAAAATCTAATAAGGGGTTTCCAGTCACCCATATATGTAGATATTGTTTTTTCTATAAGCAAAGAAAAAAATAGTCATCTATATGGAAGCTTCATCACCTTCACCAGTCATTTGTCCATTGTGGGTATTATCAAACTTTGTCACTTTGGAGCACATTGTAATCTCACCCTAATTACCATTCATGAAAATAAAGTTCTGTAACTTTGTTTTAGTTGTTTATCCTTAGTTCCAAAAGAAAGTTTGGGTTTGAGATCTTGTACTCCCGTCTTAAGTGCAATAGTGACGCGATAAAGAATGAATATTGTGGCATGGAAACTCCCTGTAAAAAATTTTCCAGAGACAAAATTTTATGACATAATTCCTTGTTTTTCTGTCATTGTAATGCTACTGAGCAAGATGTTGATTTTAATTGCACAAGCTCAGATATATTCTAGGATTTGATGGTAATTTTGAAGATCTCCTGTAAAAATCTAGAGGATCTGCATAAAATATAGAACAGATAGGTATAGCACAATACCTGTTTCAATAATCCATGTAAGGCTTTGTTGTATGTGGTCTTTGAAATATTTTAATAATTATTTTATCAGTATTGTATTTCAATGAGAAATACATAATTTCAGAATATTCTTGGACAGAAACTACATTCCTTACATTTCTGCACATTGAAGCTTCCAAATCGTATCTCTAATTGTTCCGGATCAAGCCATGTAAACAGATATAATCTCTAATTTTGCAACAGTGTTATATCTGATCCCCCCAAAATTGGGGAAAAAACTGTGTACAATCAGGAAAAAGTTACCCATTTGCTACCCAATGCCGTGGCCTGAACGATCAGAGCAATTTTAAAACCTGCTTTTGGTTGGCGCCAAAGCTGCTTAACTCCACCTCTTTAGGCGTAAGAGGCGGAATGAAGCTCGGTCAGCTGCCGGTTGTTACCGCCGCGGCCGCTAAAAAAAAAGGCCCAACGTTGGGCTGCGTCACATGACTGTGCCGCCGGTGACGGAGTTGCGTGTGAGAATAGGAAGTGGAAAGCCAACATGGCGAGCCCGGTGCTGGTGGAAGACGAGGGAGGCTTTGGGGACGGGGAAAGGTTGGATTTCCTCAAGGAACGCCACGTGCGGTTTTTCCAACGCAGCCTTCAGATTTTGCCTGAACGCTACTCGTCCCTGGAGACCAGCAGGTACCCCGGGGAAGCGGGAAGACCCTCGAGGGTCTCCGGGTGGGAAGTAAACGAGTCCCCCCCCCCCCAGAAGCAGACCCTGCGCGAAGTGCTTGGGACAGCTGAGCGGTGGGCGGGGTCATCTCCGAAGCGGGAATAACCCGCCAGGATTTGTTGTCTTCTGGCCACTAAGGGGTGTTGGGGCGGCGGGCTGGAGTGGCGCTCCGGGAAGCTTCCTGAAGTCAATATTTGTGAAATGGCGTTAGTCTAATTCTTAATTAAAATTGACTGTGCGCCAAAAGTCCCGCATCCTAATCCTTGATGATTGTCGGTGGCAGCTTGAAATTGAAAACAGATGTCTGCTCAGAGATATCCCCGTTTTTTCACATACTTCGAATGATAGCTTTAATATTTATTGGGTGTAGACAATCTCACTGGAACTAAAATAAAATTAGATCCAGTTTCCCTGATGTGTTTTAGGTCAAATTTCGGAAAACAGATCATACATGTGATCTTGTTTTCACTTATTAGTTTCAAAACAGTTAAAATACTTTCTGTTTCATTTCATTAAGGTGTTAACCTTTGCAGCTTACACTTGATCAGAATCCAGATGTTTTGTTGTACAATTATCAAAACTTTTGAATGCTTGTTCTCCTGTCTGAGATGGATAGAGGTTTGAAAGCAGACAGTAACTCTTACCTGATTTAGTTGGTAGGGTACCCACTTTGCAAAGGCCTGATTGCCTGAGTGAAAGGTTCTCAAAAGAATTCAACACACATGGCTGAAAATTTGAATTAAAAAGAGAAAGCATTTGCTTAAAAGATAAATAAGTCTATAGAATTTGAAATGGAAAATGTAGAAAATGTTCTTTGTGGATTTATTCTGTTCTTGGACAAATCTGGTAGAGTAAACTGGTGAGTACTACAAACATTGCACATAAAGTATTTTTTTGAACCTTACAAGTGCACCTCATTGAACTCAGTCCAACTTAGTTCTGAGTGAACACTTGCAAGATTGCCCTCAAGATGTGTGGCAAATTCATGTTTCTAGGCTTGGAGTTGAGATCAAGATACTTGAGTATTATGTGGACTTAATGTCCAAGCCTTTTAGAAAAAGAAAATATGGGGCTTCTAAAAAAGAAGCAGCCAGAGAATATGTCCTTTTTCATGAAATTTTCTTTATCAGCAGTTTCATCATTTTGAAACTGATTTTCCTCAGTTCACTATCTTGAAATAAAATTTATTTAAACTGCAGATAATATGTCTACATTTGTGGAGAAAGAGCTAAAGATCTTCATTAATGTAAAAGTTTGTCTCATTAGATGCAAGGGATTTAACTCTAGTCCTTTGTACACTATCCTACTATTAAGCTAGGTATTGCAGTTTCTGTAAACACATCAAAGGAGTTTTTATTTTCTGTGCTTCGCACATTGGATGGGGTTAATTCTGTCCTTGTACTGCATTATTTACTCTGAATGTACTCTCTGCTTGATCTAGGGTACTTATTTGATCTATTAAAGGTGAGTATACAAGGAATATAATTAGTGAGTTTAAATGGTAAAATTTGAACATACATTGCAATTAAAAGTGGGTGTAGCAGGTTTGGATGTGCTTGGTGGTGTTTTGTTTATTGCATTGTGAAACTTTGATGTTAAGCTGTATCTTTCTTTCAAAAACATACATTGAAAGATTCTAAGATAAAATGTTGCATGCTCCAAAGTGAATAAGAAGCTTGTTGTAATGTGCATTTACTGCATCTCAGGTTTTTCAGAATAATTATGGTGTAAGAATTCAGTAGCATTCTACAGTTCTTCCTAGAATTTGAAATGGAAGATGTAAGCAAGAACTACCACTATTTGATTTAAGAAGTTTCTGACAGGTGCTATGTATACTGTTGTGTACACTCTGAAACAGTTTTTCCTTTGAATCTGTATAGTCCTATTTCAGACTAAATTTGGGGAATTAAGTAAGCAATGAAATGCATGAGTTTATTTTGCAAATAATATAAATATACATTTATTTCTTAAAATTATTTTCAGTTTCTGATTTAAGCAAAATTCTAATTCAGTCAATAGTTTTAACATTTGCTCAAATTTAAGATTTTTTTTTTTTTTTGGTGGACTGACTGATTTCCAGCACTATATAAAGTTGTTTGGCTTCTATATCAGTTTGAAAATTTTTCTTTTTTTCCATTATGTAAATATTTAAGTATTTATAGTGTGCCTTATGATTACAATCAGTACACAATCAATGTTGCTATTTACTTTTATGTCTCAGGTGCAGGAGTCTTCACACTTGGCCCTTTTATGACTTGTGGACTTCAACTCCCAGAATTCCTCAGCCAGTTTGAAGACCCCTGCTCAAGTGCATATAACATGTATTTTTACAGATTTCTTCAGTTTCAATATATGAAACTCTGATTTAGAAAAATACTGCTCAATAATTTATTTCATCACCAGCCGAATATATAAATCTTTTCTAGAACATGTTTTGGTTATTGCTCTTCTTACTCATTCTCTGAAATGATACATAGCAATAATACATAGAAGTCTCCAGAACGTCTGAATGTAGAGACCCATGTATCTGCCTCTGTTTTGATAGCTTTTAATTATAAGGTAAATAAAATGTTTTAGGGAAAAATAATTGGGAACAGAGTATCGTGTTTCTGGTATTAACTCAGATATACCACAGAAGTGTGTGATCTGCATAAGAGTGAGAAAGGAATAAGAACAAGCATGCACAGTCTGCAGCAGGGTGGATAATCAATGATTTTTTAAAAAAATTTAAATGGATTTTTTTTAAATCAGAGTTTTTTTTATTTTTATCAAATGTATTTTAATAAAATACTTTTGGAGTAAAAATCTATCTAAATATAGTTTTCTACTTAAGATACATTAATAACTTAGTTTATTCAGCATGAAATGGAGCTTAGTTATGTAGCATGAGGCTGTATATTCTGCAATATTTACATTTTTGGTAAACTCATTCAGTGAATCCAAGCTCTGCAAGCTGAGATAATATGCACTGCATTGATGCATTCACATAATTTCACAGTAACCACGAGATAAATCATAAAACATAGTTCAGAAATATTCCTTTATCCCATTGTTTTGCAAATCTATGTACATTACAAACTCTATGATTGTTTGAAGAGAAATCCATCTGTACCAGGCTCTAAGTGTTTTAATTAAATAAAAGAATTTATTGTGTGATTAAACTATTAACCTAAAATCGGTTCTGATATTGTTGTTTTACTAATCTGACAGTTTATTATTCTAAATAGAAAACCTTCATTTTGTTTGCAAATAATAATATTAAAGATTCTAACTACCAGCAAGAATGAGTCCTTACATTTAAAAAGTACCTGTCATTTCAGATCCATCATGGCAGCGCTTATTAGCGGGCATCTAGTCACCTGCTGCCCGCCACATCCCTCACCTTGTTTTGTCACTGCCGCATCACTAGCCATCCCGTTAAAGTGAGTGGGACTGTTGGTGAGTCAACAGCGGGTCAGAGGAGGAGCCACTGCAGGACAGAGATGACAGTTGCTCTTTAAAAATTATGATTTAAATCGAGTTGATTTAAATCAAATCCACCCTAGTTTGTAGAAAGAAAGGGCCACATTTATAAATAAAAATAATTGCTCACCACAAAGGAATAGTTGATGCACCGATCAGGTGTTCATCAGCTAATGAGATGGCAGGACCAGTGCAACTGACAGGAGCAGTGACACTTGGAGGTGCTCAGCAGTGTGTTTTTTGGGGCAGAGGTGAATTTATTAATTTCTTTAAAAAATGTCAGCAGGATGCACAAACTTGTTATGCAGGCCTGAGTAAGAGGATCAGTTAAATTTGATTTAATGTTAAGGGAAAGGGAAAATTCAGTGAAATGGAAATAACAGGAACGTAGGGAAAAATTGACTGTAATGCTGGAGTCAGGGTGAGAAATGAGGGTAATGTGACTGTTCATCAAAGTATAATGAACATATTTGATGGTTGAATAACTACTTGCTTGGAGTACTGTATGTTTCATTCAGTTTATGTTCATGTTATAACATTCATGTTGTTTCAGTTAATTCTGAAGTTGTCCTACATGCAAATAACTATCACCTGAGTTGGAAGTTAATATTAATGGTAAATAGTAAATTGCTATTCCCCCCCCCTTTTTTTTCAGGTTGACAATTGCTTTTTTTGCACTTTCTGGCTTGGATATGTTGGATTCCTTAGATGTTGTGAACAAAGAGGATATAATAGAATGGATTTATTCTCTGCAAGTCCTTCCCACAGAAGACAGTGAGTGAGTTTTTAGCTGTTCTTTTATCAATATTTCATTACATATGTGTAGTGTCTTTTAAAAACAGAGACCATTCTCTTGTTCATCTGAATATTAATCAATTGTGGAAACTGTTTTATTTGAACTATACTAAGAGCTTGTCAGTCCTAAAATATCCTTGTTCTTACCTAAGTCAGTGAACAGCGCAATGAAGCTTGGCAAAAGCTGTACATTGCTGATAATAACTTTTGCCAAAGTAGGTAAGAAATGAAATGAGATTAGAATGAGATTCCAATGAGTACCTGTTGATAACTTTTAAAAACTTGTTTCTGCATGCTGTTATATTAAAAAAAAACATTTATTTTCTGACAAACTTTGTCAGTTTTTTTTCTCTTAATTATTTTGCTGGAATTTCTTTAAGAATTATTAGAATAGTATGAATAACAATGTATTGTAACCAGTGTGCAGACTGATAACTCCCCCAATCTGCCATTATTTTAATAAATGTAAGGCTAATTTTTCACTGCTGTAAGAAAAAAGAATGAAAGAAGTCACATTATTTGTTAGAAAGTTAACTAACAGGATGCCTGGAATACAGTTTGCTTGTTGGATATCAGTGGCCTACATTCCATTTGCTGTCTGCTCCACCAAATCTGAGGTAGTTTTTCTGATACAGAGCAATGTAGACAAAAGGTAGCTGGTTTTCATTTTTAATTAAATGCTGCCCTTCAAAACCAATCTTTCCCTGTAATAAGATGTGTTTATTAACAAGACACTAAGATTGGTTGTCAGGCAAAGTCATCTCTGAAAAGACCTGCTCTCTTGTAGTGTTTTACCATATCTTAGCATGGCACTTTAATTTGAGCCTGCAAAGTTCACCTTATGAATTAAGTAGAGGGATACTGGAAGAGGTTTTCCTTCAGATATTGTACCTACCTCATGTTCGGGTAGTAGCCTGTTAAAGTATGTTTGAAGTAAAAATACTATAGATAGAAGTAGAAATCAGCTCAAATGTAAAATCTAAATAGAATCATCATTCTTCTGTGGAACCACAGCAAGATTACATACAGTAAAAAGTATAATAGCAAGTTTACAAAGGCACTTTTAATCTCTATACTAGAAGTCCAAAATATGGGATGAAAACATTGGATTTGTTTTAAATACTGAACACAGAGAGTAAAACATACCAGTAATCAACTTTATTGTGAATTGTATGCAGGAGTTCTTGAAACATTACGCTTAGAGTGATTTAGAAGGTATTTCATGTATCCTTTTTATTGGGGTTGGTAATATTTCTTTGAGTACAGTCTTTCTCACCAAAAATAACCAAGATTTTTTCAGAGGTCCTTAGATTAATGCCAGAGAAATATTGACCGCATAGCAAAAAGAGAACTCAGTTTAATTGCACTTTTAAGATAGATACAATAATTTTATAATGTTGGGTTGTCACTGCTATGATTTTTAACCTTAGTTTAAATGATTAAGAGCATAGCAGCAATAGCATTTAAACTTCATAGTGCTTTACAGCACACTTTAAGTGGTTTATAGCATATTGCCCGCAACAATCTTGGTCCTCATTTTATTGATCTCAGAAGGATGGAAGGCTGAATCAACCTTGAGCTGGTCAGAATCAAACTCCTGGCAGTGAGCAAAGTCAGCCTTGTATGACTGTGTTCTAATCATTGTGCCACTATGTCTCCCTAAACCATACTTTTCTGAGTTTACCCAATTGTTAAAGCGAAACCATCAAACTAAACAAGCTATATTACACTTCAGTGTGATGTTGTCGTCAGATTTTAGTGTGAATTTCCTAGAATAATTGTGGAGTTAAATAAATGGAATATTTTATATACTTTTAAAATACTTTAATTCATCCTAATTTATTTGGTGATTTACCCTTTCCACAGTGCATAGTGCTCTAATGAATAAGGCCAAAGACTGGGAAATTACAATACTTAAAATTCTTATATTTTGAAGTACCATATTAGAAAAAGCTGTTTTATTTTTTTCCCAGAAGTAGTAACAATTTCTGTAAACACTAGATGGCACCATATTATAATCCAGGGGGTTTTGACATTTCAAATTTTAAGACCTACCAGTGACTTGATTTATACAAACATATGCACGCATAAATATACAGCTGTTCGGTATTATACTGTATATATCAATTACGGTAAATTATGAGCATAAGATTTTAAATTTGAGAAAGGGAGTTACTTTCCCATCTAGGCCACGTCTGTATACCATTGGTGAGGAATGCTCCCATCATTTAATTTAATTAAAAACTTTTAGATTATAATTTCAAAAGGGAGCTTTTATATTTGGTTCGAAATAAAAGGAAAGATTAATTGGAGTGCCTTAGAGAAACAAATCTATTACAGCTTTAAGTATAATGTGTTGTAGTCTTTAAGGCATCTCAAGATTTTAATGTTGTTGTCTGTAACTTACTTTGGTCTGGTCTTTTCAGACTAAATTATACCTAGTTATTAATGCAATATTAAATTATGAAACTAAAATTATACATTCTAACACTCATTGATACTGCAATATGAAATTTAAATACTTCATTTATTATTTCAAAACATGCCTAACTATCAACTTTAGCATTAGACTTTGGCAGTCTTCTGGAATCTTTATTATAAAAGCTCATATTTGGCTACAGTTTGTTTCATTTTCAAATTGCTGGATGACTCTTATTGTGATTTCTTATACATTTATTGTGGTATCCCCTTTGGTAATTAATTTCAAAAGTACTTGAATTAAAAATTATACTAGCTTTTCCCAAATTGGTGCCCTTGAAATGTGTTGAATCATTTCTCATAATCATTAGCTGCAATGGCGATTATGGAACTCCCACCTAGTTTAGAGGTATCAGGTTAAAGAAGATTGGAACCAAGATTTGCAGAGACTTGGATTGTGTACAGATAATTTAAAAGCAACAGTGCTTTGTAGGATTGTGCAAGTGCTTCAGAAAAAATACTTTGGGTGTATACGAGACCCATCTCCTTGAACTGCTAAAGCAGTTGCATCTTTTTCCAGGCTTGTGCAGCTGCTTTGGAAGTTGCTGCTAACTGTGTCTGGCCAAGCAGTCAGAAACAGCTTCCAGGACTACTGTATGAGCTTGGAAAAAGATATATCTGCATGTATCAAAGCATCTCTTTGTAAGTATTTGCAGTCCTAGAATTTAAAAAAAGAACAGAAAACTTGCTTGTGATTGGTGTTCGTATGGGCTTTTACCTTTGAATGTTTGTGTAAAATTCACAAATAGCTTTCTTCCCTTTAAAAATAACTGTGTGCAAATAATGAGTTGAAAATCCTAGTTGTGTTTATATTCTAAAAATTCCTGAGAGGTATTTTTTATATTCCTTTTACTTGTAACTTTAGTCCCTTCAAATAATATGCTAGAACTATTTCTTTTCATTTTTCTTTGTCTCTTATCACAAAATTTTGACAAGACAATTTTATAAATCCAGTGTAGGAAAATTATTCAGGTCTCTCTCAATTTGTTGTTAGCATACCTCTTTTAAATGTTAAGACATTAGCCAGTTCCTTTTGTACATCCAATGTAACATTTTTAATCATGACATTCTTGTAGCCTGTCATTTTAAAATCCACCTTCAAGGTAGAACTTGTTCCTCTTCCAGAACATGGTTTGGACAGTTTGTCTACAGAGACAGATATTATAAAGGTTACATTATGGATCCATTGTTCAAAAAATTGCCTTAGTGATGACAATTGCAATTGGCTATCTGTAGAAAGTATAGCATATTTTTGAAGTTCTTTGAAGACATTCTAAAATTCTGTTCGTTTTATACCAATGTTAATATTTATTATTCTAGCATTTTATACAATATCCATTTTATTTAAATTGTAAATAAATTTCCTTTCCGTTGCATTTTACAGATTGTTTGTACCTTGTATGAGAGCACCAGTTTGGTATAGTCATAGTGGTTAAGGCACCAGATTAGAAACTAGGAGACTGTGAGTTCTAGTCCCACTTTAGGCACAAAGCCAGCTAGGTCAGTTTCACTCTCTCTTAGCCCTAGGACAGCGGTTCTCAACCTGTGGGTCGGGACCCCATTTGGGGTCGAACGACCATTTCATGGGGGTCGCGAAACAACGCAGTCCGCCATTTTTTTCCCCTTTTCCTTAGCTGTGCTACTCCCTTTTATTTTATTGGCTTTTGAAAGCCAATAGAATAGACTCTCTTGAATAGAGTCTAATTCTATTGGCTTTCAAAAGCCAATAGGAATTGTCCAGGCTCTATCTGCCCTGCTGAGCCTGCCAAAAGTCCCATTCTGCAAATGGTGCTGCAAGTTGTCTGCAGCGAAGGCGAGCTGTCTGGAAGTTTCCACCCCTCCCTGCTGAGCAACTACTAAAAATGTAAGTAAAAGAGGGCCAGGGGTGGGAGGTGGGAGGCCGGTGGGAGCAGGGAGGGTTGCTGGCGCGCGCAGGGCCCGGCGGGTGCCTTACCTCCCTTGGGCTGGGCCAGCTGGTGGTCCAGCCAGTGGTCGGCCTGTGCCATCTCTGCCGCTTGCCAGCTACACCTCGGCCGGCACAGGGGGCAGTACCACGCATGCACGGTGCTCCCGGGCAGGGAAAGTCCTCGACTTACAACCGGTTGGGTAGTCCTCGACTTATGACCGGTTGGGTAGTCCTCGATTTACGACCGGTTGGGTAGTCCTCAACTTACCACCGGTTGGGGGTCACGGCATTAAAAACGTTGAGAACCACTGCCCTAGGAAGAAGGCTGTGGCAAACCATTTTCAAGCCACTTGCCAAGAAGACTGCAGAGAGTAGCCCAGAAATGAATAATGTCTCGACACAATCACTAGAAATCAACATTAGCGCGAGTGCACATACACACACACACACACACACTTGCAACAATACAGATCTACAGATCAATACAAGATCTAATCTTTCTTAGCTTTCGGTAGGCTAGGTCAGCCTCCTATTGTGGACCATCAACTGTCTACCATTTGTATTTTTTAATACTTTGTAGTGATGCTTAGTTCTGGGGGACTTTTCTTGTTTATATCTTGTCTAGAATTTATAAGATTGGCAGGGTTCTCTGCATACCTACTCAAAAGTAAACATTTTGAATTTACTGGAATTTCTAAGTAAGTATGTATGTATGTATGAATGAATAAGTATATATGATTACATTAGAGATAGTCCTTGGCTTACAGCCATTCATTTAATGACCATTCAAAGTTATAACAGCACTGAAAAAAGTGACTTACAACTGATCCTTGCAAATTCTGACCATCACAACGTCCCCACTGTTACTTGATCAAAATTTGGGCACTTGGCAATTGACATGTATTTCTAACTGTTGCAGCATTCCAGGATCATATGATTGTAATTTGTGACCTTCCCACCAGTTTCCAAAAACAAAGTCAATGGGGGAAGCTGGATTCACTTAACTGCATGATTCACTTAACAATCATGGCAAAAAAGATCATATAATTGGGCACTACTCATTTAACAACCATCCTACTGAACAACAGAAATTCTGGTCCCAGTTGTTATCATCGGTTGAAAAATATCTCTAGTGGTAAGCTACACTAGGTCTTCAAATTTCAGCTGATTTTTTTTTAGTACCAGGTGCTAGCAGTTTTTAAGAGACCTCTCCTATGCAAAATAACGTGGCTTTTTTTCCTCTCAAGGAACAAACATGCATCACTGTGGCTTCCGTGGTTCTTCATATCTAGGAATCCCTTTCAATCCATCTAAGGTTAGTGAATGATGTGTTTTAACTGACATCTTAGAAATTAAAATGGAAATAAGGTGTAAAATGTAAACATAGTGTTTTATGGGTAGAAATTAAAAAGATATAAAGTAAAAATGCTGAAATATTTTCTGAAAATGTAGGAAAATATTCTTATTTAGAGACTGAAATATAATTATTTACAGATACAGTATCTTTATAAAAGCCTTAAGTTAATGCAGATTTTTTTATATCTTAAATCAAATAATGAGCCATTTTTCCCAGTCTATCATAGAATAATTCAGACCATACTTTGGAAAATGAATGTGCTTTTCCTTTTCTCTCTGATATGATTATTTAGGTATTTAGCAAGCAAATCATAGTTCAAAGAAATTCTGGTTTATGCTTGCTCTGAAATCCAAAACCTTCAAACAAAGTGGTTTTTTTTTTTTATTAGCTATTGGGCAACCTTGGATAAAGACAAACTGCAAGATGCAATTTTGGGTGGGTTTTCAATTACATTAACTATTAAGCACCACATTACTATTTTCATCCTTACTGGGGATTGTCAGATGTTGGTCTATTAAAATTTCTCAAATAGAAACAGATAACATTTCCAAGCCAAGAAATTCTCTCTCTCCCCCCCCCCCCCGCCACCA
Organism: Crotalus tigris; assembly: GCF_016545835.1. Taxonomy (NCBI): domain Eukaryota; kingdom Metazoa; phylum Chordata; class Lepidosauria; order Squamata; family Viperidae; genus Crotalus; species Crotalus tigris. The sequence continues at coordinate 162,947 of NW_024097935.1, forward strand.
GAACGGTTGAAAGTCATATAGAATACATGAAGATATGTCATAATGTAATACCTGCATTTCTCTTAAATGAAGGTGGCCTGGATACACCATTCTGAAAACCAATACAGGAGGGGAAACCCTTCCTTTTGATGGGTGCTTTGATGTTTAACTTTCCCAGGTTTCAATTGTCTCAGTTTATCACCTGAATTAACAGACTTGCCAGCTGTCCAATAATCTTTTCAGTTTCTGAATTTCTTCAAGTAGAATTGCTCCACTTTTACTATAACTCTTTTATTACATTTACTTTTTAATTGCTGTCCTCCCAGTTTGAATAGATTTGCCATGCCATGGTTCATCCTAATAACAAATCATTTATGAATAATTTAATAAAGATCCTAGAACAGATGTTGTTGATACCATGTTTATAACTTTCTATTTGAAAAGTGAAGCTTCTGCTTCTTTAACTTCAGGAAAATTGCCTGAAATAATAAATATGGTATTTTTGTAGTGTTAATATGTTATTTTCTATCAAATGCTATATTGTTGGAGTTCTGTCCTACAGAGGTAAGTTGAGATTAAAAACAGTCAACAATTGAGAAAAAGTCTCTGCAAAAGCTCTTTGGTATCATAAATCATGTAGCCTTAAAATAGCTGCTTCTTATGCTTGCACAGTTGCTGATATGTGTGGGTCATGTAGAGGTGGACATTTATATATAGCTTTTCAAGCCAGTATTCCTGACTAGATCCTTCCTGAAATACAATAAAAAGCTCAGGGATATTATCTGCAAAATAAATACTTATATTTATGTATATGTAATTATAATTTTGTTTGGTAAACAAACTTGAATTTTCTCTTGTTTCAGGGGCCTGGTATTTCTCATCCATATGACAGTGGGCACATAGCAATGACTTACACTGGCCTTTGTTGCTTAATTATTCTTGGCGATGATTTAAGCCGAGTAAATAAAGAAGCCTGCTTGGCAGGACTCAGAGCACTACAGCTGGAAGATGGGAGGTACAGTAAAATATATTTAGAAAAGAAAAAAATGAAAAAAAATTATGCACACTAATATAGTATAGCAGTTGGTCAAGCTGAATCTGGATTGGGCAGCTAGGCATATAAAGAAAAAGTATCTTCCTGTTCCATGCCTCTGTTATATTTTATATTTTATATTTTCAGAGAAGCAACTGGAGACCATGACCTTCCAGTTAGAATAGTCTTTATTAGCCCCTTCCTCATTTTACACAGCACAGCTCAGGAACGAGGGAAACCTATGTTCTTGCTTTGAAATGATAAAATTGGCAGGATATATATCAAGATGCAATAAAAATTGCATTTACAGAAATAGAATATAGAATGTTGAGTCAAGAAATTGAAATATTTGTAGCTATACATAGGAGGAATGGTATCTTATATCTTCTTCTATGACCTACAGCATTAATTATAACTGTGTTTTAAATAATTCCATTGTATTCTACAGCTTTGCAATATGATGATCAAATAGGAATGTGGAAAAATCTCATTTTGTTTCTGCAACTGTTGTGTGGCTGCCTCAAAATATTTTAGAAACCCTTTTAACCTTGAACTACATGAACAAGAAATGCTCTGCTTTATGCTTGGAACATTCTGAAATTATTCAAAGTGGTCCAATATGTCTTTCAAATGCCTGATTCTCACTTGAAAAAGGATGCTTCACAATAGAGTTGGAAATTCCATTGTGCATGTTTAATATCAATTATTTCTTCTGCTATTGTAATTGGCAGTTGAGCTCTTTAGTGTCATATGTCTTGTTTTACACAATACTTCTGTATCAACTTGCACATGAACACTAAAAATAAGGATGTGGAAGCAAAAGCAAAAAATAATCATGTGGGCATGCATACTAAAAATAAAAGTGTAGGTTTAGATCTTTAAATGGATGCTTGAATTATTATATTTCCATAACAGAAAATATTCTCTATTTTCTAAAAAACTTAATCTGCTTAAATTGGATTTATAGTTGACTTTGACTCAAAGAAAATTTTTGATAGATAGATAAATAAATAGATAGATGTTGATAATTGACATTAATAAACCTGATCATTGAAGGAAGACCATACCATTGTGCTTTGTCTTGGAAACAAAAATACATAGTTAAATCATATCATGACTGTTACATAACTAATTTTTTGTAGTTTTTGTGCAGTCCTTGAAGGAAGTGAAAATGACATGAGATTTGTATACTGTGCTGCTTGTATATGCTACATGCTCAATAGTTGGTCAGGAATGGATACAAAGAAAGCCATTGACTATATTAGAAGAAGCATGGTAAGTTTTGCCAAGTGTCACTTGATTAAAATGTTTCTTGTACCCTGTACTTAAAAAACCATTATATTGCTTCTTATGAGTATCCCTGATTTATTGCAATATGTCTTTTCCCCAAAATTATATTACTGAATATAATTACTGAATCCAAATTATATCATAGAAGTAATATTTAGCTATTTCTTGAATTAATAGTTGAATGAGTAGTCTTTAGTTTAACCATAAATAATAATATAACTGCCACACAATATCCCAATTAATAATTGTTGATAAGAAAGATAAAAAAGTCTGGATAGTGGACATTAAAATAGCTGGACACCGCAAAATGGAAGAGAAAATCACAAAATGTAAAAATCTGCAAATAAAATGATGGTAGCAAAAGAAAACAACGATAGTACCAATGGTAAAAAGTGCCTTTGATGCAATTCCAAAACATCTGAAGCACCACTTGAATACCATTGGCATTGACAAAATCACCATTAGACAGTTGCAAAAGGCAGCTTACAACCTGTGACAATACTTTTAATAGTATTCATCAACATCTGCCTATCCCAGATCTTTTGAGAAGGACTCAATCGATCAGACATGTCAAACACAAGGCCCGGCCCATGAAGTGGTTTCATGTGGCCCACAAAGCCATCCCGGAAACAGTGAGGGCACAGCCTCCAGTGCCTTGGCCCTGGTCCAGGCCATCTGGAAGCCAATGTACAATTTTGTGGTGGCCATCTATACTGAAACACATTCAATCTTAGCTACACAAGGCCATCTGGAAACAGCGAGGAACCAGCCCCTGCCGCGTCGGCCCTGCCCCCTGGGTGCATGCTGGGGAGATGCCACCCTTTGTGAGGGTGAAGAAATGCACCATTGCTTGGAAGTGGCCAGCAAATGGCCCTCACCTATACGTATCCGGCTTGATGGGCTCTGGGGGAGGGGTTTCGGCAGGCAGCAGTGCGCTCTCCTCACAGCGCCGAGAGGCTGAGTTGGGCGGTGCAAATCCAAAAAGAAGCACAATGCCCAACCCCCAGCCTGCCCAGTGTCGGCAGGCAGCGGGGCGCTCTCCTCACAGCACCAAGAGCTGAGCTAGGTGGTGCAAATCTGATGAGAAGTGCAATGCTGCCTAACCTCCAGCCTGCCCAATTTCAGCAGGGAGCAAGGTACAAAGCTGGTGAGCTTCGCACCTCCCGGCTCAACCACTTGGCGCTGTGAGGAAAGCGCCCCCCTGCATGCCCAAACCGGGCAGGCTGGGGACTGGGTGGCCTTGCACTTGTTTTCAGATTTGCGCCACCCAGCTCAGCCTCCCGGCGCTGTGAGGAGAGCACCCTGCTGCCTGCCGAAACTGGGCAAGCTGGGGGCTGGGCGGCATTGCGCAGGTAACGTAGACTGCATTTCTTCATTCCTCACAAAAGGTGACACCTCCCCAGCTGCGTTTCTTGCCTGTTTTTCCTCCCTCCTTCATCTCAAATATTTTCCTACCACTCTGTACTTAGGAAGGAAGGAAAGAAGGAGAGGGAGAGTCTGAAGAAAGTCCTGCCTTAGTCCTGCCCTGCTGCCCTTTCACCATCCCCTTGTCCCCTTCTCCTGGCCTATCCTGGGGTCTCCCATCCTATTGCTAAGGAAGCTTTGGATACAAAGCCGGGTCTCCTCCCATGGAGAGGGAATGGGCCTTCCTCTGACTTTGCCCTTGTATCCATCATGAGCAACCTGGCTAAGGAGAGCATGCACAGCAGCAGCAGCCTTGAGGAGGAGGTAAGTGCAAGTGGGTGCCCCCTTGGGGAAGTGGGGCTGGGCTTGGTGCCGCAGGTGCTCGAGGACCAGGTTGGGTGTTTGACCTCTGCTGCCCAGGGCTCTGGGCAGCCCGCGCCACCATCCAGCCCCCCCCTGCATGGCCTGAGGAACAGTGAGGCTTCTCCAGTGGACCATGCTTTGGCACTTGCCTTCGTCCTACCCCCTTTTGCCAGAGACCCTCAGATCTGTCCCATTCCTGCCCAAGCCCCCTTGACGCGAATGATGTAGAGCTGGCCATCCACACCCAGTAGGCCACACCCACTCCACGCCCACCCAGTAGGCTGCACCCACCTGACCACACCCACACAGGTCCCTGAAGGCAACCGCAATGCTGATGCGGCCCTCAATGAAATTGAGTTTGACACCCCTGCAATAGATGGACAAAAATGCCAAATTGAAGACTAAACATCTGGCTGACTTTGTGACCAACCGTAATACATATACCACCAAACAACTATATATGGTGGTATAGGATTCATAGGGAGGCTACAATGTGTATTTTTTCATTACTAGTAAAATATATAGACTTCCTATCCTTTTTACCTCAAATCTTAGTAACTTCTGTTGGAGAAACTAGCATCTGCTTTTTAGTGACTATTGAGAGTTTCATTTTTAATTTTTTAATTTTTTTAATTTTAATTTTGTTTACAAAAAATGATGTTTAAAATAGCATAGTTTTTTAGAGTCTGATTAACTGAATTCATAAATTTAAACTCTGTTTTGGACAGTATATTCTACATGCATGCTATAGATATATTGTAATATCTACAGTAGTAGATACTATTGTCTACTATGTAAAAATTGTAATATTTAGCTTTTGTGAAAGTTGAGGTTGTAATATTTTTAAATGTCTGGTTTACAAAATAAAGAAGACCAGAACCATATGCTCAAATTTAGTGTAATACATATCATTTAACTGTAATTACAGTGGTAGAATTCTCCTTCATAATATAGTGGGTATTTGTACTGAAACCTTCAAGAACTGAAATTGCACGATCCCTAACATGTGAACTTGCCGTTTCTTAGGCATAGCCTAAGCTGTTTTTTTCTTTCTATTTCCATTCAGTTATGTCTGATTCTCAGAGACTGTTTTCTTGGCAAGGTTTTTCAGAAGTGATTTGCCATTGCTTCCTTCCTAGGGCTGAGAGAAAGTGACTGGCCCGAAGTCACTCAGCTGGTTTTTTAGTCCAGTGGTTCTCAACCTGTGGGTCGGGACCCCATTTGGGGTCGAACGACCATTTCACGGGGGTCACCAAACAACGCAGTCCGCCATTTTTTCCCCCTTTTCTTTAGCTGTGCTACTCCCTTTTATTCTATTGGCTTTTGACAGCCAATAGAATAGACTCTCTTGAATAGAGTCTAATTCTATTGGCTTTCAAAAGCCAATAGGAATTGTCCAGGCTGTCTCTGCCCTGCTGAGCCCGCCAAAAGTCCCATTCTGCAAACGGTGCTGCACCAGTTGAGTAGTCCTCGACTTACGACTGGTTGAGTAGTCCTCAACTTACGACCGGTTGGGGGGGTCGCAGCATTAAAAAGGTTGAGAACCACTGTTTTAGTCTAATGTGGGACTTGAACTCAAGGTCTCCCAATTTCTACCTGATGCTTTTACTACATCAAACTGGCTGCTTTTACAGAAGCTCAAAAGCCCTTGGATTGTAGTAATGCTACAAATGTTCAACCTTATAGATTGTAATAAGTCTCTCTAGATGTTTCAATCTGCAATCAGGAGCTTTCATGGAAAGACAGGGCTCTGATAGATAAGATTTATTGCAGATACAAAATAGTTATAATAATGATGATAAAGAGTCTAAAAAACCTCACTGTATATGTGTCCCTCCAGGATTAAATTCTTCTTAATTTTTCTGTTCTTTTGTTGTAATAGACTGTATGCAGTCTTTTTCTCAGCTAGGGCTATGGATAGCATTGGCACTATGTTTACCTAATGATTCAATCCCAGGTTTCTTACTTCTCAAGTTGTTAGCTCTAGCTTTCTCATGAATTCCTTCAATAAAAGAAATAATTTAGTGAATAGTGAAGAATCTAGAATGCTTATTTTTAATTCTGATATGATTTGGGGAAAACTTTGAATAACTAAAATACTTCTAGACCAGGGGTAGGCAACCTTGGCTCTTTTATGACTTGTGGACTTCAACTCCCAGAATTCCTGAGTCAGCTATCATAAAAGAGCCAAGGTTGCCTACCCGTGTTCTAAGCTGTGACCCTGGAGAATAAGGAAATTGTACAGTTGATTTGGCACTTAGAAAATGAAGTATGCTTCAAAATAATGATGTTGAACATCTGATAGGACTTCTGTGTTTTTTCTTAATTAAGATTAAAACACAGGATAAAGGAGTCGGCATTTTAACTGATAGGCAGAAATAAATGCCTGAAATTATTTAATTCAATTTAATATAAAGTGCTTATTAAATAAAGATACTGAACTTAATTTGAATTCATTTCAAATAGTTGTCTTTCCATACAAGATCTAATATTGTGAATCCCAATTTGGAATTTAAGATTTATACAATGTAAAACTGCTTTTACAATTTATATGTTTTTCATTACATTGGAAAGCAAATATATAATTGAGGCAAATGATTATCATTGATATTGATTTCTAGGTTATGAATAACATATTTATTTATCAGACTTATATTCCATCTTTATTTGGTGTATGTAATGTCCCCTCTTCCTATTTTCCACAAAAATAACCCTGAGATTTGGCTAGGCCGAAACGAGGCAGGCTGTCTAAGGGAAGACTAGCATTCATGATCTCCTGGTTTCTAATCTGGCACTTTAACCACTACACTGACTCTTTATTTATTTGAATAAAGACTCTTTAAAAAAGGCAAAATAGACGTCATTGTTAGAGAACTACTACACAAAGATGTTTGTTTGTTTCACCACATCTTATGTTACTGTGCAAAAGAATAAGGCTTGTTAGTATTTAATATCAATTTGTGTAGGCAATACAAATTGGCATGCTGCTGAAATACAAAGAGCTGGGTAATCAGTTGTTATTTTGTCCAGACAAATATTATTTTAAGGTAATATTTTTATTGGCTTGAATCTCAATATGTCATTGCACAAGCAAAAGCCATTTTACGATTTGCTGAAAGAAAGTCAAGTATTGCGTGATTCAGTTTGTGTGGAATCTCTTTCCCTCAAGTTTCTGCATTCACTCACTACATTCTAGTATACACTCAACATACTAGTATACTACTACTGCTGCTGCTCCTTGTACCTGTGCCAGGGTGGAGGATTCCATTGGAGGAATCCTGAATCTCAGATAAACTATGTGAGACAGGTGAATACACTGGGAAGATGGGACGAGAAAGCATTTTTCTATAATAGAGTTATTCTTATAGATATTTAAATCCAAGCAGAAAGTTACTTTAATTCCTAGATTTTAAAACAAAATCCAATCTTTCACAAAGTTAATGTTTCTATCTTTCCTCTAGTGATTGCCCTTAAAAAGTTAGATCTTTGTTTTTCCTTTAGAATTAAAGTTCAATTTGCCTGATGCAACATTAAAAAAGGACTGTCTATTAAAAAATTACTTGGCCAATTTATTTTTGTTTTTTTCAGTCATATGATAATGGTCTTGCTCAAGGAGCAGAACTTGAATCGCATGGTAAGTAATTTTTTGGTCTAAACACTTTATAAGAAGTGGTTGTGGGAATCTGATTAAGCTTGACTTCTGCCCCAATGCTGGCAAAATGTGAAAGCTCTGAATTCTATTTTGAGGATTATTATGAAAAATGGGGAAAACCCCCTAATTTTTCATTGAGAACAGCTGGCTTTTCCCATATTGGTATTGCAGTTTCTTCAGTGTCATGCTTGCTACAACTATGTGCAGTTTTTGCTTCCATATACATTGTGAAATAACAGCTATGTTTTCAAAGTTGGATGAATTAGAACCAATTAAAGTCATCTGGAGGCTATTAACAGTTACAACATGTAGGAGGCTACCTTAAAAGATTAAATAAATTCATGGAGGAAAAAGCTATTAGTGTCAGCAGTTGCTTGACAAGATTAATAGTAGATGATAGTTCATGTAAATTAAATCTTATTAGTAATTCCATAAAGACTGTAAACATATTGAAGAGAGTATCCCCCATGTTATAGGTGGCTCTACTTTTTGTGGTATTGCATCATTGTGCCTGATGGGTAAACTTGAGGAAGTCTTCTCTGAAAAGGAACTGAACAGAATAAGGAGATGGTGTATTATGAGGCAACAGAATGGTTATCAAGGAAGACCCAACAAGCCTGTAGATACCTGTTATTCATTTTGGGTAGGAGCGACTCTTAAGGTAATTTAAAAGTACAAATAAGACTTTAGAATCTATAGTCTGCTTATTCTATACTAGTAGCTTTATTGTGCCAACAATATACAAGCTTCTAAGTTTTTAATCAGGCTTGATGACTACAATTTCTGATTAAAATGTATGAATGAGTAGGAAGAAGGGAAGTAGAAGAAGGAGGGAAGTGTGTAGTGGGGTGCCCCAGGGCTCTGTTCTGGGCCCAGTGCTCTTCAACATCTTCATCAATGATTTGGATGAAGGGATAGATGGGGAACTCATCAAATTTGCAGACAACACCAAGCTGGCAGGAATAGCCAACACTCCAGAATAGGCTTAAGATACAGGAGGATCTGGACAGACTTGAACACTGGGCACTATCTAACAAAATGAAATTCAATGGTAAAAAAAGTAAGGTTCTACATTTAGGCAAGAAAAACCAAATACACAGGTATAGTATAGGTGGTACCTTGCTCAATAATAGTAACTGAGAGGGATCTTGGGAGTCCTAGTAGACAATCACCTAAATATGAACCAGCAGTGTGCTGCAGCTGCCAAAAAGACCAACACAGTGCTAGGCTGTATTAACAGAGGGATAGAATCAAGATCACGTGAAGTGTTAATACCACTTTACAATGCCTTGGTAAGGCCACACTTGGAATAATGCATCCAGTTTTGGTCACCATGATGTAAAAAAGATGTTGAGACTCTAGAAAGAGTACAGAGAAGAGCATTAAAGATGATTAGGGAACTGGAGGCTAAAACATATAAGGAACAGTTGCTGGAATTGGGTATGTCTAATTTAAGAAAGAGAATGACGAGGGGTGACATGATAGCAGTGTTCCAATATCTCAGGGATTGCCACAAAGAAGAAGGAGTCAAGCTATTCTCCAAAGGACCTGAAGGCAGGACAAGAAGCAACGGATGGAAACTAATCAAGGAGAGAAGCAATCTAGAACTAAGGAGAAATTTCCTGACAGTTAGAACAATTAATCAGTGGAACAACCTGCCTCCAGAGCTGTGAATGCTCCAACACTGGAAGTTTTTAAGAAGAGACTGGACAGCCATTTGTCTGAAATGATATGGGTTTTCCTGCCTTAGCAGGGGGTTGGACCAAATGACTTCCACGGTCCTTTCCAACTTTATTATTACTATTATTATAAGAAAGGGGAAAACTTGTAGCTGATTTTTGAGTAATATTTATTAGTTTAAGGCTGTCAGTTTAGCATTTAATATAAATGTTATATCATCATTTAGCTTTGAATGTTCCTCATGAGAAATTGCTTTATTGTAACGTTTCTGAGGTGTTTGAATATGATAAATTTTTATTTCAGCTTCTGAAAATATTTCAGTATACGAACTATGAAAAAAACAGAAATTACATTTTATCAACCCAAGATCGCCTTGTTGGTGGATTTGCTAAGTGGCCAGATAGTCATCCAGGTATTTTCAGTTTTTTGCTTACTTGTATGATCATTTATGACAATGAAAAGATTGTCTTAAAACAGAGCTGGATGTAAAGGAAATAGGAATGTTTCCTAGAATGAAACAAAATTTTGTCTCTAATTTTTCAAAAGATAAATGAAGTGTTTTGTAGAATCTCTCGGGCAAAATTCTGTATAAGTAATCATAGAAAAGTGCTTATTATATGGAATAATAATCAATTTTAAAAGAGAAAGCAGTGTAAGAATAAATGAATAGTTATCACAATGGAAGGAAATAAGACTCAGGTATTTGTACAATACAGGATAATCTGGAATTGGATTATCAGTGATATAGTCAAATTAAGGTGCAACTCCAGATGACTAAAGAAACTCAAATGGATTATAAAAAGCTTGTTTTTTCAAAGTCTTTGAAAGGTTAATAAAAGAACAATTTAGAAAATACAAATGATGTATATGGTGGCTGAAAAAAAGAATATGCACTGGTAGGTATTATTTAGGAAAGAAATAAGTTTGTGCTAAAGCTTAAGACATTTTGCAGTATAACAAAAAGCACAAGTTTCTTAACTGAGGTTTTAGATCATAGACTAGAACTATTCAAGTTTTAAAACCTGTTACTGTGGGGTAGCATTTAGAATACCCTACAATTTTTCTAATCTAATCACTTCATCTCAAAAATATCAGAACATTCTACAAATCCTAAAAGGCTGTTCTGGGACACTGTTGGCATTAAACAGACCCTGAATTTATCTACAGTAAGGACCATACACTAAAACTAATAATCAGTGCCAGGATAAAAACCAAATGTGATATGATTGCATTTATATGTAATTAAACTTAAGTATAGGAATTATATTCTCATATCTACTCAATAATTTTCCCCTTCTTCTGTTGTAATAACTAATATTTGATAACAAGCTCAAATGTTTTTGAGTTTCATGCTGTTCTTAAAGCCTGAATTTACAGGCTTCTGTTCTCGGTTTCTGGATATCTGAAATCTCATCTGCCAGGGGAAAAAAACTATTGTAATATATCAGTGGTGGCAAACCTATGGCACGTGTGCCAGAAGCGGCACTTGGAGGCCTCTCTGTGGGCACGTGCACCATCATCCCAGCCTTGCCTCCCCCTGTGGCCCCCTCCTCACTAGCAGCCCCCCTGGAGCAGAGTCGCCCCTGGGCATGGCCCAATGGAGCAGTGCAGCCAAGGACATAGCCGGGCAGCAGGTACAAGACTCCGCCCTAGCGCCCCATAGTGTGCAGATGATGCTGCGGGGTGTGGGCGGAGGATGTGGCTGCCATGGTGCTGCAGGACAGCCTGGGCAATCTGTGGCGGGCCATGGAGGCGGTGCATGGCCCTGTGAGTGGGCGGGCAGGGGGTGGGTGGGGGCAGAGCAGGAGGCGGAGCGGAGGTGATGGGCGATTTTTGGGCACTCAGTCTCTAAAAGGTTCGCCAACACTGTAATATATTATAATTTAATTTTCAATACATTTTTAGAGTAAGTTAGATTTTTACCAAATTAAATTAAAATACAGTACTGGCTGATGAATGAACTGCAAACAAATATAACATTGATCTGGGAAAAATGCAAGAGAAAACAGATTGGGTGACCTTTCCAAAATGGAAATTTAAAGTGCTTTTATATTTTGAAGTCCGGGGTACTGAAACTTTGAATTCCAGGTCCTTGGGATCAAATAATAGATGGAACTATTCCTGTTATATCCTCTTTTTTGGGATTCAGCAGCTTTTGGGAAGCTGTTCAGTTGGGACAAATGTAAGGTTTTCCTTTTGGGGGTAAAAATCAGAATGCATAAGTATAGAAATGTGGAGACTTTATGAGATGGCAATGTATGTAAGAAAGATGTAGACGTACTAATTATACCTACCAGTTAAAAATGAGGGACAGTGTAATGCAACAACAAAAAAACCCATGCAATCCTATGCTCCGTTAACAATAGATGCAATATTGCATCCAGATTGTGGGATTAATCTGTACTGATCAAGCTGCAGTTGAACTACTTTGTCCAATGCATTTCAAAAGGGACATGGAGCTGCTGGAACAGGTTCAGAGGAGAGATACCAGAATATAGAAACCAATGCCTCTAAGGAATAGCTTAATGAGCTTGGTATGTTTTACTTGTTATAAAAAGGAATGAAGTAGAGATATGATTGCAGTCTACAGGTGCAGGCAATTTTTGATTCATGATCAAAAATGGGACCAGAATTTCTGTTGCTAAGCAAGGCAGTTATTAAGAGAGTCACATTAGATTTTAAAACTGTTTTTGCCACAGTTGTTAAGCAAATCACTTCAACTGTTAAGTGAATCATGCGGGCATTACATGAATCCAGCTTCCCCCATTGATTTTGCTTATTGAAAGCTGACTGGGAGGGTCATAAGTGGCAATGAAATCACCCCAAGACTCTGCAACTGTCATAAATACATGCTGGTTGCCAAGCACCCAAATTTTGATCATGCGTCCGTGAGGATGCTATGGCAGTTGTAACTGCGAGAACCGGTTGTAAATCACTTTTTTCAGTGCTGTTGTAACTTTGAATGGTCACTAAACTAATGGTCATAAGTCAAGGACTATCTTAAGGGTTATTACATGCAAGAAACATCAAAGATATTCTGTGTTGAAACTCAAGAGTGTGATAGATCAAGTCACTAAATTAAAAGAAATGAAATTTAGGGTACATATTAACAGAAATTTCCCATCAGTGCTGTTAAGCAGTAGAATAGTCTGGTCTTACTAGAAGTCTTCAGATGGCAGTTCTGTGGCTAATATTCTGGAAAGGTTTAATAGTTTTCCTTAGGAAACAGGAAAAGGTCTACAAGATCCCTTCCAATTCATACATTCTGTTCTCTATGCCAGGGTTCAGCACAGAATGTATGAATTGAATTTTCTAGCACTAACTTAAGGCTTTGTGAAGATCTGTGATGTATTGGCTAATCTTAGAAAGCTAAGCAGGGTTGGACCTGGTTAGGCTAGACTGGAAAGTTAAAATTAACATCCAAGAAGAAAGCAGTGGTAAACCACTTCTGTTTTGTTGCCAAGAAAACTAAAGGGATATATTCATAGTCACCAGAAGTCAAACTTGGCTTGAAAGACATGATATATACATGTAGAATTTCCTTGGAATCATGTAGTCATTTTGGATCCTGGCTTTGAAGAAAAACCCCAGAAACTATGAGCAGAATCTGAAAAAAAAAACCAAAAACACCCTCAAATGTTTTCTAAACCTTTTGATGATTAAATATTATTTTGAGGCTTTAAATCAAATTGTTTGGTATTTGTCCATATCAGAATTTTAAATGTTGACTATATTGGACAACCTGTTTTTATTTCTTAGAAAGTTTGTTTACAAGTTTTGCAAGATTGTGTGAGTTAACCATACCGTTGGTAGACACATGAATAAACATGTAAGATCTGCAGGGATCTTACTAGGAAGTTCATATGTTCTTTTCATGAAGATTTCTAATTGAATTCATATGCTGGCACTAATTATGCTGAACTCAGCTTTTATTAACAATATAAACTTTGCTTAGAGTCTTCACCATAGTATTTCATACTTGCTGAAGGCCTTGGTGAAGTGGCAAGTCTTCAAGGCTCTTTTAAACACCACCAACATGGCTACTATCTGGATCTCAGAGGGAACTTAATTCCATAAGGCAGGTGCTACTACTTAAAAGGTGCACTTCTGGGGTCCTGATAGATGGCATTGTTTAATCAAAGGAATCCAGAGCGTGCCAATACTGCCAGATTAAATGCAGATGTTATGAGGGACAGGTGATCCCTAAAGTACTAGGCCCTGTACTTTGTAGGGCTTTATAGAAATGACCAGCACCTTGAATTGCAGCAGGAAGCAAGCGAGCAACAGTGCAGCTCATGAAGCAGATGTTACACGAGCATACTGAGACATGCCTATGACTGCAGGTGCTTTCTGTCCAAGTGAAGCTTCCAGGTGGTCTTCAACAGCACTCCCATGTAGAGCATATGTTGCAGTAGTGAAGCTAAAACTGGCCAAACAGAAAATATTTTTCTGTTATATTCTGCAAACTTAATAATGGATCTACATGTTGGCATTGAGAGAGAAAAATCCAGCTACAATACTTAGCATTGAATTTCTCAGCCTGTGATGTATTAGAGCTCTAAAATCACTGAGTGATTTTGGGCCATTCACTGTCATTCAGCCCAATCTACCTCAAATGCTTATGTTTTTTATAAGAAAGAAAGAAAGAAAGAAAGAAAGAAAGAAAGAAAGAAAGAAAGAAAGAAAGAAAGAAAGAAAGAAAGAAAGAAAGAAAGAAAGAAAGAAAGAAAGAGTCCCACATATGCTGTCTTGAGCTGAACAAAAGGTAGAATATAAACAAACCTTCATGATGTATTCTCTAAGCTTAGCCTATTAAAGGATATTTTTTAAAAATATGTAGTTGTGTGTCAGAATGAGGCTTTCTTCATTATTTACTTTCAGTGGAAAGAGTTTAGAAAATAATAGGTTATTATTGTATTGTCCTGTGTGTACCTATGTGTGTATAGTACAGATAGTCCTCAAGTTATGGCCACAATTGAGCCCAAAGTGTATGTTGCTAAGTGAAACATTTGTTAAGTGAGTTTGCCCTATTTTAGGACTTTTCTTGCCACAGTTGTTAAGTGAATCATTGCATTTGTTAAGTTAGTAACATGGTTTGGTGAATCTGGCTTCCCCATTGACTTTACTTGTCAGAAGGTCAGAAAAGGTGATCGCATGTCCCCGGGACACTGCCAAGGATCTGAATTTTGATCACGTCATCATGGGGATGCTGCAACAGTTGTAAATGTGAAAAATGGCCATAAGCCACTTTTTTCAGTGTCATTGTAACTTTAAACGGTCATTAAAGGAACTGTTGTAAATCGAGGACTACCTGTATACGTATCTCTCAAACATACACCCTCATTTCTGGTTTCCCTTTCTAGATGCTCTTCATGCCTACTTTGGGATTTGTGGCCTGTCCTTAATGGGTGAGTCTGGCATTCGAAAGGTTCATCCTGCCCTGAATGTAAGCACAAGGACTTCAGAACGCCTTCAACACCTTCATCAGATCTGGACAACCCAGGACTCTAAACAGTCTTCAGAGGAAGTGCACAGTGCCACATGACTGAGACTCCATTTGAGCTTGGTAGCATAATTGTAGCCCAAGGTTCAAAGCCATGTATAACCGATGTGCTCTTTTAAAGTACTGGTATCATAGAATCAAATTCATATACTGGCATCAATTGACAGCTTCTGGATTGGCCTTTTTTTATAAAAAAAATTGCTTGACTTTACAAATGCAAAGATAGAAGATTGGTTTCAGAAAAAGATCTTCAAAGCGAGATGAGTTAATTCTACTTTATTCTTTTAAACAGTGCAATGGTAAACTATGGTATAAAGAAACTTCAAAATGACCTTACATATTTTCATACTAAATATCTTGAAATTAGTGATACTTATGTAATAAGGACATACGGAATCTTATAAATTAAGTCTCAATTGCTAAAAGGTGTTCTTTAAGGTAGACAATAATTGTATAATCTTTGTAAAAGAAATAAAATTATTTTATTCATCATGTACTGTATTTATTTGGGGTGCACCTTAATTTAGAATTATACAGTTTGAAGAGTTCATTTGGGCCATCAATTCCAGTCATTTGTTAAGTACTACAGTAGTGGCCAAAACTGTGGAAACCTTTTGGGAAAAGTGTATTTTTGGGGTTTCATGGCTAATAACACCACTTTTTTTGGAGTAGTACCATAACATTATATATCAATGGAAAAATAATTTAATCAATAATGTAATGCAACATAGTTTGTTCAATTATCTGTACTGTATTCTATGAAATGTTATAGCCAGATAACCAGAAAAAGGGAGCACAACTTGCTTAGGTTGATATCAGATAGCTTTCCTTCATCTGATTGTAGCCAATGAGCATGAGTGTTTAGAGAGCCAATCAGGTGTCATCTTGTTTTGGCAATGAGCCAATCAGATTATAGTAGGATTCAGTTATTGATGTCATGTACTGAAGCTGAGAGGAGGACATTTGTCAGTGTGCTATGTGACCGCTATCAAGTTGGTTGGTTTTTTTTCCTTTCATTTAGTGAGCTTGTAAAACGTAATAAAATTAAACGGTGCAAAGAGTTGATTGATTGCCCAGAAACCGATGTAAAATGGTATTATTAAGTGAACAAAGTTACAATTATAAAGAAATTAGAAGAAAAATTGATGGAAACAAACCAAAGGTGGCATTTCTACTGTACACTTTTCCCAAAAGGTTTCCACAATTTTGGCCACTACTGTAAATTAAAGAGATATCCCCCTATTTAGACAGTGCCGGTGTGTTTGATTTTTGTTTCCCAAATGTATCATTTTGTCTTTGTTGAATTACTTGTTATTTTCATCCCAGGTCTCTAATACTGTAATCCTCAAGGTATTCATTGCTAGTTTCTTCCATGAAGCTCTTTGTTTAATTTCAGCAGTACAAAATATATTTGTGAATTTTGCTTTTATTTGTCACTCTTGTCTGCTGAGCTTGCTTCTTTGCTCGACTCTCTTCCTGTTGGAATAGTGCTTCCTCTGACAGCTATTCTTGCTGTTTCTTTGATTTCATAAACTGTTATCTCTTATGAACTAGAATGGGTCCACTTACTGCTCTAATCCTCTTTTTCAAGTTTCTGCTACAAACCTCTAGGTCAGTGATGGCGAACCTTTTAGAGACCGAGTGCCCCAAAACTGGCCCCACCCCCACTCTGCCCCCCCATCCACCGCCCCGCCTGCCCACAGGACCATTCACCACCTCCAGGGCCCGCCACAGATTGCTCAGGCAGCCCAGCAGCGCTATGGTGGCCACACCCTCTGCCCGTGTCCTGCAGCATCAACTGCATGATGGGGTGTGAGGGCAGAGTCTTGTCTACGCTGCCTGGCTGCCATATCCTTGGCTGCGCTGCTCTGTGTGGGCCACCCTTGAGGGCGAGTCTCCAGGGGGGGCTGCTCGAGAGGAGGGGGTCACGGGAGGAGGCAAGGCTGGGGCAATGGCATGTGTGTCCACAAAGAGGGCTCCGAGTGCCGCCTCTGGCACCTGTGCCATAGGTTCGCCACCATTGCTCTAGGTTATATTCAGGCAGGGAAGCAACCAGGCCACACACATTAGTAACAGTTGCAGTCCTTTACAGATCCCGTCAGTTCATTTTCACTTCTTAAGACACTATTCATACCAATCCCTTGACTAAAAAGGTAAATTTATCAAACATTCTCCCTTATACAGTAAATTAACTTATTGAACTCTATTGACAGTTCATATTTGGCCTCTTTCTTCATCCATTTGCTTTTACAAGTTGAATTTTAAGTAACAGTAGGAGTACTACAGTTTTAATTGAGGTTTAATATAGTTAAGGTATATTGTGTTATCTGGAAAAAAAATACTGTTATTCTCAGGATCTTTCTAATATACCAAATATTGTGACTTGCTACAGAAAATTGCACAGATGGTCCAACCCACGATACATTTAGAAATTTCTCACTTTGTGCATTCCGCTTTCTGAATGTTTTGCTTTTGTAAACTTGTACTTCATAACTGTACAAGAGTGAAGACAGCAGGCCACTTTATTATTTTTCTGTCTTTGAAGGAAGATAGCACATAGCTCATCTTAACAAGTAAAAGCAACTGCATGAAAAGCCATTCTCTTTTACCTTTTTTTGCACCTTGATTAGCCTGCTGTAAACAACTGATACAATTCACAATTTGCTTGGACTGTCTGGTAAAGTTCAGTTTTTATTTAGTTTTTTATAAATAACTCAAGGCAGCGAACATTCCTAATATTTCTTCCTCATATTTTCTGAATAACAACCCTGAAAGTGGGTTAACTGAAAGTGACTGACTGAAGATTACCCAGCCATCTTACATGACTAAGATGGGGCTAGAATTCATAAGTCTTCTGGTTCTAGCCCGGCCCCTTACCACTAGATCAAACTGATAAAACAGTGTACCCAATGGTCACAAACTGAGTGATACTGTGTGGGAAACTGTGTGGGAAACCTTAAGGGGAATTCAGACTATTTCTCAAAAAGCTGCTTCTAGGAAATCCCATTTTTACGGTGGTACAAAGGAAAACTAAATTGGGTGATTAATAAATCATAGTTTATGGTTTACTGATCTATGGCCTATTTAATGATTTACTGTACTGTAAAACAAATTCACAAGACCATTAAGTGATTGTGAATATTAGCAGACCAATTTATTTTGCACCAGTTCTGAAGATAAACTTTTAAGATCCTTAAAATTGAAAAATCACAGTGATATCATTATAGTTTTGATCTAATCTGGCAAATTATTATAATCAGAACATGCCAATTTAACACAATCATTTATAGTAGATACAGGTTTGTTTGCTTGTTTTCAATGATGTTTTCAATGTCCTACTTTTGTTAGGTTACGTGTGTCTGAAAATGTACATTTTATGCAATACAGAAGGGGAAAGGAGAATCCTTCATCTGAGTGTTCTGTGGCAGCTGAACAACTGCTAATTTGGCTCCTATCAGGAGCTCCTCAATATCAGAAATCCTATGGATGGTTGGTTTCAAAGAGTGCCATGTACTTCAGTGATATGGTTTCGTATAGCCATGTAATTTCTTCCAAGCATGAAGAAGAGGAAAAATGATATATATTTTTTGTTCTCAGGGCAGATAAAGGGCATACTGGGGATTCTTGGGCCCTTTAGCTATTTTCTTTTATCTGAAGTGTGCTTTTAACTTTATCACACTTCACTGCTTTTTCAACAGAATTATATTTAACTAGGTTAAACTAAGAGTAATTACATTTTAAAATGAAGTTTCTGGTTTTCTTATTTTTTGCGGTTCACTGGGGACTGGAGGCTAAAACATACAAAGAACAGCTGCAAGAATTGGGTATGTCTAGTTTAATGAAGGACTAGGGGTGACATGATAGCATTGTTCCAGAGACAACCAACCTGAAACTAAGGAGAAATTTCCTGGCAGTTAGAACAATTAGTGAAACGGCTTGCCTCCAGAAGTTCTAGGCGCTCCAATACTGGAGGTTGCTAAGAAAAGATTGGACAACCATTGTAAGAAATGGTATAGGGTTTCCTGCTTGAGCACGGGGTTGAACTAGAAGATCACCAAGGTCCCTTCCAACTCTGTTATTCTGTTATCCCAATGCAGCTCCTATAAACAGGCATTTATATTAGGCTATTAAAATTCCAACTAGAAAATTTTATAATAGCTTGAAATAAAGTATATAGATACTAAAATATTTGAAAATGGATTTTGTCTAGGGCCAGGTCAGTGCATACAACTGAAGTTCTGTAAATAATAAAAGGCTTTCATGTTTCTGATAGTTAAAACATTTCTCATGAAGTTTGTTTCCTGAACTCCATGGAAAAGCCTTGTTCACTTATCACAAGACTTTAACATTAGAGTATTCAACTCTGAAATATGGGTTGTGTAGACCCCTATAAATATTACATGTATAATGTTCTGTTTGTCATTATGTATTTATAAGCAACAATCCCAAGTCAATGGAAAATCATATATCAATTGTCTTGACATTAAAAAAATCTTTCATTTCGAAAACATATCCACATATTTATTGCAGAAACCTTGAATTAATCCTTGATCCTTGAATTAATTACTACATTTTACCCTTCTTTTTCTTGATTTAATCATTTTCAATTTCTAATTCTTGACATACTCTCTGCCTTATAGGATTTCCTACAAATATTTGACCTTGTAACATTGAATAAAGAGAATTGTGAGAAAATGTAATTATCTTAGTGTTCAAATAAATTCATTAAAGCAAAAAGGATGGAGTGAGAGTAGAGAGAATAATCTAGGCACCTGAACTAGAAGGTGCAATGGAAATCTGAGGAGACCTATATCCATTATAACATGTTTTTTTCCTCTGAGAACTTGGCATTAGGAATGATTTATCTCTGGAGTTTCATAACTACATGGATATTTAAACAAATGTTTCCTGTAGGTAAGCAATATAATGATGGAGTTTTCACTAGAAATGTTCCTCTCTAAGGAAATACCTAGTAAAGGTCAAAAGACTGATCTGAGCTGAAGAGAAACTAAAGTACAACTGGTTTTTAAATAGGTGAACAAAGCATTGTTTCCACAATTGTGAGTACTCATTACAATAGCAATAGTACTTAGACTTATATACTGCTTCACAGGGCTTTACAGCCCTCTTTAAGCGGTTTGCAAAGTCAGCATATTGCCCCCAACAATCTGGGTCCTCATTTTACCAACCTCGAAAGGACGGAAGGCTGAATCAACCTTAAATCGGTGAGACTCAAACGGTGATAAATGTTTTAAAGGTTTAAACCTGTATACGTCTAAATATTTTAAATGTGCTGGGACTGAAAAACCTATTAGATGAGCATTGATGGAGTGGAAGGTTTATGAATACTGCATACAGCCGTCTTCTTTACAAGCTGATCTGTAGCTTATCTGAAACTTACTGCACAGCATGCAGTTCACATACTGTAGTATTTTCTGTACACACGAAATGTATGCTTGAGCTAAGGGAATTTTCATTTGCTTTAGCCACAAAAATATTCCATTGATTAATGGTCATAAGAAGCTGCTGCAGCTGTTAAAAGAGAAGGAATAGGAAAGGCAAAGGAGTGAATGAGAGAATGAACCTCATCCAGATTTGGTATCGGATCAACAGCTGCAACAAAATTTTGTTTCCTTTTTTGGAAGGGAAGTCGTGGGAACTCTTGATCTCCAACACATTCCATAGTCTGCACGTGCCTTTGAGATCAACATACAAGGGGCCCATGTTACATGTAATCAGATTCCACAGTGCCATTAAATATCAAAGTCAACAGAACTAAACTAAACTTACTTGCATCTGTAAAGCTGCCTATTTTTAGGCTTTTGGAATTGTTAGTTCAGGGAATATGCTCTGTAGCCCATTAAGGCAACCAGTGGATACGAGACAATTCTAGACTCTTGCATCCTGTAAGATATGAAGAATGTTTATTTTCAGCAAATAGGTTCAAGGCTATTGAAAGTATCTGCACCTGTAAGGAATCATTATAAATAGTATGATCACTATAAACATGTCTCATTTTATACTGGTCATTTGAAGAATTTGTGATCAAATCTCATATAAGATGGCCAACCTTTCAGTGGCAGTAAATAATAATTAATCCTGTTTGGAGACGTAAAGACAAAATTGGCAATTGTTGATGCAAAGTGGACAGAAATGCATTATGCATATTGGCTCTGCCAGAATTTTAATTTGTGGAGTCCTAACTGCTCTCTAAGTTTGTTTGCTTGCAGGCTTTTCATTAGGTAATACCAGTGCAAATGGTTTGCTCCCTATTTATATACTGTATAATAAGCTGCCTGCAAGTATTAGTGGAGGTTTGGTTTTCTCCTTAGTGGTTCCTTGATTATTGTTTTCTACTTGATCGTTTGTCTAGTGTTAATTCTGCTTATCTGGGTGTTGGCTGCTGGGGAGGATCTGTTCTTTTTTTTCCTTCTTAGCTTTTCAATTATCTCTTTATGTCTATGCAGATTCTCAATCATCCAGGTCATGGTTGTCTCAAAGGTGCTTTTCAAAAGGCAACTGGACTTTCCAAAAAAGTCCAGTTGTCTTTTGAAAAGCACCTTTGGGTGTGTAAGTATGGTTTATTTTTGTGATTTGTCTGAATGCCAAGCTTCCAGGAAATCCCTAGTTTGTTTTAATTCAGCTTGGTCTAGTTCAGATGCCTAGTTGAAATTATGGCTCAACTTTCAGAGAGAAAGACATCAAAGTTAATTACATTGTTTGTATTATATATTCATATA
Organism: Crotalus tigris; assembly: GCF_016545835.1. Taxonomy (NCBI): domain Eukaryota; kingdom Metazoa; phylum Chordata; class Lepidosauria; order Squamata; family Viperidae; genus Crotalus; species Crotalus tigris. The sequence continues at coordinate 184,591 of NW_024097935.1, forward strand.
CAAGGTAGGACATATTCTGGTACTTACATGAGAGCAACAACTGAAAGTCACAAAACAGTATGGATACTTTTGATTTCTCAGAATTAATAATCAGAACAAAATGGGACAGAAAAAAGGAACAAGATAGTATAGCTTTCCAAACTTGACTGATAGCAACATTTTGGGTCACATGACCAGGTAGGAGAGGGGAGGGTGCTTAACATGAAGGAATCAGCAACATACTGGACTACTGACTCACTGAAATCTAGAAATCTCCTTTAGGGGAAACATTCATTCTATCCTCTGGTTGGAAGTGGTCCATTTTCAACTTAATTCTTCTTTTGACAGCTTCTCCTCCTATTTGCATCGCCCCGAATCTGGTTCTCTTTCTTTCTTTTTCAGATGATAGACAGTGTTTCAAGACCTTTATATAAGGTTATTCGTACATTTCTTTGAGTTGGAAAGGATTAAAAAAGGATAGACAAGGGGAGAGGGCAAGAGAAGATGACAGACACGTTAATGTCAAAGCTAACAGTCTGCATTTAGCAAGTCTTAAAGTGGGATCCAAAATAGGTTTTTGAGATTTAATTTAGGTTTTCTCGGGTGCTGAGATGCTCTCAGGCCGATGGGAAGGAAAAGATCCCCTGTTCTTGAAAAACATCAGTCAGTTGCTCCATTTATTCCTAAAGCAATGCACATATAGCTTAAATGGATATGGAAAACGTTAAGTCTATAGAAGAAAAATTGAAAATATCATTGCTAAAATGGCAATTCCAAAAGGGACCATCAGAAAAGAAACTTAATATGCTTTTCCCCAATAAATAAAAATTAAAGCTCATCCTCCTATGTATTCTGAATAGAAATAGGTTTGTAGAAATAGAAAATGCTGCTAAGTACATAAGATGTTCTATATTTTTCAACATATCGCTGCATTATAACTTGAACCTCAAGAAACACAGAACAGAATAACAGAGCTGGAAGGGACCTTGGAGGTCTTCTCGTCCAAAGCCATGCTCAAGTAAGAAACCCTATACCATTTCAGACAAATGGTTGTCCATTCTCTTCTTTAAAACCTCCAGTCATTCCACTGATTGTTTTGTCAGGAAATTTCTTCTTAGCTCTAGATTGGTTCTTCTTGATTAGTTTCCATCCATTGCTTCTTGTCCTTGCCTTCAGATGCTTTGGAGAATAGGTTGACCCTTGCTTCTTTGTGGCAGCCCCTTAGATATTGGAACACTGCTATCATATCACTCACAGTCTTTCTTTTTATTAAATTAGACATACCCAATTCCTGCAACTGTTCTCCATGTTTTGTCCTGCAGTCCCCAAATCATCTTCTCTGCACTATTTCTAGAGTCTCAACATTTTTTTTTATATTGTAGCAACCAAAACTGGAGGTAATATTCCAAGTGTGGCCTTACAAGGCATTATAAAGTGGTATTAACATTTCACAGGATCTCGATTCTATCCCTATATTAATGCAGCCTAGGACTCTATTGTTTTTTTTGGCAGCTGCACCACACTGCTGGCTCATATTTAAGTGACTGTCCACTAGAACAGTGCTTTTCAACCCATGGAATGTGTACCACTGGTGGTACTTTGGCACATGGCAGGTGGTACGGATATGACGGGTTGAAAAGCACTGTAAAAAAAGAAATGTAAAAAAACCATGTAAAAGTGTAGCAGGGGATGAGCTAAAGAAGCGGCAACACTGCACAGGCCTGTGGAAGAGTCAGCTGGAGCTACTGTGTTGCCGTGGCTCTGCTGAGCACCCAGGATTGGTGCAGGGCTCCAGCTGATTGGCGCTTCCAAAAGCTGCACGCAGGGTCAGGGAAAGGAGTCAGCTGCACCTACACCGAAGAGAAAAGGAGGGGGCGAGAGGAGAGGATATAAAAGGAGGTTTTGGAGGGAAAGGGAGAGAAATACACGACAGAGAAAGAGAATGGGATGGGGTAAGAGAGGCGGAGAAACGGGTAGTCCTGGGGAAAGGCGTCAGCTGCAGTTACACGGTGCAAAGATGAATGTCAGAGAAACAAGCACAAGTTTCCCATTAAAAGAGTGGTAAGTGAGTATACAGATAGTCCTCAACCTACAACCACAACTGAGCTCAAAATTTATGTTGTTAAGTGAGAAATTTATTAAATGAGTTTTGTCCCATTTTATGACTTTTCTTGACACATTAAGTGAATCATTGCAGCTGTTAAATTAATAACAATTCTTAAGTGAATTTGGTTTCCCCATTGACTTTGCTTGTCAGAAGGTTGCAAAAAGGGGATCACACATGACCCTGGGACACTGTGACCATCATAAATACAAATCAGTTGCTAAGCATACGAATGTAAATTACATGATCCTGGGGATGCTGCAATGGTCATAAGTGTGAAAAATAGTCATTAAGTCAGTTTTTTCAATGTTGTTGTAACTTCAGTCACTAAGCGAACAGTTGTAAGTTGAGGACTACCTGTACATCACTTTTTTCCTCTTTTTTTTGGTCAAGTTTTTGACACCTTGCTAGGAGACTGGTGGCACTTGAATATTGCCGTATCCTAAAAGTGGTGCAATCTGTGAAAAACTTGAAAAGCACTGCACTAGAACTCCAAGATCCCTCCTGCAGTTACTACTGCTGAACCAGGTACCACCTATTATATTATTTCTTGAAAGTCTCATGAAAAAGCATCTTTCGGATGACTATGACCTGAATGATGAGAATCTCCGTAGATCAGCGGTTCTCAACCTGTGGGTCGGGACCCCATTTGGGGTCGAACGACCATTTCACGGGGGTCGCCAAACAATGCAGTCTGCCATTTTTTTCCCCTTTTCCTTAGCTGTGCTACTCCCTTTTATTCTATTGGCTTTTGAAAGTCAATAGAATAGACTCTTTTGAATAAAGTCTAATTCTATTGGCTTTCAAAAGCCAATAGGAATTGTCCAGGCTGTCTCTGCCCGCCAAAAGTCCCATTCTGCAAATGGTGCTGCAAGTTGTCTACAGCGAAGGCGAGCTGTCTGGAAGTTTCCACCCCTCCCTGCTGAGCAACTACTAAAAATGTAAATAAAAGAGGGCCAGGGGTGGGAGGCCGGCGGGCGCAGGGAGGGTTGCTGGCGTGCGTGGGGCCCGGCGGGTGCCTTACCTCCCTTGGGCTGGGCCAGCTGGTGGCCCAGCCGGTGGTCGGCCTGCGCCGTCTCTGCCGCTTGCCCGCTACGCCTCGGCTGGCGCAGGGAGCGGCACTATGCATGCGTAGCGCTCCCAGGCAGGGAAAGTCCTCGACTTATGACTGGTTGGGTAGTCCTCGACTTACGACCGGTTGGGTAGTCCTCAACTTACGACCAGTTGGGGTCGTGGCATTAAAAAGGTTGAGAACCACTGCCATAGATATTCTATAAATGTGAATTTGATTTTTCTTGTCTACAGTAAAGCATGAACAATGTTGTCTAACAGATAGCAGTGTCTGCAGTGAAGAATTAGAAAATTCAAGATGGCAATCATAACCATGCAGTTGAAACTGGAGTTATTTTTAGTGTATCACAACCTACATAAAAGGCTCAGGGTTTCAATTCCATGGTTGTGGTTGTCATCTCTTTTAACCCCTCCTGCTGATACAGGAATTGGTAACTGTTAAACCATAACTCTTTATATTTGCAGTGTTTCTTTAGTAAGTACTTTTAAAGTAAATCATAGCTTAATATGAGGAGCAAACTCAAGTGTTATGCATAACTGGAGGACAAATCATGGCTGGAAAGACTTCACTGTCACTTTAATGTAAAAATATCACTCAACATATCAAACCAAAAGCATGATATGTTTATAAATTGCAGTGGATGAGTTCATAGAGGAATTCTAGAGCAAATCATACTACGGCTGAGCATCTTGTGGAAACCAGAACAGACTGGAGAGCTCAAAGTGCTGAAATTCCATCCAGCTTCTCTTTGATAACTTTAGCAAGCAATTCAAGACTGTATTTATCCCAGCAGGTGTTTGATGGCTTAACAAAACACAAAGGACAGCTTCAAAAAGCAGGGCCACTTCATTCTACAGCTTATGTAGCCTTGATGATGTGCACTAGCCTTTTCTGTATATATGGAAGAAATTCTGTTTATGATCAAGACAATATAGTAACCTCAGCTATGTAACAAAATATGGATGTCATGTCTTGCATTATCTAGATGCAGCATAAAAATATTTCTCTTAATACAGAAATCAAGGTGAAAAAGCAGGTCTGAATTCTCTTTCAGAATAAAAATTAAATACAAATTTGAAATGATTCTCAGTTTTAATGATTTTAACAAACCTGACTAGGCGTAAGAAAATGTAATTCTGCCTTGTTTATTCTTAAAACTTTATTCAGTGAGAGGGACAGTAGATATAATAGGGTAATTGAAGCCCCTTTCTTTTATAATGCATTGATTTCACATACATGTAGATAGGATGAGGCTTAATCACACAGTTGCAATTACCACTCAGACTTTGTTTTAAAAATAACCCTTTCCCCAATCTCCTTCCAGACATGCCAGACCTTATTCAGTCTAGTAATATCTTATTCCTGGGTTAAAATCTCTAGACTTTAGGAATCTCCAAGCAAGGCAATAGAATCTAAAATTATGCAACAAAATATTTGTCTCATCTTCAAACTTTTCTTATGGCATAAACAACCTTTAAAGGCCCTATCTATATGAGGCTGAAAGCAATGAGATCTGAAGAAAAGATGAAGAATGCAAACTGTGACTGTAGAATTTGTGCTTCTTATATTTCTTTCTGACTTTACTCTTTAGTATTTCTTGCCTCCAATACAATATATCAATATATCTGCCAACTTAGGTTAATGCTCCATGTCCCTTAGATGAACTCACCTTCAGTCCAAGCAAGCTGAGGGAAGTACAGTTATCAGCTTTTAAGATACTCCAAAACTTTTCTTTTACTGTTTTGATGTAGTTTCCCAAACAGAAAACTCCTAGTTCGCTTGCCTTGCTATGTTCTGCATCTTATCCTTAGATGCTTAGGAGTCAAAGGGCATTTCTCTACTAAACTATAACAATACAAAGCAGTAAGTCTGGTTGATCAACACTGATTACATCCAGCCCAGTTTTTTCTTGTCTGAGTGAAAAACAGTATCAGAACAAATCAACTTTCCAGGATATTCTATACTGAACTCAAAGGTCCTTAACTCCACTATTGAGAAAGAACTGATGAACATATAAACAACAAAAGGTTTAGGTAATCTCAGAAGCTCTCAACAAACACAATGGGTTTTAACAGCAAAAGATACTGATAATCTGTCTCATATGTAACTTGCATTTGCATATCAAACTTGTCCTCTCCCTCATTTTGCCTCACCACAATTTATATCTTACACCAGTCTAGCTACTGACTACATCTGAGGCAGGTCAAGGAAGTAAATGCCTTCTAACAAAACTGGTCTTTATTAAAGATTCTACCAGACTTTCTATGATTTTTTGCTATCAAGTCTTCCTTTTCCTGCCCTCTTTGTCTTTTAAAATTTGTTGACTCCAATGTTATCTGTTTCACACTAAGTTTGAGTTCAGAGAAAGGGATGAGTTGGTTTTGTGTTTCTCTTCAATCTAATAGAATTTTTATCCAAGAAAAGCATATCAAAAGTTGATTCTTGGGAGAGAAATAAATGTAGAATATAGGAAACATGGGATAGGTGAAGGTCAAGCAAGGGTAGTTCAGAAGGCGGTTCACCCCTGTAGATAGCTGGAATTTAGAATTGTGTGCTTTGCCTTCTCAGGGTTGTTGCCTAACAAGCTAATTTTCCTGGGTTCTGTTTCAGCTACATTACAGGCCCCGCAGGAGCTACTTCAGGAAGAAGATGGCTACAATATGCATCATAGGTCCAGCCTCTGTCCCTAAGAACTGAGAGGAGTTTGCCAGAGAAAAGACCTCATCAACTACTGAAGGTGATACACATTACTTGTTTTATTATCAAGGCTGAAATAAGACCAGCAATATAACATTTCTATCTTTCTCTTCTCCTTTGAGCTCTTTGCTGTATTGGTTGATGACTATTCCTTTTTTTTTTTGTATTGGGTTATGTAGTTCATTTGGGTGCTTGGTTGCAAAACTTTATAAGACAGTACTGAACAAGGAAAAAAAGGTAAGTCACTGGAGAAGGTCTGTGCCTTTGCTGAAACAGGACATAATAGCAAGCTGTTTAGCTAATGAATGATCCAGTGAAATGCGGAGTATCTAGTAACAACTGAGCTTGATACCTAGCTTTGTGCTCAGTTTTCTAAGGGAAGAGTATTTTGTATCAAGGTCAAATTGTAGAAAGGTATAATATCACTGCAACAACTATAACACTCTGAAACGAGCAATTCAATTCTCTTAAAGTAGCTCTCAATAAGCTCTATGGATAGATTTAATGAGGTTACATAATTAACTGAGATCAGATTTTTAATTTGGCTTTCAGTTTGTAAGAATACACTGCAAATGTGTAATGGGCCTTTCCCCAGTTATACTTAACTTTGATGAAAACATGTTCCAGCAATTTCTTTTTTTTCCGGCCATGTCTCCATGACACAGTTCCATTTCATTTCGACACATAAGACAACCTTACCTAGTTGTTTTAGAGTTAGGATAGTATTTTTCTTTTTGCGGCAACACTATCAAACAAAAGCCATAAGACATGTAAAATCTGTTACAGCAATTCAGCAATAAAATCAGATTATCTGTTGTATGCAAAATTAGAGTAACACTTATTAGCTATTTCAGATTGATGAGGGTATACTTTTTTCTTTCTGTCCCTAGTTAGCATCACTCCATCTCCATTTTGATGTTGTATCCCCAATGACTTCAATTCAGCAGTGCTGTGCTTCTAGTCTATCAAAATGACATACTCAGCTCAAATAGCAAAACAGTAGAATGATGAACCAACTCCCACTTGCTTTGTTTTCCAAAAAGAGTGTGCAGAAAAGGTAAGAAATGAAGAAGACTCTTTAAAATTCTGCTTATCTAGGCATAATACACTAAGACTGCAGAAATCTAGTGAAATACTATATTGGGGTCAAGAAATACAAAAAACTTTAACTAGTAAATCATTAGTAAGTATAATCTTGCATGAGAGCAGCACTTCTTTGCTTTCATTAAAGCAGCCTAACTTTTTCAGTTTTCAAACCTGAAAAAAAACTGCATTAAAGAATCTACTACTGATTAAAATCAATCAGATTCTTAAAACCAGAAGCATTTTTTTCCAGGCTCACAAGACTGCCCAGGGGAAAAAGGTATTGTCTTAATGAGTACTAGAGAGTTTTTGTACTTACAGTCAAGTGAAGTCTGAAATACTTTTAAATCGTTTTCAAAGCATGAAGAGTCCTACTAACATTCTTATTATTGGAAGAAGAAATAAATGAGATTGGTGATAAAAGAGGGATGAGAGAGATTAAGAGTTTGAATATATTTGGAAGAGATATATGAAGTGATAATTTGTTGATGTAAAACAATATTTGATTATGGTAATTGTAAATTGATAAAGTTTTAAAACATGTTTAGTAGTAATAGAAACTTAAGCTAGAAATGGAATATATTAAATCTATTATGTTATTTGAGGGAAATAGAGAGATGACAGTGAATGTACTAAGTTGAGCTGTTTATGTATGTTTTTATTTTGGGATGTTTGTTTACCCAAACACCACGGTGTGTCTTAAGTACTTTTTGTTAAAATTAAAAAACCAATAAAATATATATTTTTAAAAAAGAGTCCTACTAACATTCAATGAGTACTTATTTTGGAGTGGGCCCCAATTTCAGTAGGATTTTTGATGGTGCTGTAGGTATGAATATGGGGAGACCAGATATCTCTTTTGCCCTCATACACACACAAGACCAACACTTTTATATGTTCTTCCTCCAGTAGGACAAATGCCACCATCTAGCAGCAACAATCCTCTGGATTCTATAGGAAAAACAGGACAAGAACGATTAATGGCACAAGTCTGCCATTAGGATTTAAAATATGAACAAAAGAGCATTTCCACTTTCTAGGCTGTATAATTTGTCAAATGGGAAAGGTGCTATCAGCCTCCTGAATTTATGGCTTTGGCTTATAACTGTCCTAAGAGTAAACATGGCCCTTTCCCTCTCCTGCTTAAATCATCTTGGCTTTGGGTCCATTTGACCCCACTAGATCAGAGCTATTCGCTAGAGAGGGAGTGAGGGTAAAACCTTTGCCTCCTCTAGGGAATGGGACTGTCCGGAGACGGAGATCAGCTACTCATCATTTCACATCTGGGCAGCTTCTTCTCTCTTTCTGGTTCGCTCACCTTTTCCTTGACCTGCTATCAAACAGAATTCATTACGGCAGCGCGTCTTTATTTCCGCCCTCCCCCTCTGCCCCCACCGCGGCGGTTCTACTCAGCGCCCGCGGTTTTCTTGGCACGGCCATTTCCGACCGAGGGCAGTCGAGGAGGAAGGCGAGGATGGTCCTCATCTCTTCGGAGTTCTGCTGCTTCGACGCCGGGGCTTGACTGACGCTCCTGGGGGGCGTGGAGCCAGCGGGGAAAAGGGGCTTGCCTCCCCAGGCCTTTCTTGACGATGTCCAAGTCGGAGGAAGAGAGCGCGTTCGGTTACATAGTGGAGTTATTAGCAAAAGGCAAGGTAAAGTGAAGCCGTCCCGCCTCCCCGCGAAACTCCCTTGCGCGTTTTTCGCCGGGAATTCGGCGTTCAATACTAGGTGCGCTTCCCGTGTGCATTGCTTGCAGATGCAAAGCAACTTCAGCTCAGAGTTGTGGGAATAACCGACCAGCCGCGAGAAAGGAGTTTCCGAGGCGGCGGAAGCAGGCAGGCTGCGCGAGGGGAGCGACGGGACGGGCGGCTTGTCTGCCCTCTGGGATAAAGTGTGAGTTGCGTGTGAGTCATAAGCCGCTACTCCGGGAGTCTAAGCTAGAGCACGCCGGGTTCTTGCTTATTTAACAGATCCAACGGCCGAGCTGGATTTCAAATCCTCCAGCGATTCTCTCTCCCCAGCCTACATTTAGGACTACCTCCCTAACTATCTTCGCATGGCATAGTAAGACACGGAGTAGCCAATCGCGCCTTGCGTAAGGTGTTATGCGAACTCAGCCGTGTACTTCACGGTTCAGCGAGTGTGGCATATAAAGCCTGACATCTGGGTTAAACTATGGTTCAGATAACTGGTAAGTAGGACATGCGAAAACGTCTACTAGTATTTGAAATAAGTGTCTCTTTCCTTCGTATTAACAATTATACAAGTTGTTAAGCCAAGGTTTTAAATGAATCACAATTGGCCCGGCTTATAAGGTACACTAAACCATGATGGAAAAACCAAGCAAGATATTTTTATGCAGTGCAGAGTTTGGTTAAGCACGTGGTGAACTCAGTATGGTTAGCAATTCTTGTCAGAACTCAACAAGTACTAGAGACAAAAGATTTTGATTAATGAATGGTGTCATTAATTTGTTCTGAATTAGTTTTCATTACTATAATTTCATGATCTGGGAATTAAAATAATAAAAATTAGAATGAAAACCAATATAAAGTTTGTGCTCCATGGTGATGTTCTGACTTACAGCAATTCCACAGGATAGCCCTTGAAACCTACAGCTCAAAGTGTAATATAGATAATTAATTGCAACATCCCTGTCCCAGGCTTTTACAGCTGAGCTATCACTACAGCTGAAGCATCTCTATTGATTACAACCATGTTGTTTTAATCTTTGTTTTTAATATTTTTTTTCTATGTCACTTGGAGATATTGTTGAAAGCAAAGATTTTAAAATTGTGTAAATTAGATTTAGGAGTACAACACACTGAATGCAGTAAGAATTATTTCTGAATGATCATGAGAACTATCTGATTTAGGAAGTAGAAGTTCTTCTGGATAAATGTATCTTGCACAGGAAGGCAAGATCTTATACAGTGGAGCTGTCTTCCAAAAGTGTTGTGCAGTAACTCACATTCTGCCTTTTTCAGCATAAACTATCATTGTAATGCAACACACATTAGGGGTATACATTTGAAGAAGGAAGTGATAGATCCCTTGTACTGAATCTTGCCTGAATAACTTATGTTAAGAACACCTGGTATTTCTCATGGAAACTATGATAGGATCCCATTAGTGATAAGTATCACTTGTTGTGATTGCCTCTAAAATGGCTAGGGTATGCTAAAACACAATATAAATCATTGATAAGGATCTTGAATGTGGGCATTTTAACAGCCATGTTAAAATGTTTTCCATCCTTGTGAGTAGTAGGAAAGTACAAATTGTGCTGTTGTCATTGCTGATCCTATTGTGCCTCAGTGATGAGGCTAGTGAGTAGTGTTGCCCTTACTGTTTTAAAATGGGATAAGGAAAATAGTAGATTTCCCCTGGCTTTATTCCTTCTTATTACCTGTGAGTAGGAAGATTACTCTCCTTAATGTCAGGTGGAATGGTTGAGTGATGCATCTGTCAAGTCGCTCAACTTATAACTCATAAGCATCACATGCCAAACCTATTATCAATCAGGCTATTTCTGAATATGGGTCTAGTGTTCTTCTCAAAGAGTGCTAAACTCATGTCCAAAGGTAGAATTTTAAGTCGCAGACAAAGAGTGAAAGGTGAAGAAATAAGTCCATCCTCAGTGCTGCAAATAAATAGCATTCTGCTATAAGTGGCCATGACCATCAGCATCCAGAAGCAGCTTGGGGAATAAAGCAGCATGGTTCTGCCCCCTCCCAATTAATAAAAATTAAGTGCAAAACCATTGTCAACAGAATTAGCATAAAAACTGTAATGCAGTGTCTCTTTGGTAATAGAACCCAGCTCTGTTGCCCAGTTTAAATCATTCTTTGTGCAACATGTTGAGGTAAGCATTGGTCTTTTTTTAAACAGAAGCCTAGTGTTCCTTCAAAAGAACACTAAAGCCATGTTTAAAAAATAGGACTAGTAAAACCCTATAATAAGATCAAGTTAATTTCACAATCGAATTCACTTTCTCATCAAAGAAAGTTTGGTGGCAATCAGGGGCTCCTTTTATGAGATGGATTGTAAATATTTATATTGTTGGGCTATAAGGATAAACTGGGAATTCTGGTTCAGTTTTGGGTTTTATGAGGCAAAAAAGGCCATTCCTGACCTCCTTGACTATATTTGTCTGATCTTACAATCTTCATAGCTTATGATGTTTGGTGATTTCAATTTCAAAGTCTTGGGGTGAGGTTCAAGCTGAGTTCAGGACTTTTTGGTCTTCCTTACAACCACGGGTTTGTCAAAAGTAATTTATATTAGATATAATTTTCACCTCATAGCAGTGCTAAAGAGCCGAGGTGGCGCAGCAGTTAGAGTGCAGTACTGCAGGCCACTTTAGCTGATTGTGTTCAACAGGTCAGCGGTTCAAATCTCACCGGCTCAAGGTTGACTCAGCCTTCCATCCTTCCGAGGTAGGTAAACTGAGGACCCAGATTGTTGGGGGCAATGTAAATATATACATACATTGCTTACTGGTGTACACCGCTTCGAGAGTGCTTGCACTTAAAGCGGTATATAAGTCTCATAAATAAATAAATAAATAATAAATAAAAAGATAAAAGTAATTATTTAAACTTATTTGTATAGCCAACCATCTCACATAGTAATTGTAGTTATTAGTCCGTTCCTATTATTTAGTTCACCTGGAGTTCGTTGCTCTGGAAAAATCTGTAATGGTGGAAAAGGTGTAAAAAAGAAAAGACGATGACCAGCAGTAAGATGGATGGACTCAGTTACAGTTGTGATGAGAGGATTTTTAGGGAGAATTGAAAGAATAGGTTACAAATAGGTCGTCATGGCAAAATCTATGCTAGCTGAAAACAATTCAATGGCACATAAACAGTGATTTTTCCAATGGATGTTATTTGTTCAGTGCACATGTTTCTGGTTGGGAAATTCCAAATTTTCCCCCATGTGAAATTCAAGGAAACGCAAGAACATCTTGTTTTTCAATAGAGGCCTTTTCTAGGGACCATCATTTTACAAAATCTGGATAATCTCCCTATCTTTAGAAAGATCTTGAAAACTGACCTGTTTAGAAAGATTTTTAATTAAGATTTGCCACTGCATGTTCATTATAATTTAACTTGATTATAGTAATGTTTAAAGGACTTGACAGATTTAAAAATTATTTTTTAACTATGAGTTGGACATAATTAGTTTGGTTATAATTATAACTCTTATGAATGTGGCAATAAAGTCAATCAATACATTTGTTATTCCTTGGAGCACCAGTCATTGGAAGGAAAGAGGAATACAAGTTCCAAAAAATAATAAATGTGGAGGATTCAGTACCTTTGCTTAAGATTGAACAGAAGAAAGAGTTCAGTAGAATGCTGATATGAAATTAATACAACTTGGGAACTGATACAACTTTTTCAGTTAGTTAACATTCTGTCCTGTTTATATGCTGGTCTCTGACAACAAAGAGTCTGGTACTTAGCATTCCAACTAGACCAGTGTTTTTCCAACTTGGCAACTTTAAGATGTGTGGACTTCAGCTCTCAGAATTCTCCAACCATCATGGGAGATGAAAAATAATGAACTAGAAGTTAATTATGACCATTTGGAGGAATAAGCAGTAGTTTCAAGTTACTAAGTGCTAAAAATGTTTTCTTTTGCAGTGATAACAATAAGGGCTATAATAGGAAAAACTGTCTTTCAGGAAATGATTCAGGACTTATCAGTGTGTTTCTTTCTAATTATATTCTTCTTGAAAGTCTGAAAACTTGCATTCTTTTTAGTATAACTTTATTTATTGTGGCAATAAACTTTATTTCTCATTGTGGTGCTGATGTTTTGCAATCTCCAAACAGCATATTATTGGGGGTGAGATGGGTGGGAGACAGACTGTTGAAGTACCTAATAAGTTAGAGATGGCTTTATTAGCATTTCCACTGGGGCTTCCTATTGATCCCAAGCACCTTCTTTGTAAATATTACTATGCCCTTCTTCTTATTGATTGAGTCTACTTTTGAATAACTCAATAACAGCCTTTATCAAGGCAATGCATAATTGGACTGTTTAAAATAATATTTTCAAACTTGGCAACTTTTAAGATGTTGGCAATTTTAAGAATTCTTGGAGTTGAAGTCCACACATCTTAAAAGTTTGAAATCATCTTTGAAAGACTGCCTTAGTTAGGCAAATCTTTAATCAGATCAATATATAAAATCTTTGAAGGTAAGTAGTTGATGCTTGGTTTACCCCAGAGGTCCTCAACCTTTTGCGCACCAGGGACCAGTTACATAGAGAGAGGTTTTTCCATGGACGGGAGGGGGTATGGTTTTGTGTGCTGCCTGCATCCTGCAAATGGGGCTTTGCTTGTTTGTGTGGCCCAGTTGCTGGCATGCTGTGGCCCGGTACCGGTCCACGGACTGGGGGTTTGGGACCCCTGGTTTACCCTGTCTAGTTGTGACTGACTCTAGCAGTGCTCATCTCAGTTTTTTTAGCTGAGGCAGACAGCTTTGTCTGAACACACTCCTGTGGTCATGTGGCTAGCATGACTGTATGCTGAGGCACTCGGAATGCTGTTATCTTCCCACCAAAGTGGTACCTATTTATCTACTTGCATTGGCATGCTTTTGAGTTGCTAGATTTACAGCTCACCACATCACATAGCACTTGGGTCTTGAACTGGGCTCTCAGTTTTCCAACTGACCAGGTCAGCATCTTAAACCGCAAAGCTATCATGCCCCCTTGACACTTGTTAGGATTATTCTTTTCAGTAGTCTATCATTCCTGCTATTTTCATGTCATTCTGCAACAAAATGAAATAGGTTTTTTTTATAGCCCAGAACATTTTTAAAAATCTAATCTTGAAGGAGCTTGATGTTAATTAGTTTGTCCTCATACCTCAAACTGAACTTCTCCATTTAAGACTCATAAACTACCCGGGATCTTTATGTAATCATAGCTACTCTTGACGACCAGATAGCTCTGTGGCCCAGAGGGCCTTTCCACAGGTTTATCTTGTGCAAGGGTGTGCCCTTTCCTCAATCAAAAAAACTTTCAGACAGTTATTCATAGTCATCTGTTGACTAGATTATTGCAGTGTTCCTACATGGAGCTGCCCTTGAAGACTATCCAGAAACTAAACTTATTTCAAAATACAGTGGTGTGAGCAGTAAAGTGCACCTGTTGGCATGCCAATGCATCATTACTGCCACACAAGCTATACTGGTTATTAGTTGGCTTCTGAGTGCAATTCCCTATCATATTGGCTGGAGAATTCTTGGGAGTTGAAATTCACACGTCTTAAAATTGTCAAGATTGAGAAACACTGATCCAGAACATATAGTATATGTGCATGGGGGAGCGTCAGGGAGACATAGAAGATTATAAGTAGAAGGGAATGTACCATTGTACAAGATGTTGTCGATCAGTTTCATGTGTTACCAATTTTTTTTTAAATAATGTTAAACATTTCCCTTAATGGCCATTTCTGTTGACTCACTAAAGGAAACCTACTTCCATCTTTCATTGTTTGCTTTTATGCTGCATGTCTATAATAAAAAATGTTCAAGATGGGAGGGACTTCAGGTGGTGTCGCGATGTTGATGGCGGCTATTTTTTAGCCGTCCTTCTGAGATAGCGTTAAAACTGCCGAGGATAGCAGATATCAGCTGTTCCACGGTTTAAAACCTCCTTCCTGGGCTAAAGGAGGGAAGGGAGTTTTACTCTGAATAGTGGTAGAGCCTCTGAAACCCCCCCCCAAAAGTTTTTTGGGGGGCGAAAAGAATGCTCCCACGGAGTTCAGGGAATCTCTGCTTCTCAGCTGTCTTTGTTCCTTGTCATTCGGGACAAAGCAAGACGCCGCTCCCACCTCCGCGATTAAAGAGAACTGGTGAGTTATTTTAAAACAAGCGGACAGAGCTGATCGGGGAATCTTACTTTTTGGATTTATTTGGACTTTAATTTTAAAGAATTATTTTTATTTTCTCTTTTTTTTGTTGAGAGGGAAAGTAAAATGGCGATGTGAGGCTTTTTTTTTTTGAGTGCTTGAAAGGAAACGGAACGGAATTTGGTTACTTTGTTACTTTTTCTTTTTTCATTTCTTTTGCTTTTTATTATTATGGTTTTTTGAAAGAGACTTGGATTTAGTTATTTTCCTTCTCTTTTGTTTATCTTTCTATTTTTTCTTGGGATCTCTTTGTACTTTTTTTTTTTTTAAGAAGGAGGAAAAAAGAAATTTTTTTTCTTTTGTCTAAAATGGCTTCAAAGTGTCAAGTTTCCACAGTACCTAAGGTGGCTTCTTCTCTGGCGATATTACCAGCCCAACAACCACCTTCTCCTATACAACCACTCATGGTAAAAGATCTGCAAGATGTTATGGGAAATGTTATATCTCAAATTAGAGGAGAAGTGAAGGAGATTTTAGTGGAGAATAATAATATTTTGAGGCAAGATATAGTTCTGGCCCTAAAAGGACTTGCTTCTGTTGTTAAAAAGTTGGATTCTTGTGTTGAAGAAGTAGCAGATAAAGTGGATATATTGGAGGAAAAATTTGAAGGAATGGAAAAAAAGATGGAAATTTCACAAGATGAAATTGTTATGTCTCAATACAGAGAGATGGAGTATGCTTTAAGAATCAGAGGCTTGAGGGAAAATATGCAAGAAAACTTGAGAGAGATGGTGGCAAATGACTTTGCTGTGATTTTGGACAGAGAAAAGGAGGAAATACTTGGAGAAATTGAAAAAATATTTAGAGTTAATTCTTGGGTGGCAAAACAGAGAAATTTGCCAAGAGATGTGGTAATTTATTTTGGGAAAAGATCTTTACGCAATGAAATTATACAAGCTTTTTATAACAAGAGATTTCAGATTGCTGCACAAGATGTAATAATTTTAAAGGAGATCCCATCTAAAATTCTAAGAAGAAGAAAAGAGTTTGCTTTTTTAGCAGATGAACTTAAAAAGAGGCAGATGCCATTCAGATGGGATATTCCGACTGGAATTGTGGTGAGTCACGCAGGGACACATTATAGACTTAATACTGTTCTCAAAGCAAGAGAGTTTTATACTTCGGTCCTGGGAGCGCGCTCATCACCACCTATAATGTTGAAAGTTTTGGAAGAAAAGGAGGTAGAACAGCAGTCTGAAGAAGCTGTATTGATGAAAGCTGGGAAAATACAGGCTGAGTGGTACCAACAAGCTGAGATGAAGGAGCAGAGAATGACTCGAACAGCACATAAGCGTAAGGAAAAGGAACAACAGAAGAAGGAGGTTAAAGAAGTTTTACAAGAATTTGTTTCTGAGCCTGTGGGAGGAGCAAGACCTAAGAGATCATCGGTGCAATCCTCGATGGCAGTTCTCCAAGTAGTCTTCTCTAGGCTAATGGATGGAGGAGATGGCAAAGCTCCTGACCTGGAATGTTAACGGCCTTAATTCTCCACAGAAAAGGAAGAAAATATTTCATTATTTGAAGCAACATAATAATGATATTATTTGTTTGCAGGAAACCCATATTATTTTTAAAGACCAAAAATATTAATTAATGCCTGATTGGGATCTCATTTTATATCCTTTGCTTCTGGGAAAAAAGGGGGTGTAGTTATTTATGTTAAGCAAAATTTATCAGCTTCTTTACTAGATTCCGATCCTCAAGGGAGATATCTAATGATTGAAGTGGGAATGTATGGTAAAAAAAATACTTATAGTGGGTTTGTATGCTCCAAATCAACAAGAACAATTTTACAGGCTTTTACACCAAAAATTGATTTTATTGGATTATAGATATGTTATATTGATGGGAGATTGGAATGGAGTTTTGGATACACATAGAGATAAAAAAAGGACTTTCTACTTCTTTTAAGCAGGCTAAATTACCTAAGGCCTTTTTTGATTTGAAAGAGGACTGGGAGTTGCAAGACTACTGGTGAGAACATAATATGGAAGAGAGAGATTTTACTTTTTTTTCTGATAGACACCAATCTTTTTCAAGAATTGATTTTTTTTTATCACAACGGATTTATATTTTAGGGTAAAGAATGTAAAGATTTTTCCAAGGACATTGACAGATCATAGTCCTGTGTGGATGGAGTTAGCCATGGAAAAAGAGGAGAGAAGATCCTGGAGGCTGAACGAGAATTTATTTAGACAAGAAATGAATGTTCAGAAACTTAAAGACTATTTAAAGGAATATTTTATTTTAAATATGTATAAGGGAACTCCAATGTCAATAGTATGGGATGCAAGTAAAGCTTATATGCATGGGGTTCTGATACAAATGAATAAGGCTTATAGGCAAAAACAGATGCAAAAACGTAAGGAGTTGGAAGATGAGATTAAATTAAAAGAAAAAGTTTTAATTTTGAATCCTTCAGATGAGAAGGCAAAGGTAGCTATAAATTTATTTAAATCACAGTTTAATATGTTAATGGCCGACCAGACTGCAACCAATTTGCTTTATATGAAACATAACACATTTTGCAATGCCAATGAGCCAGGGAGATGACTGGCTTACCAATTGCGGAAGAAACAGAGGTTGAGAATTATAGATAAAATAAATTATAATGGTAAATTGGTTTTTCAGAAGGAATTGATTAAAAAATTTTTTTTAGATTATTATACAAAATTATATATGGGCAAGAAAGTACAGGGTTTAGATATAGATAAATATTTACAAGATACTCATTTTCCTAAATTAACAGAAAATCAGAAACAAGAGATTAATGGACTTATTACTACAGATGAAATTATTATGGCAATTAGACAATTAAAACTAGGTAAAGCACCGGGCACTGATGGATTGACATCAATTTATTATAAAACTTTGATAGATGAGTTGATAGAACCTTTAAAGGAACTTTTTAATAAGATATTACAGGGAACAGAGACCCCCCCCCCGTCTTGGGGTAGGGCTTTTATATCTTTGATTCCAAAAGAGGATCAAGATCTTATTTTACCAAAAAACTATAGACCTATATCTCTTTTGAATGTAGATTATAAAATTTTTTCAAAAATTTTAGCTAATAGACTTATGATTGTATTGAATCAAGTAATACACATGGATCAAACAGGTTTCATAACCGGAAGATATATGAAGAATAATGTTAGACAAATTATCAATTTAATAGAATATTTGGATAAGAACAATCAGATCTCTGCAGGATTGATTTTTCTAGATGCTGAGAAAGCCTTTGATCAGGTAAATTGGCAATTTATGTTGAAGATTGATTGAGGAAATGAATTTTGGAGATAAAATTTTACAGGCTCTTCGAGCAATTTATCAAAGATAAACAGCATAACTTATAGTTAATGGAGGTTTATCTGAGGTATTTCAAATTGAAAAGGGGACTAGACAGGGTTGTCCATTGTCGCCTTTGTTGTTTGTTTTAACTTTGGAAATCTTGTTGATTAAAATTTGTGAATCATCTAAAATAAAAGGAATAGAGATTAATAAGAATAATTATAAATTAAGGGCCTTTGCAGATGATTTGGTTGTTACTTTGTCTCAACCAACTTACTCAGTAAGTAAGTTACAATTGATAAATCAATTTGGACAAGTCTCTGGTTTTAAAGTTAATAATAATAAGACTAAAATATTGCCAAAAAATATGACTAATTTGGATAAGGAGACTTTAATTAGATTGACAGGTTTTGAAATTGTTAATAAGGTAAAATATTTGGGGGTATTTTTATCCGCTTCCAATGCAAAACTGTATAAAAATAATTATGAAAGGTTGTGGCTCAAAGTACAAAAGGATTTAAATGATTGGAAAAAGTTGCAATTATCTTTGTTGGGGAGAATAGCAGCGGTCAAAATGAATGTTTTGCCAAAGTTTCTTTTTTTTATTTCAAATGATACCTATTTTGAAGAACGAGGCAAGTTTAGATGAATGGCAGAAAGGTATTAATAAATTTAGTTGGGCAGGGAAAAAAACCAAGAGTAAAATTTAAAATTATACAAGATGTACGAGAGAGAGGTGGACTCAAGGTACCGAATTTCAAATTGTATTATGATTCTGTGGTTTTAACACTGATTAGTGATTGGATTAATTTAACAAATGTAGATATACTCCTTTTGGAGGGGTGGGATTTATTATATGGATGGCATGCCTATTTAATTTATAATAAGAAGGTGGATAGGGCTTTTAAGTCTCATATTTTAAGAATTTCTCTACTTCGAGTTTGGAAGAAATATTATAGAATAGACTTAAGAATTCCATTATGGGCTATCCCGGGGCATGCAATAGAAGGAATAAGGAAAGGAGTGAAGATGGACAGTATTTCTTATAAACAATTACTTAATTGGGATGGGAAGACTTGGCAATTAAAACATATAGATCAGTGGTTCTCAACGTTTGTGTGACGGCGACCGCGTCACACAAACGTTCTGCGCATGTACGGCGGCGCCCCCATGCGTGGCGGTGCCCCCATGCGTGCCCCCATGCGCGGCGGTGCCCCCATGCGTGCCTCCATGCACAGTGCAGCCCCCATGCGCGCCCCCATGCACGGCGGCGCCCCCATGCATGCCCCCATGCGTGGCGCCGCCCCTTGCGTGCCCCCATGCGTGGTGCCGCCCCATGTGCGGCGCCCCCCATGCGCGGTGCCACCCCCATGTGCGGCGCGCATGGGCGGTGCCGGCCCCATGCGCGGTGCGCATGCGCGGCGCCGGCCCCGGAGGGGAGAAAATGGCAGATCGCCGCCTTTGGCGACCCCCGAAAAATGGTCGATCGACCCCAAATGGGGTCGCGACCCATAGGTTGAGAACCGCTGATATAGATGAATTAGCACAAGAAAATATTATTTATTCGTGGTTTCAGTATAGACAATTATTGGAAAGGTGGAAGATAGATTATAAAGTGGGTTTGATTAGAGAGGATGAAAATTTGTTGAAACAAATTAAAAATCAAAGTCGATCTCATATAAAAAGAATTTATGATGTATTAGTGGAATTGGATTCAGAAACAGAATTAGTTAAAGATTGCATGGTCAAATGGGCTCAAAATTTTGATGAGCCAGTTTTATTAGAAACATGGGAGATAATTTGGGTGAGGAATGTTAAATTCACGCAAGCTCAAAATTTACGGGAAAATTTTTATAAAATATTTTATAGATGGCATCTTGATCCACAAAAGATGTCTCGTATGTATTCAAATTTGCAACCTAAATGTTAGAGATGTGGTTGTTTGGATGCAACGTATTATCATATTTGGTGGTCATGTAAAAGTATAAAAGCTTTTTGGATAAAGATATGGTGGAATATTCAAATTTTTTTAAAGAGAAGGATAAAATCCACTCCACAATTGTTTTTGTTAGGTATTATTGTTGATTGTGATGATAAAGAAATTATTTTAATGTTAAATTTAATTACAGTGGCAAGGTTGTTGATAGGATAATATTGGAAGAAGGAATTTTTGCCTACCTTGGAGGAATGGTTTTTGAAAGTTTCTTATTTATCGGAAATGGCAAAAATTTCGGCTTATTTGAAAGATCAATTGCAAGAGAAATATCTCTTCGTGTGGAAAAGATGGATAAACTTTATACAGTATAAGTATGATATTAAAAGATATTATTTAGCTTTCGAATAATTTATGTTTAAAGTTTAAAGTTTAAGATAATAAGTATTTTTTATTATATATATATATATATTGGACTTTTTATTATATATATATATATATTGGATTTTTTTTAATGTATTTTGTTTGAGGTTTACTTAAGTTTAAATGTTTTGTATTCTTAGTTCTAGTTAACCCTGTATTCAGCTCTGGGAAGAGGGGGGGGGGGTTTGGGAGGGTAGGGAGGTAGTGGGAGAGGGATTTTATTGTAAACTTGCAAAAACTTTTAATAAAAAAAAATGTTCAAAATGGTCCACAATAATCATAGTCATTGTCACTGGTTCCAAATAAGAATGCATTCTGATAACTTGCACACCTGAATAATAATGGATTGGTAAAGTATCTAATTCAGTCTTTTTGTGAAAAGTCTAGTTTCTGTGCAAAAGAATAATTCTACTCTCCTGAGGCCTATTGATTTTTGTAGTAGAAGCATGTTCTGCTAAAAGATATTGAATAGGACTGAATCTTTGACATATGTTAATTCAATTCTTGGGGAATGAGCCTCATTCAATACAATGTATCTTAATTTTTGAATAAAAATGGGGAGACTGGGCAGTCACATATCTGCCCTGAAAGTGGCTACAGTCTGTGGTTTCCTGTATTTGGTAGGCCAGAAGAGCACTTAGTCTCTTTTCTTTGCTAACAGACAAAAATACTCTTGCTGTAATGCATTCATTTCAACAAAGTCAATTAGTGTACATCTTCAAGAGCTTTGCTGAGTCAGAGCCACTTTGTTCTAATATAGATTACATGAAGAAATGAATAAAGTGTTGCTCTTATAGTTAGATGTATAGTGTTAATATCCTTGCTGTATTTTGCTGCCAATATGTGGTTGCTTGTTAAAAATATTGCACTAATTGTATAGTTTTGGTATATTTGTTCTAAAGAATGGTATATATCTATTTCCTAATAAATATGATGCATTTTGATATTCTATACAGTGCTAGAGTTTCTGTCTAATTCCATTCAGTTTGGATCTCTAGCCAAAATGATCTCTCATTTTCTGGCAGCCTACTGTGTAATTTGGATGGGAAATGGGGAAGGGGAGAAGTAGGGAATATCAGAAAAAGAAAAAAAAAGGGTAGTGGCAGAAAGAGATTGATTATTCCTACATCAAGCTATGGTCCCACTCAGGCAATGCCTCCCCCCAAAACGAGATTCCAGGAGAACATGTTTCTCAAAGAAAATAGGCATGTGATTGAAACCAATTATTGTTTCAGAAGATTATTGTAATCTGTTAATTAAAATGATTTCAAATAACAGCAATGTTACTGCACTGTGTACTGCACTGTCAATGTGTACTGCATTGTTATAATGCCCTTCCAGCTTTGAGCTAAAGTGGGTGAAGAATGGCACCTGGTCTAAGGTGCAAATCTGGATTCCAATGTCACCCAGCAGCTCCATGTTACCAGTGTTCCTGTAGTGTATACAATGCCAGCTACTTGGTTGTGCCGTTCAGTGTATGCTTGTCCTGCCTGCAACTTACACCCTGCCTCTATGTGTTCCATTGTCTCTGATGCTCTCTCTGCATAGCCAGCACCTTGGGATGTCCTGGCCTGTCTTGTTTGGTAGATCTCTATTCCTATAAATGTGGTGCTTAATGCCTGTTCTTATGCTGCTATGATGAGTGCTGTCTTTTAATGCACCTCTTTCCAATCACTGGTAGGATTTCCCAATGTCTGCCACCTCAGGTATCTGTCAATTGTACATCCCTTGCAGGATCTTGTCTTGCCATGGCACTACTTCTGCTTGATCTTTCTCCCACATGTGCTGCTGCCTCAGGCATTCTCTCAGCAGCTCATTATTGATGTGTGTGTGTGTGTGTGTGTGTGTGTGTATTTGCAAGGAATGTTGAAGTTTTATAATCTCATTTTATTGCAAAGAATGTTGAAATTTTATGATGAGCCCCAAAGGTGCTTTTCCCAAAGGCAACTAGACTTTGTTTTTTCTTTGAAAAATGTTTCTCTTTTCATTCAAAAAGATTCTTCAGTTCAAAACTGAAGAAGCTTCTTGGATGAGAAGCAAAATATTTAAAAAAAAAAAACCAACCAAAAAAGTCCAGTTGCCTTTGGGAAAAGCACCTTTGGGACAACTATAATCTGGATGATTGAGAATCGCCATAGACTTTTATGATGAGCCCATTTTATATTTATCTGTGGATCCATATATTCTTCCTAGTGTTTTCCTGCAAGTATAGGAGTCTGCTTTTTGTTGTTGTTGTTGTTGTTGTTCAACTGAGTATTGTTCCATTGGTTGTGTGAGGAATTGACCATCTGGCTTGTCACCTTAGCTGGCATTGTGGCCCAGAATCATCCAGCTAGCATTTCTAGTCTTGTATTAAAAATAAAAATGTTATCACCAATGCGAGATGCTAAATTATTTTTAATTCACTATTCTTATTTTCTTATTAACAATGGTAGAATCACTTTTGATTATGTTTGTGATGAAAGATTTTCCCTTAAAGATATCTGAATGCAGCATAAATGTAGCCAAACATCATTTTTGCTTTTGTTTGTAGTATATGTATTATTTATCTTCATTGTGTTTCTAGTTCAAGGTCAGATAGCTTTCCTTTGATGTATATGATGGATATTTTTCCTCTTTTCAGAAGCATTGGAAGGCAATCTCAAAGTTATAACCTAATTTAAATATTGTCATCTTGGAAGGAAGTCAGGATTGCCTGACTTGAAGCAGGTTAGGGATTAGCAATGGACAGAATATCTTTTACATTGGCATATTTTCTGCTGACTCAGGGATGGAAATCAGCCTCATAGTGATGAATGGCCCTAAGATATGTCTGTGTGTGTGTGTGTGTGTGTGTGTGTGTGTGTGTGTAGCTGAATACAGGAAAAGAAAAGAAAAATGGTTTTAAACAAAGCTTTAGGTCAGATTCTTTGTTTTAATCAAATTTTTCTTTAAAAAAAAAGTGAATTGAAAACATTTGATGTAAAAGGAATTAATTTGAAGATATTTACTTTCCCAAAGTATTTATCTAGTCAGATGGAAGACTGGCGTCTATCTACAACTTCCCTCTACATCAGTTCCTAGCATCACAAACCAATGTGTATACCAGTGTTTTCCAATTCCCAAAATTCAATTCCCAAAATTCACTAGTCAGTTATAATGGTGGAGGAATTGAAGTTTACTTCTTAGGGTTGCCAAGGTTGAGTATATGTGGTATGCACCATTGCCTTCAGGCTGTGAAGATAACTTTGTCTCAATTTAAAAACCCGTTAAAGTATGGGAAGTCATAAGCATTTTATAATAAACCTCTCCAATAAGTGATATTTCAGGAGGGAAGTATATTTTGTTTCTTAATGCTATTTCACTAAGTTCACACTTTGCACCAAGCATGTGGTTTGGCTTAGGTATAATGTATTTGTAAATCATACCTTATGGCCAGCGTAGATCCCCAGCCACTGGGTGACTTTGGCACAGTCATTCTCAGCCCAACCTTCCTTATAAATTGTTTTTATGGAGAAAAATGGGTTCGGGACTGTGTTTAAATATATTTAAATATCAAATGTACACCGCACAAGCTTGTGCAGCTATTAAGAGTTAACACTGCATGCACTGAACATGCTCCAGTTAGTTATCAAAGCAGATATTTTCAGAGGTAATTTCCCCAGTTTAGTGTAATTCTTAAATTCTTCTATTAGGCTAGGGAAACTCCTCATAAAGGAGTGGAATCGAAACTAAGAAAAGAATGGCTTGAGAAACCCTAGGCGTGCAAAGTGTAACCGATCTGCGCTAATTCTCATAATTTGCTTTAGAAAAGCATCAACGAGTTAAGATTAGGGCTTTTTCCAATTCTGCCAAAAGAAAAATTATACCGGTGCTCGGAAAATTGTAAAATGCGTTAATTCTTTCTGTAACTGTCGTTTCTAAAACAAAAGTCCTATTTGCCTTGAAAACAATGTGAAAACCACGTCCTTTTCCTCCTTTCTCCCCCTCTCTCGTCCTTTTGACCGTTGAGACAGAAATACAGTTATGTGCAGTCCTTCTGGTAACGGCCATTGCGGACTTCCTTGGAGATTCCGTTAGGCTGGAAATGGGTGGCAGCGATTTTAATTCGAGCCCGACTGAAAAGCATGGCCATCCCGATGCTCTTCCCGAGAGGAGTTATAATCTCCTCCTCCTCCTCCTGGTTCTCCCACACTGCGATGTGTGAGGGAGGGAGCTCGTTCTATAGGTTCCGCCCTCCCCCGCTCCCTTCCTTGAAAGAGAAAGGTGGAGAAAACATCCTAACCGCGGCTCAACAAAGGTGCCAGGTGGCGCTGACGCTCCGCCCTCACTGTGACGCGAAGGCTGTTGCCAGGCAGGCCCCGCCCCTCTCCCCTTGCCCCACCTCTTTTCCCCCACCCGTCCACCCGACCGGTCTCGGAGTTTCCTAGGGGCAGCAGTGGCAGCTGCTGGGCGCCTCGTAGCCGCTTCGCGCGTGCTCTCTTGCTCCCTTCCCTCGCGCCGCGCTCTCGGGGAGGGGGGGAAGGGCGGACTCGACCGGTTCCGAGAGTCTGCGAAGAGGGCGAGAGAACCAGACTCGCGCGTCCCGGCCACCCTCGGCTCAACAGTCCGGGACCAAAAGCGGCGTCAGTGGTAGTGACGATTCCAGGATGGAAGGGGACCGGCTGGAACCCGTCGTGAGTGTTCCCGAGAGGGAAATTTCAAGCTGAGGAGACGGGAGGGTCCCCCGAGGTGGGGCTTTGACATGGAGGTCGTCATTTGGGAAGGAAGGAGGGGAAGAACTGAGGTTTTCTCCCGTCCTGTGGGGCTGACCGTGTCTTCCTCCCGACCGGTGGGGAGGAAGGGAGCCCTATCTCCTTTGGTTTCTCCCCACGGCTCGGCTGCAAAAGCAGAACTCCGTGGCAGCCTTTTCCGCTCGCCTCTCTGAAGCGACTGTAATTGCTTTTTCAGCAGCTGGCTGGCCAAATAGCCTCGCCCGTCCTTCACTTGAAGGCTGACTCTTCTCCCACCCCCTTGTTTGCTTTGAGACATAAGCTTGGAGCCTGGGGTGTGCTCTCACCAAAGCGCTTTGTGCAAAGTCAGTGTGTGTAATCCCAAGGAGGAGCTGTCAGCTATTTCAGGCTTTGACCACGATTTGTTTCAGATCTTTCAGGAATATCTGCATTGTTGCAGATGTGGTAGGAACACTTTATTGGAGCTTGTGTAAGAGATCAAGTGAGTATGCCAATCCTTCATATTCTCTTGATCTAGGCTGGGTAGGTGCAGTCCATCTTCCAGCTTTAAACTGTGTGTCTTAAAGTATTGATTAGACAGAGGGAATTAGTCATTCACTCATGAATTGCTTTGCACAAGCAAACAAGATGATTTCAGCCTTGGTTTCTAAAGCATATATGGAGCAAAGTAAATGAATTTGGGAAAATGAGAGGCAAAAGAAGACGAGGTTCTGCATGGTTACTCAAATTTGCATTACTGCAGCAGGTTTCTCAAACAAAGATAACCAATGCAAATCAGAATATTGGATTACACTCTAATTTGCATGAAAACAGGTTGTGGGCAACTGAAGGGAAAGTTGTTAGTAAACAAATGAAGTTGGAAAAAAAGTCACCTGGATTAGTGAACCCAAAGACAATACCTAGTTATTCACTGCAACTCCTTTAGGATTTATTTTCCAAATTGCTTTTGTATAAATAGTTTTTCAGTATGTAATGATTATTTAGTCTATCTTCACCTATGTAGAGAGCTTCCTTGAAGCCCTTAACTAATAATTTTCCAGAGATTAGTAGATGCAAAAGAGGTTGGATTGTTGATGGTATCTTAGATCAAGCCTTCCAGTAATTTCTCAGAGCTTATTTACATAAATTTTGAAAAGCATAAATAAGAGTAACTTAAGGTATTGTAAAGGCCATAACAAAAGCCTAGATATCAAAAGTCAGTGTAATGCATTCCAATACAATTTTCTGAGAACAGTTTTCTGCTGTAATATCATATTTCCCAAATAGTATTCTGGAGAAGTGATCCAGGTGGATACTATGCCCAATGGTCTCAATGATTCAGGGTGACAAACAAAACAATACTTTCCCTATTAGCTTGCAATATCTATTCTCACTCTGAGTCATGGTTTCAAAAATTCAGTTGAAAGAAGGATGAAATATTCATATTCAAATCCAAAACCGAAGATGGAAGATCACCACTTGGTGATTTATCTTTACATAAAATGCTACATTTGACGTTGAATGTCAGATGTTCAGCTCTATAGCATACAAGGTAGATTTTAAAAAGGTATTTACTGTATGTTCCAAAGTGGCAGATAACTTATTGTTCAAGAAAAACTTTATATAATCCAACATTTAATTCATTTTGTCTGCTTTCAGAAGAATAAGATTATCATTTAGGATACCGGTTCTCAACCTTTTCTAGACCGAGCACCCTTAGAATGCTTCTGACATATTCTCGCACCCCTTACAAAAGTTTGAAATAATGGCAATGAATTATGCATATACACTATAATTTTGAAACTTCTAACTTCTAAACTCGCACCCCCTGGAATATCATCTCGCACCCCTGGTTGGGAACCCCTGATTTAGAATATAAACGTTAAATCTTAATTTGCAAGCATACTGTCATTGTTCATATTGTCAAGCTATAGAAAGTAAAAGGGAGAGTCAGTATCATAGGTCTTTAAGAAATTTAAATTTAAATTATCAGTGGAAATTGATGTTTAAACAGTGGAAAATAACATAATTTTTTATTGAGTGAATTTGATATATGCAGAAGTGGTAGTTTGTTTCTATATTTTGCTTATGTCAGAGCAAATACGTTTTGATTGTGATACTTCAAAATTCCTTTGACAAAATAACTGTGACAAAAATGCATCTATCTCTCTATTATCACATTTTCAGTTTACCTGAAAAAATACTGTGTCACTAGTCAATATATTACAGACTAACACAGAAAACTATTTCTTTCATTTCCCTGTTTTCTTTGGATAAGTGGAAAGTGATTTTTTTTGTTTTGATTTTTTTTTCTGAAGAATGAACAATGATTATCCCACACTAAATCTTTGGTGGCTGAATTTGCAAATTGCCATTCCCAAAAGGTGAAGTACTGAATGTTGCAGAATATATCTCTTGATTTATTCAACCAACTTATAACTTATTCTGACTGAACTATAACTGGGACAAGCATCTTTTCTATCCATGTGCTTTCTTTTTAAAATCATTTTGGAAAGGAGGCAAAGAAAATTGCCATATGCTTACTTAATGTCTATTTAAAACACAGGCACTTCAATCTATGTAGTACTATTTTTAGAACTAGAAAATACAATAATAAATTGGATGGGATTTTCATTCTTTTGTTAAATATTTAGGCTAAAATAGATTTCTAACAAATCACATTAATTCTCATGTCTAAAGTGGTTTGATAACCTCTTAAGGATTTTACTGCCATACCATGGTATCAATATGAAAGTGCAACTCTCAAAATCAAACATTTTAATATTGTTTTTGGTATTTGTTCTCTAGTCTTTTATTTTTTTTTTCTACAAGAGGTAAAAAACATAATATAGTCAAAATAATTTATCAATTTTAGATTTTCTTTATCCCTTGTTTGTTTTCAACTCATTTATTTATTAAACTTTTATGAAGCCCATCTTGCCTAGAGGCAATTCTTGGTGACTTACATTCAGTAAATACAAGATTAAACATTAAAACAATAAATATAACATATATAACATATAACTAAAATCAATTTCAAATTTACAAAGATTTCAAAATGATTTGATTGATTTCAAATTGACAAGGGGGCAAGCTGCATATGGAAAGGAGGTGAGGTCTTTTCTTAATCTATTAACCACCTCCACAATTACAAGGCCTCACTGGGGCTCCAGGCCAATTGGCAGAGCCTATTTGGGTGGGTGCAGATCTCACCTTGCGGGGGGCACAATGTTCCAGAAAACAGGACCCGTAGCAGAAAAGACTTTTGTTCCCTACCAGTTGGAGTTCCTTGATTGACAGGGTCTGCATGCCCCTTCTGCCAGTGTGGGTGGGGAAGGCCAATCCCATTCGGGTGAGATGGTTTCTGAGATAACCTGGAGACATGCCATGAAGGACTTTAAAGATGAGAACACCTTGAATTGGATCCAGAAGCAAACTAGTAACCAATGCAATTCATGGAACAGTGGTATAACATGGGCCAACCTAGGGACCCCAAGGACTATCTGCATGGCTGCATTCTGCTCCAACTGTGAGTTCAGAATACTTCTCAAGGCTAGTCCCATATAGAGTGGTTTGCAGTAGTGCAAGTATGGGATGATCAGGGCCTGAATGACTGAGTGCTCTGGGACTTTAGAATTCAAGCAGACAGACAATTGCTTCATAACACCCCAGACTTAACAGTTGTCAATAAGAAAGACAAAAAAGTCTGGGTATGGACATGGCAGTACCTGGAGACAGCAGAATAGAAGAGAAAGAATTGGAGAAGATAATAAAATGCAAATACCTGCAAATAGAAATAGAATGACTGTGGCAAAAGCAAGCAAAGGTAATACCAATAGTAATAGGAGATTTGGGTGCAATCCCAAAACAACTGAAGCACCACTTGAACCATGTGATTCACCATCAGTCAGTTGCAAAAGGCAGCTTTACTCAGAACAGCTTACATCCTGCGACAATATCTGTAATGCTATCTAATATCTATTGAGTCCTTGGAAGGATTCAGTAGGTAGACAAAAATGCCAAATCCAGTCTGAACATATGGCTAATTCTACAATGAACCATAATTATATACTAGCTTGGATCATAAGATTAAAGTAGTCAACACATATAGTAAATTAAACCTAGAAAAAATAGTATAGACTTATATATGTTTAGTCAGTATAACTCTTAAGTAAGTAAGAATGTAATATTAACAGTACAAATGAATTACAAATAGCCTTTTGACATATAATTCAATTACTTTTCCTTTTTTCCTTTCAGTTTAGCTGTAGTTATACATCTACTTTAAATAAACATATAATACATCATGGTTTCTGCAGAGCATTTCCCTCGCTCAAAGTAATTTTTCACTAAGCTCAAAAAATCACCCTTCCTTTCAAGGCAGTTAATACACTTCCATATCCTCTACCTTATTTGGTCATATTTTATATATTCTTTTCCATTTCATTTTTATCTTCTTGCTCTTATTAAATGTATTAATTTAGTATTTCATTTTTGACTGCTCTTAATCTCTCAATCAAAACAGTAATCTTTAGTTATTAATCTTGCTGTCTTCTGTTATTGTATGAACAACTGTTTGCAATGGAAATTATAGGTTATCTGGATTGTTGAATGTCAAAATAGCAAAATGCAGCATATTTATATTTTAATTTCTTTAAAATTACCTGACTGAAATAATGTTATTTTTTTTTACTGTCTGTAACCATCATGGCATTTCTTATCAGTTTCTCATTTCTTTTTGTTATAGGTTACCATTAAGAATATTGAACGAGAGCTCATCTGCCCAGCATGCAAGGAGTTATTTACCCATCCACTTATTCTCCCTTGTCAACATAGTATCTGCCACAAATGTGTAAAAGAAATTCTATACTTAACATTTGAAGATTCGTTCAATGATGCTGCCTCAGAAACTTCCAATCACAGTAGCCCTCGCAGTAGAATGAATTCCCCTAGCTTGGATAAAATTGACAGGGTTAATAGATCAGGTATGTAAAAAAAAGTTATTTTTTAAATTCTTCTTTAACATGATAACTTACAAAACAATGAATAATAAATAATAACACCATATCAAAGTACAATATTAAAACCTTTCATGATAGCCACACCCAGTTAGGTCAAAATGCTTGAGCAGTAAAGAGGCTTTGGTTGAACACTAGAAATGATATAATCTCTTGATTAGTATCATGTGAATTGCACAGTGTATTAAATAACCAATGAATTAAAAGTAGTATAAAATGATGCTTTCTTGCTACATTGTCAAGATGGGGTTAGGGTATTAATGTTTAACAAAATAGGTTTTATGTTTTATATATGCACATATATGTAGCATTATGAAATTAGTGGTCTCTAGCATTTAGAGTAGAGCAAAGCTTAATTGTTTACTTGAATACAATGCTTGATTACTTCATAGTATGTGCATCTTTTCTTTTCTAAGAATATGCCATTCTTTTGTGCTGATTTAATTTCCAGGTCCTTGCATCTGTAAAAAGTTACTAAATTAATGCAATCCTAGGAAGACTGGCTGAGATCATGGTGTTGATTTATCCACTTGTTTCTCTGCTCAGCTGTATTTGATTTCATCTGCATATATGATAATGGCATTTTTCACAAACCCAGCCAAAATTGTGAAATGTTTTCATCAACTTGACAACCTATTCATCTAGTCCAGAGCTGTTTATTTTGACTAGAAATATGTGATACACATGACCTCTGCCCTAGACTCTTAGGGCAGAGGTCATGTGTATCATGTATTTCCTTCTTTTAAATATGGGTACCAAGAGGATGAACCTATCACCTTTTGCATATAAAACATATTCATTGGTGATTGAGTTATGGTCATTTTCATGTTAGTGCAGTCTTTCTGGTATTATCCGAGATGATAGATTGTTATCAACTAATGGATCTTTGAATCATTTTCATTAGATTACAAATATTTTTTGATTCTCAATAATTTTAGCAATTGTAAATGGAATTGAAAATTAAAAATCAGTGAGTCATGGATAACTTCCTACTGATCATAAAGTGTATAAAATATGAATATTAATTGGTTGCCTTCAACCAAGAGTTCATAGGCTCTAGTACCAAATCCCCTCATTGTTTTAGACCTTTAGTTAATACAGATTCAGCAAGTTTCATATTGCTTTAATTTAGTACAGATAGTCTTGATTTACGACTGGTCATTTAGCAAGTGTTTGAAGTTTAGTGGACCCCTTGAAAGAAATTTATGACCTGAATCCAGAGTTCTGATGACTGCTGTGCCCTTCTTGCATTCACATGACTGCATTTTTGATGTTCAGCAATAAGCCCATATTTATGGCCATTTGCAGTGTACCACAGTCATGTGACTGCAATTTACAACATTTTTGCTGAAAACTAGGATTTACTTCTTGTTTTTAGCAAAAATGCTCCATAGCAAACAATGGGTTTCCTTAACCCATTGTGGTGATTGCTTAACGACTGTGGTGGTTACTTAATGACCACAACGGTCCAGTCATTTAACAGCTGCTTAAAAGGCCATAATAGTGGGTCTGGTCATGGGGTGATCACTTTATGGCCATAGTGAGTTATGTAATGGGCAGGCTGCTAGCCAAGGATTACCTATAATGAAATAATGTTTTCAAACTACCCTGTAATTTTTTTGTCTAAATATTTAGAGAGATGGTGTTATTGGTGTTAAAGAACCACAGATGTGAGGTTAAGAATTTAGGGTTCTCAGGCTAAGTTGATATATGTTTGATTAGATTTATTAATAAAATAAATAACATTTTAAGGAAAAATGCTTGAAATCTTAGCAATTCTACAGTTAAAAGCATAAATAAAGTATGTTCTAATATAATTCTATCTTTCAGATATAGATGGTAATAGAATTTTTTTCTTCCCTCTGATACTTGCTTATTCAAATGTCAATCCCATTAATCATCAGTGGAACTTCCAAATAAATGTGCATGGCTTTAAACTTAACCAAGTTGCTGTTATGAAATGCTATATTATCTCCAGCATACCACTGTAAACCAGTACAAGAATCCTTCATTTTCAGCTTCTAAAAATGCTTCTCTGTTCACTGTTTACAGCCTCACAGAGGAGGCCTCATGGGTTGAGAGGTAGAAATGTTTGCTTTTATATGGCTGTAAATAAAACTTGGTAGAACATGGATCTTATTATATTAAGTTTAGAATAATTATTTTAAGTATCAGTGGTCAAGTCCAAAATTATCAGTTGGGCAATATTGCAAACAAAAAATACTTACATTTTGCTAATGCATATAGAGGTCACTGGATTCAGATGGGTAATATTAGATGACATAAACATGAATTAAATATTAACTTTAGAAGTAATAAATGATGTTTTGGATTTTGATCTAGTGATTCTGATGCTACCAAGATGTGTTGTGAAAAGTTTCATTAGTTTTGATATTCTAAGTTCTCCTTTGACACAAATAAATTTTGAAAAAATATAGATGTCAGTTGCAATATCTAAATTTATTAGTAAAAGAATTTCAGTCTCTTTCTATTGTAAAGGAAGTAAATAATGGTAAAAGTAAGATGTATTCCACACATTGATTTTTGTTACCAGATTTGTATTTTCATTATTTTCATAATGAGGATTGAATGCCCCAAAAGAATGAATGAAATCAAAAAGTCTTCCAGTGTGAGGATAATAGATTTTAGATATTATTATTCTAATTAGATCCAGTCACCTCTGTTCAAAAATTCTTATTCCCAAGCTGTGATTTAGTTTCCAGTTTTAGTTCCCAGTTCAATCTTTGTCTTTCTCTAATAATCTTAAAATATTATATCAATAGATAGAAAGACCATTGTTGCTGTAGGAAGAGCATTGTTAGTGTCAAAATATGAATCCAGCTGACTTACGTTTGCTGAGTGTTTGTTAAATACACTCCCTGAACGGATTCTTTTTATTTTTCATATGATATGCTAGTATACTGTTGATTCAGATTTCTACAATAAATTAAGGGTGTATTATCCCTTTTCTAATTTATCATGTGGTATTGTGAATTATTTGTGAATCCATTAGAATATTGAATAAAATAATTTCTCTCCCCCTGAGTAGTAGAAGCTCTGTTACATTACATGCATTGATACAAGAACTTTCTGCCTTGCAACTACAGCTAATATTCTTGCATGTCTCTTGGAAGCAAAAGAGGCAGTTGCAAATGAGAGCATCTTTTTTTTTAGCCATCTGTTTTTGTCAAGTTCTGTACTTTATAGGTAGAGGAAAATATAAAAATATGGGCATTCTTAAATGTTGACCTACTTCTGGTGCTATGCAAAGGAGATGTTCATTGAAGGATATCTAAAATCTTAAATTTAATGCAGATTAATAGATGTCTTAAATGTCCAGGTACCAAGCTCTTTTGTGGTTAAAAATTGAACTCAGTACCTTAATCGGAGTATGAGATACTTCAGGGACATACTGTGTTCAGCCCAGCTGAAGTTTTCTTAACTCATACTCTGGATATAAAGTGTAATAGAGAAAACACAAGGACAAATAATGTCCTGGCAATCTGTATTGATTGTGCTGGTATGTTTAAACTGTTATTAAATTCAAATACAAATAAATCTTGCCCAGACAAAGATTTGTTACAAAAAATAATAATGCATGAAGTCTATTTGTTCAAATAAGGATAAAATGCCATATAGTATCTTAGTTTAAGCACATATAAATAGACAATATGAAAAGGGACAGAATATTTTAGATGTCTTTATAGCAGTCAACAGCGTCACATCACATATTTTCATTATCATTGCTTTTATTTGTAATTAAACTTGCAACAGTTCTAGGCATTCATGCTTTAGCTTCAGTGAAAATTTTTGGCCTTATGAACATTTCAAAAGCATGTTACTATATAAACATTTCAAATCATACTATCTAAACTTGACCACTGCACTTTAATTTATATTACA
This sequence comes from Crotalus tigris, assembly GCF_016545835.1. Classification (NCBI taxonomy): domain Eukaryota; kingdom Metazoa; phylum Chordata; class Lepidosauria; order Squamata; family Viperidae; genus Crotalus; species Crotalus tigris. The sequence continues at coordinate 218,712 of NW_024097935.1, forward strand.
TTTTATTTTTCATATCTGTTTAATCATAACTTGAATAAAATGGTTTCCTGCTTAATTGTTTCTGTGCCACTGCTTAACTGCATGTTGCATTCTGTACAGTATACTCTCCTACTTTTATACATTTTAAAGGCTGGAGTCTTATATCAATTACTTTTAAACAACTCCCATTAACTCAGTGGCACTTACTTTCTCACTATATCAGTAGTGTTTGTGTTGTGAGTTAAGTTTTGCTTAGAACATGCTTTATTTTAATTTTAAGAAGGCATGTGTATTATGCTGTAGCATGTGTGATCTTTTTAGATTAAGCATGCTGTTCCAACAAATATTTTTTAATAATCATTTGAAATTACAGTAGTTTATTGATGGACTAGTCTCTATTTTCATATGCATCTGATGCTAATAGGATTTCATGAGTTATATTTTAAGGGGCTGTTGATCATGTAGCTTCAAAAGAATATTACTAATATTGAAGCCTGTGACATGCATACATTTTCATGTTTATGGGAAAAAAAACCTGTTGTATGAGACAATTTTAATGACTAGTTAGTAATTGCTTGCAGTTTGGAATGAAGTATTGTATTATTCCTCTGCTTCAAAGGCTGTTTCTTTCTTTCCCTGTTTCTGCTCCACAACAATATTGGAATCAGTAGATGCCTTATTAAAAATATTTGTGACAGATTGAGTTGGGAGACCCTAAACTGTAAAAGTTATTTGTGAGTTTCCAGATAAGGAAGGATCTGAACAAAGCTTTCCTATTATACAATCTTTCTCATTTAAATTAAACTATTTTCTATTATGGTTGTTACTATATTCTATATGTATTCATTTCAACATTTTACCCATGGACTGTCCATTTATAAAGTAGTGTAATTTTCCATGTTAAGATTATATAGTTCATTTGAGATATTTAATAAAAACTTGAAAAGTTGTTTAATAATAGTACTCTATGACACTCATTTACTATCTGCCTATAATGTACATTAATTTTTAAAAAATGCAGTCCAGTATTTTAGCATTTGTTCATCTCTTGAAAAAGTAAAACGTGTTTTATTGCATTGTAATTAAACCAGATCCTACCATCTATGCAGGTTGGAAACGCAATTCATTGACTCCTAGGACAACTACCTTCCCTTGTCCAGGATGCCGGCATGATGTAGATCTAGGAGAACGTGGCATCAGTGGCCTATTTCGAAACGTCACCTTGGAAACTATTGTAGAACGGTACAGGCAGGCAGCAAGGGCAGCCACAGCTATTATGTGTGATCTCTGTAAACCTCCAGCACAAGAATCCACAAAGAGCTGCATGGATTGTAGTGCAAGTTATTGCAACGAATGCTTCAAAATACATCATCCCTGGGGAACTTTAAAAGCCCAACATGAATATGTGGGACCAACCACCAATTTCAGACCTAAAGTAAGTGGTATTTTTTTTCAGTGTGCATTTACTCACATAGAATTGAATGTATATGCATTTGTTTAAAACCAACTATTCATTAAATTTTGCTATGAAACAATTGCTTTAATGTTCCTAACAAACAGATACTAACAGTATCATTCACAGTACTGTTCAGCTTTTGACGTGGTTGCTATAAATGTTGATGAATGAGCTGAAACGCATATGGTATATGCAAAAGCTGCGCTTTGAGGAAATGTACAGTTTAGTGTAATTACCAAAGCAGATTTAGGATAAGAAGCATAGTATTTATATTTCTTATTTTTTAAAAGTGCATATAGATGTATTTCTATATTCAAATAATCTGAAATGTAAGTATTTTAAGATCTATATTAATTTTATTACTAAAATATCATAAAATAATATTACTTTGTGGAATTAGTCTTGCTGAATTCTTAGTATTTTTCTTGAGCTTAACTTTATTACTTTATTTAGCATAATAGATTCTTATATGCTGATTAGAGTATTATATTTGAAGATGTCCCCCTAAATCTTAAATATTTTGTTAAGAAACCTAATGCTGCTAAAATGGAATTTGAGGTTTTACTGCTAGTTGTATTGGATTTTTTCTTCCATTGTAAATCACCATTTTGTAGACGGATGAGCACATTCCCCCCCCCAATGATGAATGCCTCCATTTAATATATTTTTTTTCTAAGAACATGTAGGGAAACTATATTTGATATTCTTAGAAATAAAAAATGAGGAGGTGGGCTAGTTTTTGCTGTTGGCCAAATTTGTAGAAGGAATGGTAGAACCAGGGGGTGGAGTGAAAAGAGGATTAGGCTAGAATTGTTAAGTGAACTAAATCCAACCCCCCCCCCCTTCAGTGCAGTTGGCTCTTTTCTAACTCTAGTCAGGTGTTGATCATTACTTGAAAAGATTCCTGTGATAGACTTTAGCAATATAAATCAGTTTAATTGAACCACGTGCCTGACAAAATTCCATTAAAAAAAAAAAAAGATAGAGCAGGAAGTTAGATAACATTTGTTCACACATAGGTATATCATAGATACCATGTCTCCAGCCTTATTAGATCCATATCTTATTTTTATACCTTTTTAAATAATCATGTAAAACTGCTGGAAAAATAGGCTTGTATAGAATTCTTACAGCTGAAAATGTGGCCATCCCTGATTTACTATTTGATTTTGTTTTTCAGAGAAATTGTTCTGACAGTTTTTCATAAATAGATTATAATAAATAGGTAGAAAGAAGAAATCAGATTTAATTTTTGGTAATGTGGTAAAAGCCATGCTTAAAACTTTGAGAACAGATATTCTTATATACTGCTAAATGGGAGAAAGATCAGAGAACAGGAGAAAAGTTGATATCTTGCAAAAACCAGCTCATAAAAGTGTTCTTGTGACCTCTAGCTATAGCTCACTTTATGCTGCACATCACCCAGTAGCAATTCTGACATCATGGATGAAGTTTTCTGCTATTCAACAACTTGTTCAGAGAGAGGAAACCTGCTTGATAGTTGGCTTTTAGATCAGTTGTCATTGTATGATGTGAATAGATTGTTCTTCAGAATGAATCAGATTATAACATTTTGTGGAATAGTTGTGGATTCAGATGTTAACTGGCTTCAAGTTTCAAGTGAGCATGCCGTGTAGCAAATAACAGAACATTTCCTCTTTCTTTCTGCTCAACGTCTTTCTGTTTTGTAATGCTACCCCAAGACTATTATTTTACTTATAAAAATACTTATCTCTTTGTCAATTTTAAATGATCTCCATATTTCATAACTGTAAGAAAATGTAGAAAATTCTGAGTCTCTGTGATTACTTCCTGATTTTTTAATACACATATTTTAATTCTTCAAGCAAAAAAATATGAACTGGACTGATGAATGTTATATTCTTAAGATTTGTCTATTGAAGCCTGATACTGAAATTTGTTGTGAATAATAAAATTGTGCAGTTTAAAAAATTAAATTAGGTTTAGCTTTCAGTTTTATTCAGGGATTATTTCAAGTCTTCATTGCCTAAATTGTTATCTTTTTCCCCTAGTTTCTAGTTTATAATTTGCTCATAGTTGTATCCCTTTGCATTAGCTCTTGATCAAATCTGCAGTATCAAATCTGTGTTTCCCATTAGACTAAATAGTAGCTTGCATTAGCTCTTGATCAAATCTGCAGTATCAAATCTGTGTTTCCCATTAGACTAAATAGTAGCTTGAATTAAATAATTAAATACCAGAAAGTTTGTAGAATTACAAAAACAATTGTCATAACCACCCTTAAGGATGGTGACAGTTATATAGTGAAATCTCAATTTAATAGAATCCCTTTTAGCAAACTGTAATGGACCAAAATAGTCTAGATCAGGGGTATCAAACTTGCAATGTCACGTGATGTGTCACGACGTATTGCAACTTTTTTTCCATTGCTGGCAATGGGGTAGGCGCAGTTTTGGTATGGCGCATCCAGCCCATGGGCCGGCAGTTTGACACCCCTGGTCTAGATGAACAGTTAAATTGACATTAATATAAATAATCTTTGTTGCTATCTACAATGTCTCTAACAAATTATGCACAAATTATGTTGCTTGCATCCATTTACATCTTTATTATGCAAATGATGAAAATCACCAGGAGTGACATAATTTCTACATTTTGCATAATGATGTAGTTATACAAATGACTTAAATTGCCTAAATGAAATAATTTGTGATTTAACAGACACTCAGGAGCAATGAGCAATCTTTCCGCCAATTGATCAGTGTAGTTAAACAGTGTCTGGGTTTCCCAGCCATATTATAAATGCAATAATGTCCTACCTCTTGCAAAATGCTTTTGTGGCATGTCCTGCAGCAGAGGACTACAGCTTCAGCCTTATGAATATTGCTTTATCTCTACTCTATAAATGGAGGTGCCTTCCATTAATATTAAAAAAATTCTGGCTGGAGACACAGATTCTAGCATAAAATTGTTTAATATAGAACAAGAGAAAGTTGTGTGAGGAAATGTTAATCTTTTTGGAAAGATGCAATTTTTTAATAATATGATACAATGTAGACCAGCAGTTCTCAACCTATGGGTCGCGACCCCATTTGGGGTCGAACGACCATTTTACGGGGGTCGCCAAACAACGCGATCCGCCATTTTCCCCCCTCAGGGGGCGCCGCTGCGCATGCGCACCGCGCATGGGGGGCACCCGCGCATGCGCGCCGCACATGCGCAGCACGTCCATGTGACGGGGTTGCCATCACACAAAAGTTGAGAACCGTTGATGTAGACTGAGGACAAATTCATTCATTTGTATATAAGTACTATCTGATAAGAAACAAAGAAAATCATGTTTCTATATTCATAAATATTAAAATGTGTATGAAAAACAAAAATAAAATATTTCTGATTTTAGTTCATCATTACATGATTCTTCAAGTATATTTTATATTCTATTATTTTATTCTCAGATTTTGATGTGTCCGGAACATGAAATGGAAAAAGTAAATATGTACTGTGAAATATGCAGAAGACCTGTTTGTCACCTTTGTAAATTGGGTGGTACACATGCAAACCATCGAGTGACTACCATGAGCAGTGCCTACAAAACACTCAAGGTGTTTCCCCTCTTTGTTTCTTGGCTGTTTTTTTAAAATAAATATTTTATTAATTTTCTATTTTTACAAACAAGTGCTTAATAGACAACGTGTTGACTGGATCCATTAATAATTCCATGGTACATATAAGCTTCTTCAAACTAAATCCAATATTACACCATCCAATACCTCCTCGCTTCTTCCGGAATAAACATTTTTTCACATTAAGCAAATACAATTCTTATTGTTATTGATAGGTATACAGTTGAATATCAGCATTTATTACAGTTTTCTAATAATATCAATGATATCAGTTTAAAATATCTTTTCTAACCAAAGCATATCTTAATTGCATTTGCACTCAGTATCCATTTATTCAGTCAGTATCCTATTTTCACTTTTTTTTCAGTTTTAATTTCCCATCCATATTCAAAATATCTCAATTATTTATAGTTTTAAAACAAGTTATATTTGGGTAACCAGAAGCTTCCCTTATTCAAACATCTTAGCATTTTCTTATTTCCCTTTTCATGCCAAAATATATTCTGATTACCAATCTTATCTATCTAGTTATAATATTTCTATTTCTAGCAATCTATTCTTAACAATATTCAAACATCTAATTGATACTTTAATATCCCTCTAATAGGTTAAAGCTTCTGTTTTCTTCAGTCTTACTCTAGCTTTCTTCCTTTGTCAACTAACTTTCCAAGTCAGTGCATTTGGATCATCAAATAATTCTTCCTCTATTTTTGTGCATATTATTTTGAGCAAAAGAAGCATTTTAATTAAAGTATTTTTAGAAGAGCTAGCCCATTGATATTCACTAAACAGCCTCCCTCCTCCAATTCTCCACAGTTCTGGTAACAGCTCTATTTCCATTCCATTGGCTTTCCTTCCTTATCCTCCAGTATGCTCTGAAATCTTGGTTGATAAAATGTCTTTTCCATTTCCAATATTATCATTATGTCTTCTAATTCTTCATTTGTCTGAGTCTGGCCGTTAGTTTTTTCCTTTGGTCCTCCATATTTGGGTCAGCTTTCTCTAATTTTCTTTCTATTTTCTGGGTTGATAGTTCCTTCTCTGTGGTTATTTTTTGGGTTTGTAGATTTAAATTAGAAAATTGTTCTTTTATTTCCTTTGTGTTATTTTTAATCTCATCACGAGCTAAGGCAATTGTTTCTTGTATTAATTTCAACTTGGAGAAAAATTCTTTCTGTGATTCATCAGTATTTTCTTGGTGGTATGTCAAATTGAGGCTTCTGGAGACAGACGTTAAGGATGTTTTTTTTTTAATCATTTAGAGCTAAATTTGGAATATATATTTTATTTTTTTGTAAATGGCCTTTATAGAAATCTGTTTGAAAACTTGGGAAATTTCAGTTAATTATTATTGGATCTCCAGATTATCCAACTAATTTATCAATCCTTTCTTAAGCCTCCCCTAAGCAAATATAAGTAAAATTTATTTTTTTCTGTCCAATGAGAAATATATGCTTTCTGTCCAAGGAAAAGAAAGAACCATTAAAAGTTGTTTATCAGTCAAGATTTATAATCCAAATTGTTCCACAATACAGTTCTGAAATAGTATTTGTATTCGTAGTTCAGACAGGCCTAGAATAGCTTATTGTCTCTTCCACACAGATAAGCAGCTCCCAGACCTTTCCTTTCTCAGCTGCAATCTTCAAAAGTAAAAGCTTCCAAGGCCAGACAGAGTCTTATTTAAATCTGGGCTTCGAGCCAGATTTCTTTTAGGTATAATAAGTTGTAGTGCCGTAAATTCACCACTAGATGTCATTGATGCCGTTTTCCAGTGTTTTTTAAAATCCAAACCTTATATTGCACACTTTTCAAGTCTCTTAAAAAAAAAGACCTTTAAAGCACTTTTAGTCCCCAAATTTCCAAGTCATATATATACGGAATGGGGCAGAATTTCCCTTTCCCTCTCTCAGGGGGGAGTGCTTTGGGCAGTTTTTCAGCAAGAGGTCTTAAAATCATAAAGAGAGGATCAGGTCTCACCCAGTTTCATCCACGTTGTTGTAATGTTGGTTGCTGGTGCTTATTGTCTTCCATTGTCAGCTGCTTAGAACTGGCTACGCAAATGTCATTCCCCCGCCGGTTTGGAGGACTTCCTCGGATCAAACGGAGGGCCGCCACTCCCCACAGTCAATGATGATCCCTCCTTGCTTGTTGCCTCTATGGGGCGATTTTCGACCCTTTCCAGGATCCCCCAGCGGGGTGAAATCAAACATGAAAGATGAAGCCCCATCTTTCTGCATCCATTCTGCCATGATGTCAAAACCGGAAGCTGTTTCTTGGCTGGTTTTGTGTTGCTTACTGTTACAGAGAGTAAAGCAGCTGCTTTGTTGAATTGATCCTGTGTGCAATATCATGAAATGTCACTAAAATCTGGGGAAATTTCATAGCATTCAGTCTTGTTTTTTACTTGATTCTGACTTATGACACAATTTTGTGACCAGCAGGCTCAATAATTTTCACCTTCCAAAGTGAGTTATATGTGTAGAATACTAGAAATTTCCTTAGAAATAAAATTGACTTCAATTTTGTTTAAACATCTGTAGTCTAAATCATGTTATAACTTTTAGGCACATTTGTGTATTTCTATCTATAATGCAAGGTCATGGCCATAGCTTGCAATTTGTTTAATATCCTTGAAGGAGAACATTTAAATTTAATCTGCATCATTGAATACCTTACATTGACTCATGCCATCTGTTCAAATAGATAAATATTTGATGGGACCAGTATAATTTTAAGTTAGCTGTTGGAACAGAGACAAAGCATGTAATTTGATATATATAATATTGGCTAAAGTTGTTTTGGTTTACTTCAGGTTTTAATGGACTTATTCTATACCATATTCTTTTAATAAGCTTTTTAAGCAATTAGAATTAGTGAAACTACAAGTGTTTCCATATTAGTGAAAGAACATAATTACCTTTCTTTAGTGTAGCTGTCATATACTTGACATTGGTGCCTACACAGTTTATGCCAAGGCCCATCACATTTCTTTATTCTCATGTCATGATTGAATTATCTGCACTTTTAGTTAACTCTAAAACAATTGCTGGGCTGTAGTTTCAATAGATAATATAGAACATAGTAGTTTATTGAACCGAACTGTCAATCATAAAACAAAAATATTAATATTCCTTGTATTCACTAACTTCAAATGCAAAAATAGAACTTTACAATCATTTTTAACCATACAGTATGATTTTTCATAGGAGAAACTTTCACAGGATATACACTACCTCATTAGTAAGGAGAGCCATGTGAAAAACCAAATTACAGAGCTTGGTCTTTTAGTGAAAGAAGCTGAGGTAAGAACTACTTATTTTTGCCATGGGTAAAAAAAGGCCTACTTTGTGGCTCTTTAATAGTACTAGTATTAATGTGAATTTCTACATGAACAATGTTTATTGAATTTTATTGAAACTAAAACATTTCTATCCATTTTAATTAGACAGATTTATTTCAAGATCTTGCATATTTTATTAAAAAAAAGAGCTACATAGTTTCTGCTTCTTAAATAGGTTTATGTTGTATTAGAAAATTGCGCTACAACAGGTCATTCAGTTACCGTACCTGTGACAGTTGCCTATAAGTGTATTGCTAGCTATTATGACTATCAAATAAAAATATTTGGCTGCTGAGCAGCTAACATTTAATTTTAGAATGTCTCTTATTTAAAATCAGAACTATCATATTCTACAGCTTGGTAATCTATATAAAATATTCAGAAAATTAGAAGCAGCCAGAGCCACTGCTAGCCCATTTTACCATTTTGTGCAAATTAGAAAAAAAGTAGTATAAGAATGGAGAAAGTGAAAAGTGTAAAGATACTACTGTGAGCTTAGCCTGTTAGGTAAGAAAGCATTCTCTCTGGGGCAAGCTGAATAGCTTATCTTTCCCAGAAAAGGAAGTGCTGCAGACTCCTTGCTCTTTATCACTCTTTGGTCTTTGGCCCCATGGTCAGTCCTGATTGGAAAAATATTTGCTAAATGCCTGCAAACTGAACAGGCATCTCTCACCCTTTCCTCCCAAAAAAACTTTTGTTATGAAAAGATAGTTTGTTTTAAATTCTCTTTGAGATAGTGAGATTGAAATATCCATAATTTATTATTCTGAAATGCACAGTGAAAATATTTCATTTTTTAAAGAGTTTTCAAAGGCTTCTATTAAACACACGTTCGTTTAAAAAAAATAGTCTTTTTCTATTTTTTTTCTAGCAGTTTTCCACTATTGTGACCTTGAAGCCTAACATTTCATGTAGAGAAATATTCAGATGAAGTGTTTCTTCATCCTAATATATTTATCCTAATTGTCACAGATATTCTGGTGTCTAAATTTTTAAGAGCAATTCTTTGTTCACAATTGTACTTTGCCATTGTTAGTTGCACATCTGTAAAGAGTTGGATTGTAAACATGTCTCTGTAACATAGAAAGCAAGATAACTAAATGTTGTCACCTAAAATTATGTTTTTAAATGTTTTGTTTAAAAACAACTATACTTCAGAATCATAAATATGAAAAATGTTATTTCCATGTATCAAATACTTTAACTTATAGAAAGAATTCTGATTTTGTGTATCACATTAATCTCACTACCTTCAGTGAAATTGTTGTTGAAATTAATCAAAAACATGTTTAAAGTTAATATATTATCCTGCTTTAATTTTTTTAAAAAAACAGTGCAATGGTGAAAGAGCAAAGGAGGAAGCTTCTAATAACTTCGATAAGCTGTTTCGTGTTTTGGAGGACAGGAAAAACACTGCACTTAGAGCTATTGAAACATCAAAAAGTTTAAGAATGGAGAAATTGCATTCTCAAATAGAAGAGTATCATGGACTTCTAGAAAATAACGGCCTAGTGGGATATGCGCAAGAAGTTCTCAAAGAAACAGACCCATCCTGTTTTGTTCAAACAGCAAAGCAGCTTCATGATAGGTATATACTGTAATTTATTTCTTTTCAGAGTAGCTTGAATTGTCGTAATGCTTTGCATGTCTCTTCGGGATTTTCCAATGTCCTTTTGTACTTTTGCAAAGCATTTCTCCAGTAGTACCCACTGGTTCAGGATGCATGCAGTGCAGGGGTAACAGGCACAAAAACTAGAAACTTGCCTTATGTACCTCTAGAAGTATGTTCTGCTGATGCATGTTCTGCTTTGGACCCAAAGATATAATGCAAGATGAGAGCATTCCATTCCTATCTATTTTAATTAGTTTGCATAAGAGAATTTTTGATGGATTACATTTTACCATCTTGAAAATTTTATCCCCAATGTATATGAACTTTAGTTCAGCTGCTAGTGTTAACTAATTTCATTATAATATAGGGATTTTCTTTAGTGAAATAATTATTTTTATTAATTTTAAGCTAGAAGTAAAGTAAAGTAAAGAAGTAAATAAAGAATCATGCATTTTAGTATGGTTCTTGCATGGTACGCATTCATTTTTTCTCTCATATTAAGGTCTTAAAGGTAATTTGTTAGTGTGTGTATAATATTAGTAACCTTTTCTGTCTAGAATTCAGAAAGCTACTGAATCTTTGAAGAGTTTCAGGCCTGCAGCTCAAGCTTCTTTTGAAGACTTTGTTCTTGACATAGAAAAGCAACAGGAAGCTCTTGAAAATATGTGTTTCCATTCAAATGGTAAGTTTATTAAAGGAAGAAACATTAAACCTCTTCCCACCTCAGAGAAGGAGCGAGAGAAACTGTATTTGTAAACAGTTTGCTCTTGATACAGTATTCAATATTCTTCAAAAATTGGTTGAATACACACTTGGACATCCTCAAATGAGAATTTCTTATAGGAAGAGAAATTGCCTATTTGGAACAAGATATTGCTAACATCTCTGGTAAATCTGAGTTCATGTATACTGTTTGAGTGGGTGCAGAATGTGGCAATGGCTAAGAACAGGAAAAATTGAAGAAAGACAGAGGGGTTATTTCTGACTTCATATTTCTTAAGAAAAATGCATACAAAGCCAGAATTGAGAAGACAGCAACAGACAGCAATTGCTGCCTCCACAAAGAAACTGAAGAAACAGAGGACTAACTAGTTAGGTGCTGCAAGAAAATTGTACAGATTAACTATAAACAGTAGCATAGCAAAGTAGCAACAATGGTGCATTGGAATATCTGCAAGAAATACTATTTGTCTGCAAGCAAAAACCGGTGGGATGACCAAACAGATAAAATAATAAAAAATGAGGAAGCTAAAAGTGCTCTGGGACTTTAGAATTCAAACGGACAAAAACCTGACATATACCCCAAACTTAACAAGTGTTGATAAGAAAGATAGAAAAGTCTAGATCAGTGGTTCTCAACCTTTTTAATGCCGCGACCCCAACCGGTCGTAAGTCGAGGACTACTCAACCGGTCGTAAGTCGAGGATTACTCAACTGGTGCAGCACCGTTTGCAGAATGGGACTTTTGGCGGGCTCAGTAGGGCAGAGACAGCCTGGACAATTCCTATTGGCTTTTGAAAGCCAATAGAATTAGACTCTATTCAAGAGAGTCTATTCTATTGGCTTTCAAAAGCCAATAGAATAAAAGGGAGTAGCACAGCTAAGGAAAAAGGGGAAAAAATGGCGGACTGCGTTGTTTGGCGACCCCCGTGAAATGGTCGTTCGACCCCAAATGGGGTCCTGACCCAAAGGTTGAGAACCACTGGTCTAGATAGTGGACATTGCAGTTTTTATTTATTTATCATAGAAGAAAAGAACTGGAGAAAATTACAAATACAAAGATCTGTAAACAGAAGTAGAATGACTGTGCCAAAAGTAAGGAAGGGTAATACCAATAGTAATAGGTATCTTGGGTACAGTCCCAAACGATCTGGAACACCATTTGAACACATTGCCATTGATAAAATCACCATCAGTCAATTGCAAAAGGCAGTTTTATTGAAACATCTTACATCCCATTTTGATACCTTTAACAGCATCAAATAAGAATAGTTGCCTATCTTAAAATGTCAAATCCAGTCTAAACATCTGGCTTGACTGTGGGACCAAGCAAAATATTATAAATATAATAAAATAGAAAACATAATATAGTACCGTAAAACTAATTTTAACATTGATTATGCCATAATCAATCTACAATGACCATCTGGAAGAACCAGATATTTTTCAGTCTTCTGGAAGAATAGGCAGGTTGATCCTCAGGACAATGAATGGAATGTTCCACTGGAAGGGAACCCTACAGAAAATGCTTGCCCCTATTTGTTATGCTCTTGGGTAATGGGGTGATGGCAGGTGTTCTCTGGACATCTATGCAGGCAGGCCAAAATTTTGTTTACCCCTGGTGTAATAAAGTTTGTTGCAAGGGAGAAGTTGGTATGTTATGAGCAGCACTATGGTTTGGTGAGGATAATATGTGTGGGTAAGTAACCTCCAAAATGTCTCTCAATTTATTTCTGGTTATCAAAAATGATGCCCACTTGAGAATTGAACACACCTAAAGTTGGCTGGATACGCAGGATAAAGACAACATCACTTAATTTTATGAATATTTATACATAGAGTAAAATGTATTTTTATATATAAATGTATTTTTCTTGTATCAGTATTTTTATATGTAACATCTTGTATGTTTTATTCAGGGAATGATATACCAGAATTCAGTGAGGAACAGAGCAAAATGTATAACAAAGCTTTGATCTGTTGGGATCATCCACAGAAAATAGGTTCAGCTGATACTTACATACTTGAATATCGCAGGCTTAATAAAGAAGAGGCTAATTCAGCATGGCAAGAAATCGAAGTCTGCAGTAAGAGTGAAATAATTTCTGACCTTGACACAAACAGTACCTATGCCTTTAGGGTCAGAGGATATAAAGGATCTATTTGTAGCCCATGGAGCAGAGAACTTATCTTACATACACCACCAGCTCCAGGTACAATAAAAATATATATACATGATACTTTTGTCCCTGTTCTCTTGTTGCAATTAGTGAAACCGAAGAGTCTTAGGTATAAATTTAAACAATCATACTTAAGTCTACACACAACCGAATTTAGATGATATTCACAGATTCTTGTCAGTCTTTTAAGTTGCTGTAGTGAGATATAAAATGCCATGATATATGTCTTTGTACTGAGTTTATTGAATGTTTAAATCAGAATGAAGAAAATATTTTTAGTATCTGTGAATATAAAGTAATACTTGTTTTTAGAGAAAAAAGCATCCTATAACAATTTGAATAAAAGCTGAAATTAAATAATCTAGTTACTTGGTTTATTGCCCATTTTCTAATAATGCATCAGAAGAAACATGTTGACAAAAATTATAACTCTTTTTGAGATTCCTTAGGAATGGCAGTTACTTTAAAATACTATTCCAAGTATATACTGTCTGTCTGACATCCATCATCTGTCTGTCTGTCTGTCTGTCTGTCTGTCTGTCTGTCTATCGGTAGTCCTCAAATTATAACTGCAATTGGACCAGGATTGCCATTGCTAAACAATGTAGTCATAAAGCGTAACATCACCGCATTGTTTGGTAACAGCAATCCAGGTAGTTCTGATTATCATCATAACTTAAGATGCACAAGTAGTTAAGCAGGAAACTGAAGAGGTAAGGAATGCAGGGGTGCTGCAATGGGGTGAGGGAGACCTTGGGAAGACTGGCACGGATTGCAGTGAATTGGAAGGAGGGGGTTTTGGTGTGGCATGAGTCAGGCCGGGGAAAGATGATGCATGCATGGATGTGTGGAAATTCAGAGAGGCTCATGAAAGAGGGTATGAGGTGCATGTGTACAAGTGCAAGGAGGCCAGGAAAAATGAGTGTTGGGTACATGTAAATTTGTATGAGTCCAGGGAGGCCAGAGAAACAGAACATAGGGTATGTGTGCAATTGCAGGGAGGCCAAGGAAAAAGAGTGTGGTAGTACATGTATGTGCATGCATAGCAGGGAGGCCATGGGTAGAGGGTACAGAGCATGTGTGATTCTAGGGAAGTTGGGAAAGGGGATTTGGAGTGCATGTAGGTATAGGGAGGCCATGTAAAAAGAGTAGAAGTTGTGCGCAAATGGAAGGGGTGGTACACGCAAATGAAAAAAGGTAGAGGGAAGATTCACCCCAGTAACTTGTGACTTTTCTTACCAGTTTCCCACTGACTTTGGGGGAAGCCAGCAGGGAAGGACACAAATAATAATCATGTCACTGTGGGATGCTGCATCTAGTTGTAAGTGTGAGCTGGTTGCCAGGTACCTGAATTTTGTTCATGTGACCAGGGACAGTGCAACAGCCGGAACTTTGAGGACCAAGTGAAAGACCCTTCAGCATTATCATAACTTCCCAAGATCACTGAATGTATTGGCTGTAACTAAAGGCTACCTGTATTCTTTAGAACTTTTTGTTGTTCCCTCTAAATAACACTTTTATTTTGATTTTATTGTTTATACATGTTAAGCCTCCCAAAGTCATGGAATTGGGTAGTCTAGAAATTTTGGGAGAGAGAGAGATGTTTATTATCCTCTTCTTTAGGATATTTTCTGAAGCTATAATTCTATTACTGATTGGTTATTCATTTTTAGTTTTCAGTTTTCTTTTGGATGACAAATGTGGCTACAATAGTGAACGTCTTCTGCTAAATGCAAGAAGAAATGTTGTGGAAAGTAGAGCTGGGTTTCCTCTGCTTTTGGAAGCCGAACGTATCCAACAAGGCTGTTACACTGCCCTGGACTACATTATTGGAGACACTGGTGTTGTGAAAGGAAAGCATTTCTGGGCTTTCCACGTGGAACCCTATTCATATCTTGTGAAAGTAGGAGTTGCATCTGATGCGAAGATCCAAGAATGGTTCCACAATTCTCATGAATTAAGTAGCCCCAGGTAAGTAATCACTTACTATTGTTTTCATAGATTTTATTTTAAATTCTTTGCTGTTGTAATTTAATTTAGCTTAGCTTTTATCCATTATTTCAAATACATTAATTGGATGTTAATATGGAAGATAATGTTTTAGATAACGATCTGCATCTATAGAAATACAGAATAAAGACATTCATGCTCAAGGGAATTTTAGACTGTGTATGTCAAATGGATTCCAACATGCTTTCATTGAACTGAGGGTTCCAAAAGCAGTTTGGTGATCTTTTGATGACAGAAGTCTACCATTAAAAAAATAATAACAACAAGAACAGCAACAATAATCATTGAGGGGTACATCCAGGGTCTTAACCATTACATATCATAATGTTAAGATACTTAAAACTGACACACTTAAGTATATGATTAAAAAAATATGTAGATACTTCCCTCAAGTAAGAGATTTATAATTTTATATACAGTATGCTGCTGCCACTTGAGTTGAGAGGACAACAAGGAGAAATGCAGTCAGGATTTGGGCTACTAGCTGGTCAGACAAGGAGTAAATCAGGAGGGCTGGGTGGCTGGGTGGGATGGGGAGATTGTGGCTGCTCAGGTGGCTGTTGCCATCCTGAGCAGCTTGGACACAGGTGCAAGGTGATTAGCCCCACGATGCTTCCCCGCTCAGTTGAAGGCTTTGTTCCTGCCCTCAAACTAAGGCCAGCACACACGAGTGAGCAGTGCACCCGGGCCATGGACGGCATTGGTTCCTGCGCCCAGCCAACTCCAACACTTTGCCCCATAGGCAAGCAAACAAAGCAGACACCCCCTCCTAGAATGGAAGTCTCTGGGGGCCACAATCTCTTTTGAACTCGCATAATATTAAAGCACCCAGGAGCTTTCATTGTTGGTGTGAAAAGCATTTCCAAGCCGACTCTCCTCTCCCTCAAAGAGAAAGAAACTGCAGCAGAGAGGATTTTTGCAAGGTAAATGAGTCCGGTGCAGCAGGGAGGGGGAAGGATGAGGTATCTTAGTGGGTCAGGGAGGCCTTGGGGGCCTGTTCCATCACTAGGCCGTCCATGGCCTTTCCCATCCTGAGATACCTCATGTGCACTTAACGAGCCCTGTGCGTCTTAACGAGCAAGGGAGTGATCTCGTTTGAGATACGAGATTCATTCCCATGAATTTTCAATTACGAATGGAATGGGCAGGCTCCATTACATTTGTAATTCAAAGACTACCTGTAGAAAAGAATACATCTAGCTGAAAGAAATGCAAATAGAATACTTCTAAAACTGTAGATTAGAAGTGAGACATGAAATTTAAGTCATATAAAAGGCAATCTGAAAACAAGCTAATCCCAGACAGAAAAAAATATGTCTTTATAAGAATTCTAAGACCAGTGCACGAAGTATCATTTGCGCATGCACTGGACTTAAGGTCGTGTGCGCAAAACCATACCCCCTGCCACCACCCCCTGCTGCCACCGGTCCAAGGAGCCAGAAAAATTGGGGACTGCTGATCTAAAAGAAGTCAGTTGAGGCAATAAAGTGAAATGATGAAATGATAGGTAGATCTCAAGAACAGTAAAATGTTAGGCTATATGAGGCTTTGTTAAGAATTAGGATTGTGGAAGATTGAAATACTTGTGATATGGATTAGTTACAACAAATACCATATATGAATCTGTACTGGTAGTCCTTGACTTATGACCACAATTGAGCCCAAAATTTGCTAAGCAAGAAGTTGCCCCATTTTATGACCTTTCTTGCTAGGGTTGTTAAGTGGATCATTGCAGTTTAGTTAGTAATATTTTGTTGTTGTTAAATGAATTTGGCTTCCTAGTTGACTTTGCTTGTCAGAAGGATGCAAAAGGTGATTACATGACCATGGGACATTGCATTTGTCATAAATATGAGTCAGTTGCCAAGCATCTGAATTTTGATCACATGACCATGGAGATATTGCAACAGTCATAAGTGTGGGAAAGGGTCATAAGTCACTTTTTCTGGCCCGTTAAACTTTCAGTGGTCACTAAGTGAACTATTGTAAATTGACTTGTATTAGGCAGGGTAGATTAAGAGGATTTGAAGTGCCATACAGACTGCTTGTATTCCTGGTGGCGCACACTGTCTCAGGTGAGTACTGGATGAGGGTGAATTGCTGCTTCTTATTACAGAATTTCCCCCCCAACAGTTTACACTGAAATAGTATTGCAGCCAAATTGCCTCCCCAATATGACTGTATTGCAATTCATCTGGAAAAAGCATTTTGATCACTTAAATGTTCTAATAAGTTAGAATCCTTTCTAGACTGTTTGTTGCAAGAAATATTTAATAAATCAAAAGCAATTTATCTTTAGTTATAATTCTCTGCTACAAGCACATTGTGATATTGTACAGCATTTTTAAAGACAAAATTATATTGTGTGAACATTGTAGTGAAGTCTGAAAAATTCACTGAAAACCTGAGTATTGTGGCATGACTAGTATTTATTTTTCAGATATGAACAAGACAGTGGTCATGACAGTGGGAGTGAAGACATCTTTGCTGAGTCCTTGCAGCCTTTCACATTAATAACCATAGGCATGAAAAAAATGTTTATTCCTAAGGCATCATCTGCTTCAGCTGCTCCCAAAGATTGTGTGAATAGAGTTCTTCCCATGCCATCAAACATTGGAATCTGCCTTGATTGTGACAAAGGCAACATTGGATTCTACGATGCAGATCGGATGAAGTGTCTTTATGAACGCCCAGTGGAATGCTCTGGTAAAATGTATCCAGCTTTTGCATTAATGGGGAGCTCAGGAATTCATCTAGAAGAAACGATTGGAGCAAAATACCTGCAGTATCAGGATGAAGACATTTAATACCCAAGGACCCACCTTTAGCTTTGTGTCTTAATTACATCATAACTCCAAGTGCATCTGCTGCACCCCCTGCTTTCAGTCTGTTTTTCTTTTGTTTTTTTAACTGCAGAAAAAAAAAACATCTCTACTAAATGTCTAGTGTCCAGAAAACTCTACCTGAAGATCTCTTTGAATTGTTTTTTGTCATTTAGTGACCTTGGATACTCAGATTAGCATCCTCATTGACTTTTATAAACTGGAAACCTGCCAGTCTGTTTAAGTTTAAATCCTTATTTCTGATATTGCTGCCATTTACATTCCATTTTTAAACAAATGGAAATAGGCTTTTTTTTTTGTAACTATAGACTTATTCACTTTAGAAGGAGCTAATTTTGACTATCCTGAGTGGTCAAGTGTCTCAGAAACTGTCTTTGCACCAGAGCAAAGTGCTTTGTGAATCTAAGCTATGAGCGAACTAGTAGTATTTAGGAGATGGATAATGAATCACAGTTACTGTGTCTCACATGGATTTATTGCGATTCATATGATCGATTTTTAAAACGCGTAATCGCAACAGTGATTAAAAGCAGGTTCTTATGTGTGTTTTCAGCATTTTAGGTTATCCCCTATACGCTGTATTTAATATATGTTTAAATAAGTGCAATTTTTCACCAAATCTTGAGGTTAAAACCTCTGCATATGTGATTTGTGTTGAGAGGGGGGGGATAAAATGCAGATACAATTTGGATTTTATATTTTTCTTTAAGAAAAAGGTTTGGCACATTTAATTGTTCATAAAATTAAGGCGATCAATGTGTTTAGAATAAAAGCACTGATAATTAAGTTTGAAACACTTTCACCTTAAGGTATCATCATCAGTCTAAACTTAATAGCTAAAAAGCAATCCATATAAAATTGTCTAAAGCTCAATATAATCTACTTAAGTGTGTAAAAATATTGCTTCATGTTTGTGAAGCTCTGCACTTCAGGTCATAGGGTTTTTAATTTGTTTTACATAATAGATGTATGTAGTCCACTTTATATGTTAAATACTGTTTCAAAAAATATAAACTATGCAGTAGTTTTCCAAGATTTGGTAAGCACTAGTTATTCTGAATCAAATAATAATAACCCAAAGCATTAATTTAAGATTTTTTATTTATAATGTGATATTTATTTACCGTGAATTACATTCTGCCTATTGTCAGGTTAATTAATACCATCAATTTAATCTACCAAATGGATTTGAACATTTTTATTTTGCCTTTACACACACTGTTTGAATTAAAAATAATAATTAGTGCCGGGAAATAATAGAATGTTCAGGGCCTCCTGAATGCAAAAAAGTGGTGCTTTTCTTTAGTTTAAGGGACCAGGGAAACATCTAGCTATATGGTGAACAAAAAATGAAAAAAAAAAAGTTTTATTTTCTGCACTTTACATACAGACTAAGCTAAATGTTATGTGGATTACTCACAATATAGCTGCTGTAACTAACAAGTTGGTAACCACTCTGTAATTGGTGAACTCTAGGCAAAGGTACATCATGGAGATTGTTTTACAAAATAATTTTTGAAGCTTTAATACAACCCATAAGGCCTTGTTTTGAAGATACTGTGAAGTGGAAATGTAACATGTCTGAAGATTTTCTTCTCAGTTTTTTTTCTAATAAAAATAACAGAATGGCTGTTTCTTCTTATATTTTCACCTGGTTACTACATTACTGTTATGAGAAAATTGATGTGTTGTGAGGCAGGAATTCAGTTTAAAACCACAGTAATTTTATAAAAGCTTTGATTAAATTAGGTTTTGCTTTGCACTGGTATATGGTAAAATTAAATCTTTATTCATTACAGCTTTATGGCTTTACACATTCTTGCATACACGATTAAACATTCATGCTGCATGCTACAAGTTTACCATCCATAATTTGTGTCCCATCTTATTTTTCAATTAATACTAATAGTGAAAAAAAAATCAAGGACTTGCAGCTACTAATAAAAATTTTCTAAAGAAGTTTGGAATTAATTTAATCCAAATTCTGCTTGCAAATCCTTAACAATGCAATACTGTAAGGTCTTCTGTGTATATAGTACTAATTGTAAATGATTCAGTAATTTAGTTTGTTTATGAATAAAAATTGTTTAGCTTTTTTAGTTATACACTATCTTCCCATAATTCTTCACTTCTGCTTCGATATATCTAAGCCCCTTTACTCTTATAGAGCAGATAATGACTGAAATTGCAGGGTAGCTTCTGTCATATATTCTGAGTCACTTTTGTCATGAATGGGTTGTATAGTGGCAATCTTCATGATGCCCCCCCCATTTAGGAGGTGCCTACTATAACATCCTTTGGGTGCCTGTTTTGTTCCTGCTGCTAGAATAATAAATATAACTTACTAAGCAAGCCTTCTCTAACCCCTTGTCTCTCATTCCAATTGATTGAATTTCAGTTGTGTTGCCTTGAAATTAACAGTAGTTCAAGTTCAATACTGTATGCTAGATTAAGAACTTTCCCCCAGTCATTAACCTGTAGTGATTCTAATATCAACTAGCAATACATGTTGTTCATTGCTGAATAGCAACACTAGTTAGTAGCCTTAAAGTCAAAATCTGCTTTTCTCAGAGTTAACACATTAAAAGTATATTATATATAGTAATATTTTGGGCCAGCATTCATCAAAAGCATGTCAATCACCGTAAGACTAATAACAAATAATACTCAAGTCTGCTAACAAGTGGCTGGAATCACTATGCTGTCCTGTATAGATAATACCTATCACTTATGGCATTCATAACAGAAAGAAATGTTAGGCAAAGTGCTTTAAATTTGGAGTGCTCTTATAAACTTTGACAATAGCAAGTAAACAGGATAAATGGAAGGTTAAACAATGTTTGTCACTTATTAAAAACAGCAAATATTTGTTGGGTGGGGAATGTGGGCAGTCCCTGAATTAAGAATGAATTCTGTTCCCTAACTCTGTCTTTTACCCAAATTTGTATTTAAGTTGGAATTTGTTCTTGCAAATTAACTGCCTATTACTAAAAATGGCAGATGCCATTATTATTATTCTAGTCAGTGAGGCACTATTCATATTGTTGGATGTTCTTGACTCCAGGGACTGCTTAACTGTTGGGTTGAGTGGATCCTTCCAAGATCAGGATGTCCCTTCTATATTTTGTCTTGGGATCATGATCTGAAAAATCAAATGGTGGGCAGTCTTAATGGAACATCATAGCACATCTGTCTATAGATGAAAAGCCCTTGTTCTGTCAAGAGTACCCTGGATATACATAGATAATGTAATGTTGCCTTATTGTCTCTCTTTTTCCTTATTATGAGAGAGAGAATTATAGAGATCTGCTTCATTACTAGCTTTATTGAGTAGGATTTTTTTTCTAGGAAAATCCCTGGAGGAAATTCAAATGGCTGCCCAAGTTGTAACCACTTAAGACACCTAAATGTGAATGCTTAGGCCTGCCCTGTGTAGCTTGAAATTTCTCTATATTCCCCATCAAAGGACTAATCAAGCAACAATTGGCTATGCCAAATTACTGTAATGGAGTATGTTGGTGTAATACAAAACAACCCTATGTAAACACATAGGTATTCCATGCTGAAATTTCTTCAATCTCATACTGATGAGTTTCACAAAAGGCAACTCAGTGCACATTACTAATTCTTCTTTTACACAACTGGCTGATGAACAGATAACTGCAACAGCTATAATCCAGATGTCATTCAAAATGTTTTACATAGTGCAGTTCCTTAGGATAGATTAATGGCCAACCCAATCAACAGGAAAAGGAAACAAGCTGCAAAGATTTCTGAATATTATCCTATGGCTATTAGTCTGCTAAAGGAATGCTATGTTTCTCTATTAGAGCTTCTTTCTGCAGTCCTTCATATCCTTCAGAATATTTATTGTTTTATTTGGAAAATTTATATTGCCGCCTACTTGCTCATGATGACTCAAGATGGCTTACAGGAAATATACAATACAAAAGAAATAAAAATAATAAAATAATCTTCCCATACCCATCCCTGTGACAACACTCATACCAGCCATTTAATGGGCTCTATCCAGAATAGAAGGAAATATGAAGCTAGGATAGGTGAGACTAACAGAACCTGTTTGGAGCAGGAATTAGGAAGACACAGATATTGAACTCCTATTAAACCTTATTTCGCTGTTTCAGCAATGAGTCATTTATTCATCATATGCTGTATATTTGTACAAATTGGCATATTCTGACATTTGCAGAATATAAAATTAGTATTCACACATTTACTGTCTAGCTTTTCTCCAGGAACTTAAGGCAATGTATAAGCTGGGGGAAGGGATCCTCTCTTTATTCCCATAACACAGTGGTTCTCAACCTTTTTAATGCCGCGACCCCCAGCCGGTTGTAAGTCGAGGACTACTCAACCGGTTGTAAGTCGAGAACTGGTGCATCACCGTTTGCAGAATGGGACTTTTGGCGGGCTCAGCAGGGAAGAGACAGCCTGGACAATTCAAGAGAGTCTATTCTATTGGCTTTCAAAACCAATAGAATAAAAGGGAGTAGCACAGCTAAGGAAAAGGGGAAAAAAATGGTGGACTGCGTTGTTTGGCGACCCCCGTGAAATGGTTGTTCGACCCCAAATGGGGTCCCGACCCACAGGTTGAGAACCACTGCCATAACAGCATCATATCAGGTAGATTGGATTGAGAAAGAGGGAGGCTCACAGTCAGTCACACACACTGAGCTCCATTACTGGTCCTGGATCTACCCAATTCTGGCTTTTCTAAGGAATTCTGCATATACCATTTATTCAGAAGAGCCACCGTGATGGAATTTTTACCAAAATAAGCATGTATCAATGTAGTTTCAGGGGTATAAAAACTCAGCTTTGCCTAAGCCAGGGGTAGGCAACCTTGGCTCTTTTCTGACTCGTGGACTTCAACTCCCAGAATTCCTGAGCCAGCCCTGCTGCTGGCTCAGGAATTCTGAGAGTTAAAGTCCACGAGTCATAAAAGAGCCAAGGTTGCCTACCCCTGGCCTAAGCAACCTAGAAATATAGTCCTATCCAATTTTAGAGGATTGCATAGTACTGTTTTTTTCAGCTGAAACAAATATTTCAGTTTTTACAATTTGTGGAGTGGGGAGAAAATTCAACATAAATTTTGTAGACATGCTGATCTTCAGTTTTGCCAGTAGATGGTGACTATTGACTGAACAACACTGGACAAAAGGAAATATTTTCATTCCCACCCTTCTCTTCTGTCCAGTAGACTTGCTGCTTCTTCCTTTTTTGATATTTATTGCATTGCAGAATTAGAAATAAAGCAGGAATGCTAAATCCTGTGGAACAAGCCAGATAAAATCTCAACATCTAATGTTAGATAACCAAGAAGAAGACAGCAATATTCTACAAAATCTTTGTTAAACATTGCATGAGGAGCATCAACTGTCAGTAGCAAACTATTTTCAAAATGGAACTGTATCTTTTGACCTGAACTCTTCTTACACCATAAAAACCATTGGACAATTTACATCTCTATATAATGAAAAATTGAACACCTCCTGCACAAAATGATCAAAATAAGCAATGTGCAGTCTTTACCAAAGCCAAGGATTTACTGTTTTTTTTCAGTTTATGCTCCTGTTTGATTATTATGCACAGTTTAAGCACAGTTTCTGCCCTGCCTTTGAAATGCCTATCAGATAAACTCCAAGAAGAATCAATTATTAATTTTTGCTCCCCAGTCATTTCAATTTACTCTGAAAAATCATTTTTTCAAATATCAAATTGTATGGTTTGAGTGGTATGTTTTAATTTTATTTATTAATTTTTATATTCCTCTTTTATTAATTTTATAAATAACTCAAGGTGGCAAACATAGATAATACTCCTTTCTCCTTCTATTTTCCCCACAACAACAACCCTGTGATAGGCGTTGGGCTGAGAGAGAGTGACTAACCCAAAGTCACCCAGAAGCTTCCATGAGTAAGTCAGGAGTAGAATTCACAATCTCCTGGTTTCTAGCCTTTTGTCTTCACCGCTAGACCCAATCTGCTCTATCTGGTCACTATATCAAACTGGCTCTAATGGTAATTTCTATTATGTTTCCTGTTTTAACTTTGTTTATCACCATAAATTACTGTGGTGAGAGAGGGTGACCATATAAAGGTTAACAATCAAACAGCTCCTATATAAATTGTGCGATTTAATTTGCAAAAATTGCCATTCTATTTTGAAGAATGCTTGATTAATAATATGTGATAAAATCAATTTTCCTAATTAAAGTAACACATTTGAAGACTGGAATCAGATCTTCTTAATGTTATTTAACTAGACAGCACAAAGTTTCAAAGTGGTGCTTCAACTGAAATCGCTTTCAAAATTCCCTCTAAAACTGAAGCAAGATGATTGTATTTTTTTTATTTTCCTTGATCTTTCAGTGGCTGCTCCTAATATGTTAAATACTGTGAAAGGAAGTGTTGATAGAATTCATTATATTAAACTCCAGTTTAGCTACATAAATATATTTTCACACATCCATTAAACTATAATTAAATATTTCCTAATTGTGAAAAGTCATTCACCCAACCATGCTTCTAAATGTATTATTTAGACACACTTTTTAAATTTAACAGATGATGATTCCAAGAGCAATGAATTCATACATAGACTATTGATGTTTTTCAATGAATGAATCTAGTATTGTAAATGGTGCTCAAAACACACAAGGAGTTCATTATGTCCCTAAATTTCAACTGTCTCCTCCCCCCTCTAGGTAAATATTTGCCCCCTAGCATTAACATTTCTGAGTTAGTTTTTCATGAATACACAATTATATATATCACCATAGTTTTGAAGTTGCTGTTTTGAAAGACTGGAACTCATAAATACAACCTGAGAAAAATATACATGCAAACAGAAAAGTGGTTTTGTTCAAACCCAAGCAGACTATCCAATTCCAGAGGCTTATATAAACGGCTTTGGATTAACTATGGTTTAACAAAGAATGGTTTAGTTGTACTGGAGTTGGCCAAACCCAAACCCAGAGAGATCCTGCCATGCTTTAAAGAGTGAATAGGACATGGCTTGTACACATTGCCCCATCTCTCCCCTCATCCTTCACAAGGCTATGCAGCAACCTGTCCATCCCCCATCTTTTCAGCTTCTTCCCTTCTATCTGACCTCTGCTTCCACTTAGCTAAAGGTGTCGCTGATGATGTCCATGCTGATTATCACCAAATAAAACCCTCATCCATGGTTTCTTCCTGTCACTTCTCCAACCAGTTCTACTCAGAGCATCTGTGTCTTGGTCTGTATTTGGAAAAAAATAACCTTGGTTCATTCTGGATACAGACTAAAATATTTGAAATATATCTGAATATTATCTGTTCTGGATGTAAAAAATGTTCCAGCCACTTTTGCCTAGGCAACAGAGCCTGTATTTCTCCATCAAGGTCATCTTCCTTATTCTCTATAATCTGCAGAGACACACCAAGGGGCACTTGTAATCATTTATTAAATATTATTTCTGTCTCAATTAATGGTTTCTTAAAACTGTGTATATATCAAGTCCTTTATCATAATCTTTGGAGAGGAGCCAAGCTAAACAGTTTAGAGATAAGAAATAGAAAGATGAAAAGCCTAGGAGTGTGACTAATTTACTGAATGGTCCTGCAACTGCTAATGTTATGTGTGCAAGTTATTTCCACACATACTGTAGAAAGAGTTATCTCCAATCTTGGGGGGGGGGGAAACAGAACCAAAGCACAGCATTATCTTCATCTGCTGATCCATTTAAATATAAGCACATTTCAAAGTACATTTTAAGGGAAATTGAAATTGTTAGAAAACATCCATCAAAAAAGAGGTAATGGCTTCCATGGGCATATGAATGTGCATATTTACAAACCCAGATTTAAAAAAGAGTGTAATCTTTAAAATGGATACATGGAAAACTTGGCATTTGGGAAATAGGGGAGTCTAGCTAAGCATCCATTGCAAAGTCACAAACTCCCACAAAGGCTTTGGGCTAAAAAAAAAAACTGGTTCTGCTACAAGATAACAAAACTCATGTCCCTATGAACTTCACTTTTTTGCTCCCTTATTGTTCTCCACTGCCTATCTTCCACCTCTAACCCAAACCTGTCTCCTTCTTTTTCTCAAACATTAAACTTGGACTTCACTGCTGAGGCTGTATCATAATTTCTCTACAAAGATCCAGGAGAGATATACTTTCTCTTCCCTATGTCTTTTAGCTTAGTTAATTCAAGTAGAGAATTTCACCTTAAGTAGAAATTTACCTCTATGTGCTACCTTTCTAAGGGCTCTTTCTCACTTGCCCCTAACCACAATATAAACCTTTTTTTCCTGTCATGTCCTCACAATGTCATCTTTTCTCCTAGATTGTAAATAAATCAGGTTAAAGTTGTCCAGAGCTGTTCTGGTTTTAAACTAGGACTTTCCCTCTTCTCTCAAACTTTTGCTATTGATTTAATCTGGCACTTTTCACTGACCATTTGGATGAGATTAGATTGGAACCTGCACAACCACTTAGGCTGCCTTCAGTTCATCCTATCCTCTTTCGTTGCTGAGCAAAGCCCTGCTGAACCCCGCTTCCCCCCTCGCCATTATAGTTTGATGTACAGGAAAGCCTCTGATGCACAGATGATGAATCTAAACAAGGGACAAGAATTAGGTTCTGCCAAGTATATATTGCTAATATGTCAACCTGTGATTTACAGGTTTCCTGCTATTTCTGCTGATAAGGGAGCTGTGTGGTTTTGGTCTGAGGCTGTACTTTAAAATTATTATTATCTCTGTGGACGTGTGCAAGGGCACAACAATCATTAAAACTATTTTCCTTACTAAGCGATTCTTCTAGGCTATTTCATTCAACTTCACTTTTTCACAATCTGGGAACTATTTCATTCAACTGTTCATACAATGCACCATACTTATTTGTGTCCCATTCAGGAATGTGCCATTTCCATTCCTTTGGGGATATGGGGGCGCCAGGTGCCTCTTATTACATGCAAAGCCAATAATAATTATATAAATCTAGAAGTTTGCTTTAGTGCCTGGATTTTGTCCAGCAGCTTCTTCCAGATCTGCCAGGGTCTGGATTCCTTGGAAACTCCCTACCTGCTTCCCTTTGCAGTATCAATTGAGGATGGAGCTAATTTAATTTGTGCAATTCAAGGAAACCCCTCCTCCTCTTTTCTCCACTACCACAACCTTATGAGGTGGGTCGGAATGAGAGAAAGTGATTAACCCAAAGTCATTCAACCACCATCCATGCCTAAGGAAGAACTAGAACTCATAGTCTCCAGTTTGTAGTCCACTACACCAAATGTATTATCTAAAAGTTCATACAATTATTTTGCTCTTGCAGGAAAAAACTTCAGCTCTAATTCTATACCTATCCTAGGGGTTATTTGGACTAAACAACCCTGAATAAATTTGGGGCAAAGTTGTCACTTGTAGTCAATAGAGTATTAATGAGTTGCTCCAAAGAGAAAACAAGTGAACAGGTTCACCTTTAATCTAAAATGAATTTATACTAAGTGCATTGTTATAAATCACATTGTTGTGGTTTTGCCTAGAGAAAAATTTAACTGTCCCCCCCCCATGCCCTAATGGGATTGCACTACTATTCTCAAGTAGCTCTGACATGTCAGATATTAGCGGCTGCAAGGTTTTTATTTGTGTAAATGCAATACTAGCAATGGTTACCTGTGAAACAGCAATTCTTGATGCATAAATGTGATTCATGCCCTCAGAATGCCCTTGAAAAGGAGCTCTGAAACACAAAGCAATCTCACTACAGCTCTTTCCAAAATAGGTGGAGATTGCTGCTGATCACGATTAGCTTCCTTCATGCCATGTTGAAATCAACACAGTCTGGTCCATTAACTCTGTAAGAACTCTGAGCCTGCTTTTTAGCTGGAGAAACAAAAAGAAACAATTGACATTGAAATAAAAAAGGTTATTCATGGAGCTATGCTGATGTTGAGTAGTTAAACACAAATTTATTTATCAATACTGTATGATCATTTTTAATGAGAAAATTTAAAGAAACGGGAGGGGGAAAAAAGCAAAACTCAAAAGTTATAAGTTTTTGTTATAAGAATGAAGATCTCTTCCTGCAGTCCCTATCCTAATTCATAAAATTATTGTGCTTCTAGAGTTTAATGGAGCTGAGCAGCCTAGTAAACCTAACAAAGAACAAACAAACTGTTGATGACATAGAAGAATATATGGAGGTCACATAAAGTACGATAGCTTTAAATTCATACATATGTACCTATTAGACTAGTTAATATATAAAACACAGTCATTTCTTTTGTGGGAGAAAGATGTAATGCAATATATCTTTGCATGTCCTTGTCCTTCTGTTTCAGCTTCGAAGACTATTGGCTGAGATCACCTTCAAGCATTTAATCCATATGAATAAACAATACCACCAAGCTACAAGAGTGTCTAGAATGCTTTTAGTTTAGGGATGATGCTCTTTGGTAAATCTAAACATTATCCCATCAATATCATATTTCCTCTATAGTAGTGCTCAAGGTATTGCTACACTTTTAACGATAAAATTTAAGAAAAAAATTAAATTATAAAGCAAAGCCACAGGCATAGAGCTAAAAGATAAACCATACCAACAGTTAAAGTTTATTTTTGTGAACAAGTAACCTTAAAAATAAAAAGGCTGCTGGGATGAAAAGGTCTAGGCTTGCTAATAGAAAAACATGTTAGTAAAAACTAAAACAAAAATAGGCTGGAAGTGCCTCCAAATGTTCATGAAATGCCTCTTCAAATATTTTGTAGATCCCTACAGTTTAATGCTACTGAAGAAAACTTAAGTTGTAGTAAGAGGGTTAAAGATAATAGATAGATAGATAGATAGATAGATAGATAGATAGATAGACAGACAGACAGACAGACAGACAGACAGACACAGAATCCATGAATTGTACATAGGATAATCATCTTCAACAACAACTAACATGATGCCTACAAGCAAAGTTGACTAGAAAGATAAAAGTGACCACTTGAATACTGAAAGGATCCTCTCACCCCTTCAGCATGCAAGATTCTGGGGTTATGGCATGAACCAAATAAAATGTTGAAATAGATATTGAGATATAATGTCTTAAGTACCTGGGTGCAGAAAAAAATATTATTAAAGTATTCATACCAGCTGCATGTTGCTATGCAGTAACTGATTTCATGTAGGAACTGGTAGGTCATAATAGAAAAGACTAATAAAATCTATTGGCTCCACAGATTCTGAAAAATTAACTGGCAAAGAAGCTTTGAGTGTATTTGCAACTTAGGTAAATTAGAAAGGATTGTGTATGCCATCTTGTAACTTCAAACTAGCCAGCTGCCCTTTAGACTAGTGGAGGACAACATTCTACTTCTTAAATTGCAAGAAGGTTCTATTGCTAGTTTAGCTTACCCTTCTTGTCTTTCAAAAACACACAAAAATGACTTCAGCTGACATTGATATGACATTATATGTTATTTCCTAACTTATTTAATCAACATCTGAAGCCTTGTTCCAGGTATCTTCACTGAAAGAGATATAAAGTGTTGGATAGTTGCCAGGAACAAATACTTTTAGATGATGTCCATCACTATGAAAAACACCGTATGTTAGGACATTTGCCAGACCTTGGTCAATTATTATTAAAACAATAGCCACAAACATTTATTTTCCAAGGTTGTAGCCAAAACATGCGTATGGTAGAAGGCTTTTAACTAATTATTTATCTTAGCTATTATTTGACACAGTTCCCTTTGTACTTATTTGTAGTTATTGTTGGTTATTTATGTTGACTATATGGGAAGGGTGATGTTATATTACATGATGATCTCAAGTTCATTTTTTAAATGAATTGTAGACCTTTTCTTAACAAAATTGAATAGATAAAAAAACATAATAGAAGGCTGAAATTATTGCAAATCATTTCATCCCACGTATTTTGTGGGAGGCTCAACACATACATCATATTGAAAGGCTACAACCTTACCTTTGTTTGTTCTTATAAACTTAATGTGTGTAGGGGGTTTGGTAGATTTATATAAAATAACATTTCTAACTATTTGCTGTTTGACATTTGTTTTGTAATCATCACTCTGGCTTCTTGTCTAAGATATCTCATCTTTGTCATGGAAAGACTGTGTGAGGACAGAACTCGTGGCAACTGGAAGCAAAAGCCTTCAAGAGCTGGTTTGGGGCAGATATTTGAGCCATTATCCTTTATGGCAGAGGTCCCCAACATTTTGGGCACTAGGGACCAGTTATGTGGAGAGAGGTTTTTCTGCAGACTGGAGGGGGTGTGATTTTATATACTGCCTGCATCCCATGGATGGGTTTTTTCTTGTTTGTGTGGACTGGTTGCTGTCATACCACGGCCCGGTACCAGTCCACGGAGCAGCGGTTGGGGACTCATGCTTTATGGTGACCTTTGCTTGGTGCCTTCTTCACATTATATTGTATTATCCTGTATTTCTTTTATTTTTTTTTCTGTTTTATGTGTTTATGGATTGTTAGCTATGCAGTCACCAGGCTGAGATAGGTAGCATTGTAAATTTTTGTTGCGTTACTGAGCCATCATTATAGAAATAATAAATATCTTTATTAATGATATTGTCACAGTGGTACTTGGATGGTATTATAAATTGCTTGTTCAAAAATGCTCAGGAGTTAAGCAGATATTTTAGCTGGAATACTGAGCTACCTCCCCTTAAGTTGGATTCACATATAAAATATGGTTTGTATATGGTTGAATATTCCACATAAACCAGCCAATTGTGGTTATTCAATAAACAGTAGTTAAACCAAGTGTGGCTAAACATATTGCATGAATTTCAAAATCTTTATCAAGGTAACTGATACTTATAATCCATTTGGAATTCCACACACTATTTTGGATATTTTCAAAATTTCAAAACTAATTCTTGTATCAATTTTCTTCTATCAGTTTTATCAGGGAAGCAGTAGCCAAAATTATTCTACTTAAGTCTTCTAGTAAAACTGTGGGTGAAACCAATTATTTGACCTCTTTCCTAGATCCAAAATATAGGAAGATCTCCTTGCAAAATATATACTTCATAAAATTGGTGAAACATATTGGGGGTGATCACTCCTTCCCCTTTTCTCAATCAACACAAATTAATATAGAAAGTACTAATTTGATTCTTGCTAGCATTCTAAGCATAATTTGGCACTCCAGTTATTTCATCATCTTTTCTGACCAACTTACTTGATACTTCAACATGTTTCCCAACTATTTAGTTAGGTGAGCAGTTGGTTTATTTACAATTATCTAAGGTAGTTTGCCATTATGGCTCTTATTATACACCATTAACCCGTGTTATTTTTGGATTTAGAATTGAAGTTGGGATGTGAGTTTTCAGAAATCTCAAGAGGAGCTTGTTTTCTCACCAAAACTGTCTTATGCCCAAGAGAAAACAATAAAGACATGAATTGCCTTGCTTATGGTTGATATAAAAGTAAGAGAGAAATTGCCCAATAAACTCAATTCCCTTTTTGAACATACTTGGCTTTAAAAAGTTAAAGCTATGACTTCCTGTTATGAATAAAATGCCTTTGTTTAAGGACAAACATAGCAATAAATAGCATGTAGACTTATATACTGCTTCATAGTGCTTTAAGCCCTCTCTAAGCAGTTTACAGAGTCAGCATATTGCTTACAGATATCACACATGACATTGTGTATGTTGTGCATAAATACATTTTTCAGAAACAAGCCAGATCAGCCACATTTTCAGAGCTAAATAGGGATTGGGAGGCCGGAGTGAGATATTTGGTCTGGCTTTGTGCTCATCCTGTCAATCCTTTAGCTGTAATTTGACTAATGTCCTTTCTGAGACATAAAAGTCACAACATGTGGCAGGCATTCGCATAGGTTAGCTAGAAAACTTCTTAAGGTAGGTGGAATGTTAAAGTACAGAATCCAACTCTATCTTTCATTGCCACAAACTTGAATGGCTGGAGATGGGGAATTGCCTGCTATACTTGGCTTTGATGCAGCAAGGATGGTTTGAAATAATAGCATATTCTTGTTTCAATTTTAGTGGGAGGAACAGAAGAAGCTATGGTGGCATTGCCTGTTTGGAGGCAGAGGGAAACCATCTTCAATTTCTATAATGCCCATGCTTATTAAGTTTACAACAGGTAGTCCTTGACCTATGACTGTAATGGAGCTGCCCATTATGGTTGGAAATGGTCACGGTCATTAAGTGAGATAGTCTTGCTTACCGGTAATGATCTCCAGCCCCTAATTTCTCTGATGTAGCTTGTTAAACAAACATGGTGGTCTCAGGGATGTGGGAGGCACAGGGAAGCCTCCTCTACCACCCGAGACACCCTGTGGTCTGCTTCCCACCTACAGCCACAGCCCTTGGGTCTGCTTTCTCCCCCCAACAGGTCCCTGTAGTCTTCTCTTGCCCCCATTCAATTTCTGCAGGGCTTGGGTCTCTTCCCCACTTTTTTCACCCATCATACACTTACCTTTTGAAGATGTCCAGAGCTCAGGAGTTTCCTCAGCACTAAACAGACCACATTAAGGAAGCAGAACAGAGTGGTTTGTCCCTGGGCAATGCTGCAGCTTCCTGAAATCTGATGCCATTTCAGAGCACAACTTCAGGGAATTGTGGGTGGACTAAAAATGGCATATGCTTCTAGGAGGCAGTCATTTAGCCCAGGAATAGGTGGCCTGTCCTCCTTCCCCAACAAGAGGTCTGAAGATTTAACTCAGTCAAGATCTTTTGGTTAGAAATAGGCCACCTAGCCAAATTATTATGTTTGCATTTCAGTAAAAGGGATGGGAATGAAAAAAAAAAATGGCCTGTCATGCAAATACAATTCTCCTTGTGTGCTATTAGAACAATTGAGTATGAGAATATAAGATTTTAGTTGCATGATTTCATTATGGCTGCAATGTTTAAGAATGATGATTCAACACTGATATTGGTGTTCTTGAACCAATTCGCTGGAGAAGGAAGGCTGTGTCACTGAAGGTTGTATATTCTTATCTACAATACAAACTCTGGGGGTGAGAGAAACTAACTGGCCCAAAATCACCAGACAATTGCTATGCCCAAAGTGGGCTAGAATCTGAGACTTCCTATTCCTAAATCAGCACTTTAACTACTATACCACACCAGTTGTCAAACATTTAAGGCTATTTAAATTGATTTAATTTTCATGGGTAGATATTGTAGAATCCTGACTCAATTTGTAAGTCATAAGAATCAGCTACAATATGATCAAATATTGTGTAGGACAGATGGGGAGGAAGCTAACCATCAGATTGCAAGAACACAAGTGAATGGTCAGATGAGGAGACCCAAACTCATTGGTAGCCTCACATTGCAATGAACAGGAACATACATTCAATTTTGCAGCTACTAAGATTGTTGACCAAATAGGTATAAAGATAGCCAGGCAAATGATTGAAGCCAGGGACATAGATCCCTTGACAGTCAGCAGGAGTGCTGATTTACCACCAGCTTATCAAGTACTTAAGAGCTAAGGACTTGGCAGCACAAGAAAACAGCAGCCAATGACTTAATAACTGGCCATCAACACCTCAATCAACCAATTAGATGCCCAATGAGGCATCACACAAATACAATGCCTAGAATAGCCCAAAGCCCATATTCCTTAGAGAGAAGTTCTCTGACATGAGTCTGAAAGCTCAGAAGACTAAAACTCTGGTTCCAGTGACTGACCCAGATTGGATCCTGATCAAATATTTAATGAAATACAGTACCATTCACAATAGACCTCATTCCAACACTAGAATGTACATAGGTGGCATCTTCAACTGGATATACTTTCAAAACTATATGTATTCAGTGTTTGCAATTTCCAACCCAGAATGTATGTCCAAAGACCAGATCATATGCATGTATCTATTTACTGTAGCTAGGTAGGTTATATATGTCTTTAATATTGTTAATATTATAGAAATTCCTTAAAATCTTCTATACATCGTAAGTTTGTAACTAAAACTGATGGAGTAAAGGGAAAATATCCATCATTTTGAAGTACATCATTGACTTAGAAAATAAACATATACCGTACTAATAACATTATTTAGTAACTAATCTCTTTAACTGAATTATCATGAACAAGGAAGTAATCATTCTTACTTGTGTATATTTTAACAAGTAAGGTGACTCATGCTGAAGAAATAGAGCAAAAGATAAGCATTTAATTTCCCTCCCTCTCATTTAGTCATAGCTGGAAGCCATTTATGTTTTTTAATTTGGAAAAGTAACAGGAGATGTATGTGTGTGAGGGTCACCTTTCTGTTATCCATGTCCTTAAAGGGGATTGTAGGTGAAGTTTATTGCAAAGCAAAATTCAGCAAAAAATATCAGTCTTGAGATAACACAAATTTGCAAGTTAATAATGATCATATCCCAGAGTTTTGTAATACTGTATTCATGAGTATTATGGTACACAAAACTCCTAATAGCTCCTGTGAAGCTTCATTTTTAAAAAAATCTAAAATATGACCAGATCATCAGATAACTTTCAGTATTTTCACATAAGATCTTATGAGATTTTGGCAATTCTAATGATTTAGTGTCCATGAGATCTTGGTAACATTGCAATGCTAAAGTTGCTGACTCTGTCATATATTAAGAAAGTATTTAAAGCATTTGTTAAATTGCTTCTTCCGGTAACCAATTATCTCTCCATATAAATTATTATTGAGGGCTTTTTCCTTCTCTTTCCTGGTGTCATTATATCATCTGATGTGAAAAATATAAGCCCATTCAATAATGGTTCTTCATTAAAGAAATAACTTCCCCAAGATGACCTAGCTGGAGCCTTGCCAGGCAAAAATATAATTCTGCCCCTCTCTCTAGGTTTGAGTAAATTAAATATTAGTACTTTTAACTTTAAATAAATTAACTTAATTTTTTTATTTTAAAGCTCATTACTGTTATTATCACTGATATTTTTTTCTTAGGATCAAAAGATTTTCTTTTTAATGTTTTACTTTGCTTTTGTTTAGTTCCTCTCTGTATGATACTGTTCCTACAGTTCCTGTTGTATTTTATATAAATGATATATATACATTTTTGTTTTTGTAGGTCTTTGGTTATTCGGGTTTTCTCCCGTGTCAAATCGGAAGTGTCTTGGTGACGTTTCGACGAAGTCTCATTCGTCATTTTCAGGCTGGTGTCTTCGGCTTTGTGCTTCTTGTTTTTTCATATAGAAGGCACCAATAACTTTTCTCTTAACTTTTTGATATTGACCAATATATTTTTCTTTTCTATGCCAGATAAGTTGTTTCATTCTATAAAGTAATAATTTAAAATATGTTAAAATCCTATAAAAAACTAGTAGATACACGAAAATCCTAGGTTTTATCATTAAAACATTTTAACACGTTCACAGTATATTTATTATTCATTCTTTTCACAAATATGCTTTTATCTTCATAGTTTAAAAATAAATTTTGCCTTCATTGTCAAGATATGAACAAATACAATCCATTAACCTTTTAAACCTAATCTTAATCATAGTGGCAATACCCATTAAGAAATAGAGTTCACAGCGTTTCTGTTTATTTTCAGAAACTAAGAAACCTTACAAAAGCAAAAGATAAAGAATGTTAAGTGATCAATTTAGGAGAAAATTGTTAACTAGACTCATTTTACTGCAAATTCCAGAGATATGCAAAAATTTTACAGGAAAGTATTTATTTGGCAGAAAAAGAATGTTCAGTGGGCGTGAAAGGCTAACTCAAAACTTCCAGGCATTTTAGGTCTTTTTATACCTACTTAAACGCCTAATCAATTGGTTTTGTATCATTTTTAAGATTGTTCAGTAATCCCAGTCTATAAAAATGCACATAGTGAATTTGATACTATATTATCAAGGGAATCATATTTTATTATGTTACATATTACAGAAAGTAAATAAAGAAATATGTTCAATAATAATAATTTATAGCATAGCTTTCAGCAAAGCACATAACAACAATAACAAAAAGAAATTCAAAACCAATTACAGGTGGTCCTTGACTTATGACTACAATTGAGCCCAAAATTTCTCTTGCTAAATGAGACATTTGTTAAGTGACTTTTGCTCCATTTTATGACCTTTCTTGCCTACAGCTTTTAAGTGATTCACTGCAGTTATTCAGTTAGTAACATGGTTGTTAAGTGAATCTGGCTTCCCCATTGACTTTGCTTGTCAGAAGGTCGCAAAAAGTGATCACATGACCTCAGGACATTGCAACCGTTATAAATATGAGTCAGTTGCCAAGCGTCTGAATTTTGATCATGTGACCATGGAAAGGCCGCAATGGTCATAAGTGTGAAAATAATTTACTTTTTTTAGTGATGTAACTTTGAACAGTCACTAAATGAACTGTTGTAAGTCGAGGACTATCTGTAAAACACCAGATCCTATAAGTCAGGGATGTCAAACTGCTGGCCCGCGGGCTGGATATGTCATGCCAAAACTGCGCCCACCCCATTGCCGGCAATGGAAAAAAAGTCACGACACGTCACGTGACGTTGCAAGTTTGATACCCCTGCTATAAGTCATTAGTGGGGAAAATGGCTTAATACAGTTTATAGTCTTCTTTGCCAAGATATCAATTACACAGTTCAATGTAGTTTCTCCCTAGCACAGGGGTCTTCAACCTTGGCCCTTTGATGACTTGTGGACTTCAACTCCCAGAATTCCTCAGCCAGTGTGCCTGGCTGAAGAATTCTGGGAGCTGAAGTCCACAAGTCATAAAAGGGCCAAGGTTGAAGACCCCTGCCCTAGGGTGATCAGATTTTGCATAGGAATGGTATAACTAAATGTTATCTGCATAAATATGATTCTGAAAAACTAAGAAAATAATGACTGACAGCAAAGGGAAAGAAACACATCGTTACTGTTGAGACAATTAGATCTGTTTGGCCATACTGTGCTAGAAAGATTTTCATAGTGGCCTATCATTTGCTTTCTGGTTTTTTTGATCCCCCTTCCTCATTAGTTCATAAAACTTTTTCTTCAGGAAACCAGGTAACATTGGGGCTTAAGATTTTCACCTTGAAAACAATCATTAAAGACAGTTGTCTGCCTTTGATATCCTACATTTTTGTGGAGTTATACCCTCTCTAAAGAGTAATGAGAATTTTATATAGTTTTTAGAATGATGGCCAATCAATTTTAATTATTATTAAAACAGAATGGTGAAACTTATTTTCTCCCAGCAATGTCTTTTTGTTATTTTGTATTTATATCAAAAATTCAGAGAAAGAGAATTTATTAGGAAAACCTATATGCCAAGTGGTATTAATTTTACTGCATTCCATAAGGTTTAGATGACCTCAACAGGATGTTGATTAAAATTCAGATTCTACACTATCACTGTATTGTACATAAATACAGTGATATATTTATTGGTTGTATAGTGTGCCACACATTATAAGTGGCAGAATTGGTACCTTAAGATACCTGCATTCTGATATCCACCACTGTTCCTATTCTAAAAAAATGTACAAATAATAGTGTACAAATGTGGTTTTACATCTCAACAGGAGAGTAGACTGCTCTTCTCCTTCAGCATGTAATTTTAAGTGTGAAAATCTTAATGAAGTTATCTACATTCCTTTTATCCAATCAGTGAAAAGTTCTAAGAAGGCATTGCTCTTTTGTTCCTTATTATTATAATTATTGCATATACTCCAGAGCACCAAAGCATAACTGAAGGGTATTTCCATATTGCACCTTTAGGTGCTATCCCATGCCAATGTAAACTGAACTTTTAAGCAGGCATTAGAGTAAAGGAAGTGTTCAAAATGAATATCCTCCTATCAAAGTTCTTAGAATCTTATAAGGGATCTGAGCATGACCAACACAACAGTTTTTCTTGTAATCTGAATGGTTTGCTTTGAGGAGGGAAGGAGAAATAATGGGAATTCATCCCCCCCACCCCCGAACATAAGGAAATGATCTCATCTTTAAAGCAAGAGGTCATAAAATCTGAAGAATAATGTTATGGACAGAAAAAACAGCAATTAAGTGACAGTGGAAATATAATCGAGAAAAGTGGTAAATTCAACTGAAGAAAAAGCAAAACAAACATCACTAACAGAAGAATAAAAAAGGGGAAATTCGGAAATAATAATAATAAAAAAGAAAGTGACATGCAAGCAAGAACAAATTTAACAATAAAATAAACTAGCAAACATTTTTTTAAAAAATGCCCAAACATCTCAGAAGAGAGCTTGGAAATGGATTTTTGAGAAAAAGAAGATTGAAATTTGTAAAGGGAAGATTTGCTTGGCAGAACATACATGTAGGAGAAAAGCATAAATTTATAATGAGCAAAAATGAAACAGTGGAATTTCTATGAATAATTTCTGATGAAGAGAAGAAAACAACAGTATGAACCATCATGGCTGAGGGGAAGCGAAAAAAGCAAAAGAAAGAATGGCTAAGTGACAAATACAAAGATAGGACAAATGCCTCTGAGGAAATGATTTCAGGCTGGACTACCAACCCTTAATCCCAGAGCACATTGGCTGGCAAAAAAAAGCAGTTATAGGGCACATCTAGTTTAATATGCATTCTTTCAGTCTATGACATGGTATAAGCTTGTGTTTATACCATATTTCTATTTTGCTTTGTTAATTAAGCTTCCAAATGGTCCTGCGCCAACAAATTGAATGTAGGATAAATTAAGGATGCGACTGTTGGATTTCCCTTTGTTTCTCCATCCTCCCCTAGTAGGAAAAACATCCACCCATATTCTGATCTCTGCGGTGGTTGGGGTTTTTCTGCTTCTGTTTTACTCCCACCCATATCACAGGTTACATACTTCAGTCCCCTCACACGCCATATGATCTATGTTTTTTTCCCTCTCTCTCTTTTGTTCAATCTTTCTCATTCTATATGTCTCTCACTCCCTTGATAATTCTCTCTTGCATGCTATATTCTCCTCTTTTTCCACTGCTCACAATCATTTTCTTCTTTCTTACTCTATCTCTTATTTCATTTGCTTTCTTAACCACTCTCTCTCATACGGTTTGCCTCTTGAACTCTGCTGTCATTCACTTCCTCTCTCAAACTGTTTTTCATGCTTTCTTATTTGGCCATTTGCTCATTCTCACATGTTCCCAGTGGGAGGAGCTGTTGACAAAATGGTAAGAAGACACTATAAATTTCAGGAACTGGCAATTGTTTAATGTACTGGAAGAATTATCCTTAGTGTCAGTATCACTTTCGACTGGAGAGAACTTGGTTTTCCCTTGGTTTTCTGTCCCTAGTTGGTGTTGTGTAAGGGAAAGAGATAAAAAATGTGATCAAAACAAGTAAAAATAGTGACCTATTAATTGTAGAATGACAGATGAAAAGACCAGCAAGGCCAAGGAAATAGCAAGGCACAAAAGCTTAACTTGGCTGTTTCTAGTCATGACAGTAACATAATAAGCTAAAGAAAGATAGAAGTAACAAATAAATTGCATAATGGACATGTGAAATACATCAGTGTTTGTCTACTGTATGTCTATATGCCAAAGAAGAATTGCAAAATAATCTGACTTTAGTGTATATCTAGAGAAAGATTTCCAAGAGGGTAAACCTCTAAATACTACTCTGGAAAGTTCTCTCCGCTTGCAAGGCTCAAATAATGTCTTTTTCTATTTACTCCTATGCATAATAATCCAAACTAACAAAAGGAGATCTTCTATTTAAATTATAAGCAGATATCCAAACTGGGCTGGTGGATGTCATAAGTACCTGGGGGAAAAGAGAGTAAGTTACAAAATGTATGTCATGACTTCATCATGTAAACCCTGCCCCGATGTGCAGTATCATGAGCAACTAAATAAATATGGACACTTTTATTTTGTCAGGTTATTTTTTTGGCATCAACATGGTTAGAATGGACATATATGGTGGGCACTCTGAGAGCTTTTAAAGCATGTTATTCTCTTTCTCACAAAATGGCTCTTGAGAAGGGTTTGTCTAGTCACAAAATGCTGCCAGAAAGGAAATTGGCAAGATCATTGTCTGCTGCTCCATTAACCCCTTATGATGTTCTCCATCCTCCCAATGTTTTTCTGACTGACTCTTTTCTTAATAGATAGACACAGTCCAAAATATTAAGGTTCATCTGGCCACCATTTTAAAAAAAAATTCTAAGAATGTAATTGGTACCTAGGTAGAGCCTTCAAAACACTTTAGGAACAATGATACCAGGGGCTGACACATTTTTTTTTTGAGTTATGCTAGCTTCTAATTTGAGGGTCCTTGGTACTCTCTGAGCTTGGTTGTTTTCTTGCAGATGTTTTATTACGCCAATCTAGGTAATATCATCAGTGCTAATCTAATCTTCCAGTACAGATGCTAATTTGTCTGTTGTAGTGAAGACAAAAATGAAAGTTAGATGGGGTAGGAGGCCTTGCATGGAAATGTATGTAGAAATAATACAATCAACAGGCATCATAAAAAACAACCCTAATGTTTATTCATTAGATTTCTATTTTGCCTTTGCTGTAGGAGCAATTTCCCAGTACAAGAATCCTATAAGGTAGTTTGAAGTAAAAGATAGTGATATGACATTATGCCTTGATTAATCATTGTCTTCAAAAGTAATAATAAGGCCAGAGCTAGCAAGGCTGGTAGTAGAGGGAAACCTACAAAAAAGGTAAGCTATATAGCAAGAAAAAGCAAAAATAGTAATAAATGATATGGAAATAAATGTTTCCTACTGAAGGCAACACTGAATTCCTAAATATGGTATGACTTTTAGGACCCATGCTGGCTCAGGAATTCTGGGAGTTGAAGTCCACGAGTCATAAAAGAGCCAAGGTTGCCTACCCCTGAGGTAGACTAATCCCAAAAATATGGCCTGACCAACTCATGAACCAGAAAGAGAACCAACCAAGAGCTTTATGTATTTAAGGAGGAATGTTCCTTCAAGAAGATTCTAAAAGGTGGCAACTCAAAGAGCCACAAAATCATTATCTCTATAAGAAAAGAGAGAGCCGCCTCCATTTGCAACTGCCATTGGATAATTTCTTCAGCAGCTCATTTTCTTCATCCCATTTCACATTCATTTTAAACTGGCAGTCCAAATGTCTAGGTTTACAAAAATACATGTATCACTTGCGATCAATCACACAGTTACCAATAAACATTACATGAAATGCAAACAATTTATAGATTAATGGTCTTTCTTTAAATCTCATTTTAAGGTATCAGTGATTAACTTAAAATCACTTAGTGAACTTCTGTATGTGGGAATGGACTTGAACCTGGCTTAAATAAATAAAGTAAATAAACTCTTCTAGATGACCCAAATGCTATTTCCTTCTTTCCTTCATCACTATCCAAATCCATTCAGATTTTTTTTTTAAAGCAAAAGACACAGTGACATTCAGCAAACTGTACTGGCAGCAATATATGCAATCCTATTCAAAACAAAGCAAAGAGGACCAATTCTCAGACCCTCCAAGATCCCATCCATTGTTTTCTTCCCTTTCAATACTATCAGAAAACATGCCCAGGGATCCAAGCATTTCTGATTCAAATATTGCTAGCATTGCATGCCCTTCAATGGAAATGAGTTATGCTCTGAATGGAGTCACATGAAGCTATTCCATTTTGATTCAGTGAAGCAAAAAAAAACCAAACAAACCCACAAACAACCCATGTGAGCTCCACACAGGGGTCCGTTTAATTAACTGAGGGCCACTCATCTTTTAAAAGTAGCATCACAGAGTAATCTATGCCTCTGGGGACTTCTAAAGGCTAATTGAAAGCATTTTGGAGCATTAATCACAAAATAGTTCAAAAGCAATTTCTAAATTGCTTCCTGTAGAGGTCATGTTATAGATATACACATTTAAGCCAGTTGGCTTATAAAGAAATCAGCATTAGAGCCAAGATCAATGGCAAAGCATTTAGCCAAGAACCTACTGTAAGACATACTTTCTGTGGTGTAAGTGTTAAAGAATGTAAACCTGGCCATGGAAATGAGGGAGAAATAAGTCAATGCAAAAGAAGCGATTTGCAGAAAGTTTATATAGTCCTGAGAAAGAGGAAAGCATGAGAAAGAAACTGAAAATAACTTCATTTTTATTTCCTTGGTATAAGATAGTGTTTAGAGAAAGTCTTGACAGGTTTTCTAGATTCTGTTATTCTGCCTATAAAAATAGGCAGATTTTTGAAACCCTGCTGTGTCTGTTTCTTACCCTCACCTGCTTTGAAGGGATGTCAGTAAGTGACGAATAGCAAAGAATGTAGTCAGAAAATCAGTAAGTTGGATTTGAAAATGACTTCTGCTGTTTTGAAACACTGGGTCATCATTTCAAAGAAATTTCCTTACTTAAACACAGAAACAGAATGACTCCAGTGGGCAAAAAAGCAGTGGAAGCAGGAGCAACTTCTGACTGCTTGC
Source organism: Crotalus tigris (assembly GCF_016545835.1). Taxonomy (NCBI): domain Eukaryota; kingdom Metazoa; phylum Chordata; class Lepidosauria; order Squamata; family Viperidae; genus Crotalus; species Crotalus tigris. The sequence continues at coordinate 260,873 of NW_024097935.1, forward strand.
CAACTTCCCCACTGATTTCTTCATGAAAAGCTGACAGGGACCTTCAGAAATTTTTCCTTCCTTCCTTCCTTCCTTCCTTCCTTCCTTCCTTCCTTCCTTCCTTCCTTCCTTCCTTCCTTCCTTCCTTCCTTCCTTCCTTCCTTCCTTCCCATCATGCGACTGCAGCAACTGTCCGACCACAGCAGCAGCCTGGAGCAGCCACAACTTTCTCATTTCCCCCCCCCCTCAGGAATCATGGATCCTGGATTTTGGATGCATTCTGTACATTAGCACATTTGAGATTCCTTCAAAAACATTTGTTCTATGATGCACTGTGTTCCCACTTAATGGTGATGATGAGAGTTTTAGTAGCATGTAGATAAGCTTATTTTCTAAGGTTTTTTTTTTTTCTGGTTATTATGACTAGGCAGGCCAGTCTTCTTCCTCCTCCTCTTCTCTTCTTGTATGTCTCTTTAAATTGGAAATCCAAGGCACAGAAGGTTCGGATCTTTTCAAGACACAGTGGGAACCTTTCAGTTTGAAAGGTGGTTATAAATAAGCACATGAATAAACATTAAGTTGTGGTTATCTACAGCTGGTCCAAAATTTCTTTTCTGCATTTTTGGGAGGGAGGGAGGGTAAGGAAATGAATCAAATTCTGTCTTATCTTAACATTCCTGAACTTCCCAATATTTTCCCTTTCCTCCCATTCATTTTTCTCATATTTTACTTCCATTTAATGCCTGACAATAGATGCTTATTTTTTCAGGAGGAATTAAATGAGTAGTAGAAGTATGTGCTGGTTTAGATCCAATGCAGTTATGCTTGAAATAGATCCACTGAAATCCCTGGGAGTTCAGTTCATCTTAAATGATTTGATTGATTTCATTCACCCAAGTTCAGAGATATGTGATTCCCGTATTGTAGTTATTAAAATTTCCTATTGAAATTTGACAGCAATTTACTAATTTTAAATTATGTGATTATTTTGTGACAAAGAAAGAATAAAATAGATGTGTCAAACTCCTAGACCCCGTTCCACACTTTTATATAATGTTTTATCTTTAATTATCCTCAGTGTCCCTCTGTAAGATACATTCAAGGCACATATAATTCTGTCCTTGCCTCTTGATAAATCATTACCATTAAGGTGACCAACTGTCCTCCTTTAGGGAGGACAGTCCTCCTTTTGTAAGTTCTGTCCTCCCTCAAAAAGTGTCTTCCTACATGTCCTCCTTTTTGATATTTGAAGACTAATCTGCAGGGCTTTTTTTTTTCCTCATAGAATGCTCAGAACGGCGTTCCGGCACCTTTTTTGGATGGTTTTTTTTCAACTTTTGCATGAGCTGTGCTACTCCCCCTATTGGCTTTCAAAAGCCAATAGGAATTGCTGCTGAGCGCGCCAAAACACCTGGCCGGCAAACTTTGCACATGCAAGTTGTCTGCAGTGAAGGCAAATTGGCAGGAACTTTGCACCCCTCCCTGCTACCCAACTACACCATCTTCTAGTTAGTTCCGAATATACCTGGAGGAGACTGGAGCGGTAAGTTTCTTTTGATCTTTGGCTTTGCTAGGGCAATAATGGCTGCAGGCACAAGAGGCAGGTGTAGCGGGGGTGCTGTGGGCGGGGGTGTGAGGGGTGGCAGCAGCCGGCTGCCCCCTGTACTGTGGGAGCCGTGGGGCCCTCTCTACACAGGACTGCACAGGGTGAGCGGTGGTGCTGGCGGGGTGGCTGCAGGCAGGGTGTGTTGATAGCGGGCTGCCCCCCGGGGCCGGTGCCAGCATGACTGGTGCTTTGGGAGCCGCAGCGCCCGCTCTACATGGCGGGGCAGTGGTGCTGGCAGGGTGGCTGCGGGCGGGGGTGCGGCGGGCAATTGAACTTCCATGGGCCGGGCCAGCTTTTACGATATTTTTTCTTCAATTTATTTGTGTCCTCCTTTTCATTGTAAAAAAGTTGATCACTTTATTACCATATCCTCAGCAGTCTCCAGATGGACAATATTTACACAGTTGACAAACCTGTAAATCCACTCTTTCTTTTTCACTTTTAAAGATTATGAAATCTTCCCGATATTGGCTTGAAAGATAAGTATATGTCTCTGTGAGAGAGACAAATAAACTGAACAATACTGCCTACTTTGGAGTCAAAATAAAAATTACTAAGATGAAATAGGTTACACTGAACAGAATGTCCTAAATACCTTTTTTATTGGTGAGAAGTCTAATGGAATTTTGTGGTTTACAAATTTTGCACAAAACCTTGGCAAATAAAATCTAGATAATAGCTAAGCATTCAGCCTCTACACAGGTGTAATTACTTTCTTTCATGCATAATAAAATAGAAGAAATTAGAAGTTCAGTACTATACCTTTCCCTACTAGTCCCATTAACTGCCATGTTGAACCCTTATGAGAATAATAATTCAGGTCTCTTGGCAGCCATTTGTGCACTGCAAAACAGCACACACTTCCCTAACGCCTGTTGTCAGATCACCTACTGTTAGGGTGTTCATCATAATGACATTTTAAAATCCTTTTTTGTGGTTGTCAAGAATGGGATGGCATGCAAATTACTTCATAAATTGTATGCATCAAAAAAAGTGGGACGTGGCTCTTTATAACTCTTTCATATCAAGTAACCCCCTTTAGAATTTTATGAACAGAGATAAGCCATCTGCATAACAATTTTTGAAGTGAAAATGGGGCAGATAGAGTAATTCATTATAGTGGTTGATAATGGCAGATAAATGATTTGTATAAATCACCTGAATGTGCTGCAGAATTCCTTTATTTTATTTGACTCTTCAAATACAATTGCAGATCAGAAAGCTTACGTGGAGTGTCCTCTTATTTATTACAGACCTCTTCATAAGATTGTTTTGCTTATGAACCATTCAATATTTGAAAGGAGGGTCTTCAGTCAAGGGCAGGACACAAGCTGGACATAAAGAAAATCCTGGCTATCTATCTATGATAATAATAAGAATGTTGATGGAAAATTCTCTGTGGGAGATTTGGAAAGCTAGCCTATTACTATTAACATGTGTATTTGTCCACAGACAGAAAAAGCTCTCCATCTGTAAATGGTAAAAATCTAAACATCTAAATGTAAAACACCAAACTAAATTATCTGAGTTAATTTGTATTACAGCAAAACCAACAGTGAGGATCATGGCATTATAAAGTTTAATGAAACTATCTAATAGACAAGTTTTTCTCAATCACCAGAACTTTAAGATCTGTGGACTTCCATTCCCAGAATTTCCCAGCCAGCAGGTAATAAACTATTGGGTTTCATCAGATGCAATGTAAATAAAACTTATCAGTTTTTTTGGTTAGTAGATTCAACTAATTGCAATATGCTGATTTTATATCTTTGAAGAGTTTCTGTAATAAAGACATCTAACTTATCTCCATCTATTTTCCTCTGTCAGCCCCAAATCCAAAGATGACATGGTGAAATCCAATGGAGCCCAGTTCTTTCTTTGCTTACACCTAGTAGACCGAATCTCACCAGACTAAAGCTATAAACATCTAACCTACTAGATATACCATGAGAGATAATAGGATGTGGTTACCCTGAACTTTTCCTCCATTTTGCACTTCCCTCCAGAATATGCTCTTTCCTCCCTGGGAAACTGTGGGGCTATTACTAAGATTCCCCCACCCTTCTCCAGCTGCACATTCCATCCTAATAATGTATATTTTCAGTGGCTAGTTAAATCAATTAAACTATTCCCCAAGATCTACAACATGAACATCAACAAAAAGTTTGCTGGTACTAGCAGCTGACTTCCAGGAAGATGGCATCATAATATAACATGTTTTTGGTTTGTGATGCTAAAATAAGAAAGTTGAATTATGGAGGTAATGTTTATGAATGAGATTATAGTTGATTTTACAAAACAAAAAAAAATGAAAGCACACAAAACAATTTACTTTTGGCATGGGAGGTGAAGAAAGTAAATAGTGGTTATTTCCTTCATGCCCAAATTAAAACACTATTTGTGGCAGGACTACAGCAATCAGTTTGCTATACTGAGACTTTGAGGTAATGCAGATCATGTGATTAATCTGGCATGAGGCTCAAGTTAACCAAGGAAACAACCATGCATAAAAATAATCTTGCTTCCTGATATTACTGAATCGTCAGGCTGCAAATGATAAGTGAGGATATAATGTTAAAATAATCATCTTCTCTAAATTCTTTGAGTTGGATTCTATAGATTGGCATCATCTTCCAATGGAGGAAACTTCTCCATCTTGGTCTGCTATGAACCATTTGTGATGCTTTATGTTAGTTTTAGGTTAGCTCTCCAGCTGTTGCAAACTGCAATTTTGCTGTGCTGGAGCTGCAATTCCGAAACATCTGGAGGACCTCTGTTTAAATGAAGGAAGTATTGGAATCACGCTCCTCATGTTTTATATATTTAACATTTAGCAGAATTTCAGAAGATGTAATACAAAAAAGAATATTTAATGCTGCAATATATTCATTGCTACCTTATGTTTTTCAGACATCTGTAGTCATATCTCATCCTGCTGTCTTATATGTCTTTTCTACATATGTATTAGAACTGGTTTGACTGTTTGTGTGTAGTCAGGACAATTGAGTATGCACATGTATGAATTCAAATGTGAAGAAATGGTTTAAATTTTTTTAAAAAGCAGAATACTGAAGCTTATATGTATTGAATGTGCTTATTTCACCTAGATTCACATGCTATCTTTTCCTTTGCTTGCTATTCGTTTTCCTGACTTCTTTTTGTTATTGTTGCTTGAAAATCAGATTGAAGCTGATGACCTATCTCACCAGTGATGACTACTGATGAAGTTACAGAAAGTTCTGTGGAAAAGTATAGTTAGCTGTTTCTGTGTTAAGTTAACAATACTATTTACTATTCTACTTGAGACCAATAAAATGATCAAAACATGTAGGGAACAACAATGCAAAACAGCCCTCTTTATTTATCAGAATGAGAAATAAGAGAGGAGAGAGAGAGAGACAATTAAAAACATATGGTCGTTAAGTGTTAAATCAATATCCCAGCATATTACCTTCTGTGCAACAAAATATGGGTGCGTGTGCAAAGACACACTCTATTTCAATACTTCTGATTTCACTATTAAGATATGGAAGTCACCATTGCTGTTCGTTCTAACTTTGGAAATATTGCTGATTAAAATTCGAGAATCACAGCAAATAAAAGGAATAGAAGTTAATAAAAAAGAATATAAATTAAGGGCCTTCGCAGATGACTTGGTGGTTACCTTATCCCAATCTATTTATTCTGTAGTAGAGTTACTACAATTGATACATCAATATGGACGGGTTTCGGGTTTTAAAATTAATAACAATAAGACTAAAATATTGCCCAAAAATATGACTAATCTGGACAAGCAGACTTTGGTTAATTTGACAGATTTTGAGGTTGTTGATAAGGTAAAATACCTGGGGGTTATTTTATCTGTTTCTAATGTAAAATTGTATAAAAACAATTATGAAAGGCTGTGGGTCAAGATACAAAGAGATTTGAAAAATTGGGAGAAGTTGCAATTATCTCTTTTGGGAAGAATTGCGGCGATTAAAATGAATGTTTTGCCAAAGTTTCTTTTTTTATTTCAAATGATACCTATCTTAAAGAATGAGGTTAATTTAGATGAATGGCAGAAAGGTATTAATAAATTCATTTGGGCAGGGAAAAAACCAAGAGTAAAACTTAAAATCATACAAGATATTCGCGAGAGAGGTGGACTCAAGGTACCGAATTTGAAATTGTATTATGAGGCTGTGGTTTTAACATTAATAAGTGATTGGGTTAATTTAACAAATGTAGAAATACTCCTCTTGGAGGGTTGGGATTTACTTTCTGGATGGCATGCCTATTTAATTTTTAATAAAAAGGGTTTTTAAATCTCATATTATAAGGATTTCTTTACTTCGGGTATGGAGGAAATATTACAGAAGTGATTCCAAAATTCCATTATGGGCCATACCACGGCATGCGATAGAAGGGATAAGGAGAGGAGTTAAGATGGATAGTGTTTCTTACGCACAATTACTTAGATGGGATGATAAAAATTGGCAGTTAAAATCTTTGGAAGATTTAGCACAAGAAAATATTATATACTCATGGTTTCAGTATAGACAAATAGTGGATAGATGGAAGATAGATCGTAACGTGGGTTTGCTTAGAGAAGATGAAAACTTTTTCAAACAAGTAAAAGATCAAAGACGAACTCACATTAAGAGAATTTATGGGGTGTTAGTAGAATTGGATTCAGAAGTGGAATTAGTTAAAGAATGTATGATTAAATGGGCACAAAACTTTGGTGAACCAGTTCTATTAGATACCTGGGAAACTATTTGGGTGAGGAATGTCAAATTTACACAAGCCCAGAACTTAAGGGAGAACTTTTATAAAATGTTTTATAGATGGCACCTTGATCCACAAAAAATGTCTCGTATGTATCCTGACTTACAGCCTAAATGTTGGAGATGTGGATGTTTGGATGCTACTTACTATCATATCTGGTGGTCGTGTAAAAATATAAAAGCCTTTTGGATTAAGATATGGTGGAATATTCAAAGAATTTTTAGAAGGAGGGTAAAATTTACCCCACAATTGTTTTTGTTAGGTATTGTTACTGATTGTGATACCAAAGAGATTACATTGATGTTAAATTTAATTACAGCCGCAAGGTTGTTAGTAGGGCAATGTTGGAAGAAGGAATCTTTGCCTACTTTGCAAGAGTGGTTTCTTAAAGTTTCTTATTTGGCGGAAATGGCAAAGATTTCGGCTTTCTTGAAGGATCAATCGCAAGAGAAGTATGTTGCAGTATGGAAAAAATGGATAGATTTTATACAACATAAGTTGGATATAAAAATATTATTTAGTTTTTTAATAACTTATATTTAAAATTTAATATTTTTTATCTTTCTTCTTTTTTCCTTTTCTTTATTCTTTTTTTCCCTAAACATTTATTTTTTGTATTTATGTTTTTCATATACACACTATTGTTAATTATCTTATAATTTTCTTAAGTAATGTATTTAGATTTATTTATGGTTTATATTTTTTTTAAGATTTTTTGAAGAAACTTTAATTAAGCCTATATTCAGCTCTGGGAAGGTCGGGGGAGGGAATGGGAGGGTTGGGGAGGTTTGGGGGAAAATTGTTTTGTTTTTGTAAAATTTTAAAAATTTTCAATAAAAAAAAAAGATATGGAAGCAGCATTAATATAAATCACACAGGTTACGTGGCAATACTTTTCAGCCAGAGTGTATACCTGATTTGATAATATTAATAAAAAAGGTGTGCTGCAGTTTGCTCAGACTGATTACTTGACTGTCCCTTTCATTTCAGAAAGTTACCTGTCACATAAATCTTTTCTTCAGCTCATATCTATATATTTTCCCATGAGAGCCCAGATTGCTCCTTAAAGTTCATGGCAGCAATACAACACCATTTCTGAAATCTCATTCGCTGACTTGAAATGGCACTCCCAGTTCAGGGATATTGTACCACTATGATATATTGAACTTTGAACATAATTTCAAGGCACCAGGTGTGACATCAGATTACCAAAGTAAGTGTTATCTTACATGAATATCAGGAGCATGTCTTCATCTGGAAGATCTCTGAAACATCCAAAAATGTACTAGTTTGGCTGGGTAGTGCAACTCTACATGTATGTACTCACAAATTAGCCCAATGAGTTAAATAAATAAAAGCATAGGATTTAAACTTTGCAATAGTGTACCAGTTGCAAGGGATTATACCTCATTAAACCCAACAGAACAATGAGTGCCCACGTATGCTCTTTCAGTTTGTTAAAGTCTTCTAAATTCATGTACTCATGTTACTTCATTACATCTATTCGTTGTTTTACATAGTCTAATAATGACCCACAGAAATGTGATATGCTCATTAAAATTATTTTTAAGTCTCCAAATATTATTTTTGTAGATTACTATATTATTTTGGTTAGTAACTTTTGGGCTTTGAAACTTCAGTAAAATTGATGTATAACCAATGGGGAACTGGTTTTTGATTGCAAGCACATCCAATGAGCTCAGCTTCAAAGAAATGTCCCAGAACATCCGCACATACATGAAAGCTATTGAGTCATTAAATGAAAGACCAGCAGTCAAGGTATCATTTATTATTTGTACAGACAAACCTTAGTTCATGTTCCTATACTTCTCAGGAATTTACCTAAATAGGTGAGGGCTTGAAATGGATGGTGGATAAGTCAAGCAGATAGACCTGCCTTCTGCTCTCAAAACAAGTCAGCATTTCTTCAGGCTTCTGCCCAAATAGCTAGAATAGGAGGTAGCAGAAATATTTTTTCAACCTCGGATTCAATCATTCAGAGATTCAGGCATAAACTATTACAAATTATTTTCTCGTGGATTAATATCTGATATGGCTGATCAATTCAACACAAATAAATATCATTAAAATTACTAGCATTGTGACTCTGTAAGAAGACATGGAAGCTTCAATGGATATGAATATAAAAACACATTGTTACCGTAACATTTTGCTTCGTTTCTAAAATATTCCCTGCACTAAGCAGACATCAGTTAATTTAAAAATGACATCTCAATTAGTGAAACAAATTCCTACATGGTAGCCAAAACTCCATGTGTTATGAAACTCCATTAAGATTCATGTTTGTTATGGGAAATAAGGTTCTATCAAACTCATTCAAGAAAATGGAAAAGCATATATGGTTACAGTAATTAAGTTTTATGATCTTAGCAAGTCTTGCTAAATTCTCCAGAAACAGGTGTTTAATAATTGCTGGTTTTAATGAGATGGTCTTGAGAAACTATTGTGGAAATTGGCATAGGCTTTCAAACATATAAATAAATGGCAGAAAAAATAATCACGCAAAGCACTATGTAACTGGAGATACACGAGGACAAGGCTGTAAACATTTGTTTTTGATCTCTAGTATATTTTAGACATGAAAATAGCATCAATCAACAGTAGGTGATTTTAATTAGTATAGCAACTCATAGTTTTCACTGACATCCAATTAAATAACAACTCCATATCTTTCTATAAAGATAATTTATTCATTATTAATGCAAATACACCAATTAGAACATGGCATCCAACTAGTGCAAATAAATCTTATATGAAAACTCTGCCTGCTGCCTTCCAGACTGGCCAAATAGGTTGGACCAACTAACTTCAATTATGGCAATTGAAGTCCAATAAATCTAAAGAACATCAGGTTGGGAAAAATGGACTTAATCCATATATATTTAAAGAAATCTCTAGCTGTCTGTATGTGGGGTAAGGATACAGATAGTCCTCAAGGTATGAATGGCTATTTAACAACTGTTTGAAGTTATGAATGTACCCCTCAAATGTACTTACAAAAGGGGTTCAAAATTGTGAGCAATAAGAGGCCATTGCAGTCATGTGACCTGGATTCAGTCACTCCTGAAGCAGCGGCCATTTTTAGCAATAGCACTTAGATTTATATACTGTTCCATAGTGCTTTACAGCGGTTTACAATGTCAGCATATTGCCCCCAACAATCTGGGTCCAACCTCAGATGTATGGAAAGCTGAATCAACCTTGAGACTGTGGGCAGAGTTTGCCTGCAATACTGCGTTCTAACCACTGCATGACTAGGGCTTCTTTTTTAGTTCTGTGACTGGCTTTTCTCACCTATGGTTATGACAGCAATTTCTGAGGCCCATTTATTTGGTGCAGATTTTCCCCCCTGGTCATCTGACCAATCAAGATTGGGGAAATTTGCAACCAGCACTTAATTTCCCCCCCCCTCCTCATTGCTGCCAGGTGGAGGACTAGAGGAGTGAATCTCTCATTGCTGTTGTCTTGATGACTGCAGTGCTATATTTGGCTTTGTAAGTACTTTAATTTTTTCTTGTTCATTATAGTATTGTGCTTATTTGTAAGTACTTTACAAACTACTATGTTTTTGCCTTGGATTTTTTTGCAGAAATATTACCCGGCATCTACAGAAGCAGATTCAGTACTGTAAATTTCCCTTGCATTCTACTGTACTGTGCTTGTTCGCCTTTGCTTTGAGGATTAGTGTGTACTACTGTAGATTGCTTGTACAACAGCTGATAGGTGTTCCTGCTGGGGGCTTCATGCTGAGAAGCCCTGCAAATTCACCCTCCACCCCAATTTAAGTCAGGACACTTTCCTGGAGGAGCTGCAGCTTTGCCTTGCTAGAACAGCTGACAGATGGGTGGCAGTAGCTCCAACAGGAGAGTCCTGCAAATTCTCAAACCTCTTGGTTTGCTTGAATAATAATGGACGTCATTTAACAAAGTGAAGCAAACAGCAAGGTGAGTCCTTCTTTTACTTAATGGCCTGGTTGATTTGTTTAACAAGTGTGGTAAAAAGTATCATAAAAATGAGCCAAATTCATTTTATAACAGTTTTGACTTGCGTCCCTAATGGGCAGGCTCTATTAGGGTGGAACCTTGAGGACTATCTGTACATATACAGTGTATTCCTATTAGTAATGAAAGTCAAAGGGCACCATTAAAAAAGAGATCAAATGAAGATGAAAACCAAACTAACGGCAATAAGTTCAGCAACCATTCTTAGAATGTACAATGAGGATATCGAAGTGGTAGATTAGATATTTTGGGCTCAAGTATCAATATTAAAGGAACCGGCAGTCAAAACACATGCCACAGAGCAGTCATGAAGATTTGGAAAAAAAATATGCAGATGCTGAGATGTGTCTATACCTACAAAGATCACAAATACTTCTGCTGTAATTAATTCTTAGAGTAGCAAGGCAATTTTTTTCCCTTCAGATTTTGTTTCAGCTTTTAATCTTTAGATGCAGTTAGATAACTACTGACTTTAGATTTCATGGTCTTAAGGGAGAACTTCATATCAAAACAGCTGTTTTAATGAACAAATGATACTTATGGAAATTATGTGCTATATGATCCAATTTGTAAAGTACCTCAGAACAAGAGCATTATGTGACTTCATTAAAAGGTCTATTTAAAGCAATGTGACAAAGGCAAAACTGATGACAGATAACCAGTTTCTGGGGACAGAGGATGTGCATTCAACGACTCACAAAGAAAGAAAGCATTAATTATGGTTTTTACAATAATGTAAAATTGCTTTCTTTATATTAACACACACAAACGCACACCAGTCTTACAATATCCTCACTTTTTAACAAAAAATATCCTTGCTAACAAACCATAGTTATTATATTATAAAAGTAACTCTGAGGAATATTGTTAAAATATTTTTAATCTGTTTAATTAAATTTCATTTTGAATTTTAATCTGTAAGTCATCTAAAACTAGGTCTTTGAGTCTCTTTGAAGGATTTCTCAGTTTCTACTATCACTGATATAACTACAATGCGTTGAATTTGAATGAGCATATCTATTCCTGAAATGCATGTAATACATCGAAGTGAAGCGGAGGTTCAGTAATGGTGGAGCTATTCGATATTGCACACAGCACAATAATCTATTTGACATTATGGACCTTTACAGTCTACTATATTCTGAAAATCAGTCATGTTTTAAACTGAGTAAAATTATGTTCTTTTCAGGCACAAGTCAATGATTTCCAAGGCTTTCCCTAATCATTGTGTCAGCCTTAAAAGCCCTTGCAGCTCACCACCATGCAAGCATGACAGCTTTCCTTTTACATCATTGTTCCATTTAGGACAGGAAGAAAATGTAACAATGAAGTCTCATGATTTTAAAAAATTCTCTCCCCAGTTGTTGTTATCCCTCCCTCTGAGGAACAGAGGGTACGACACAAGAAAGAGACAAAGACTATCAGCAGAACTCTGTGCTGTTTCAGAGTACAAATTTGTTCACAAGGACTCAAAGTGAGCTGAGTACTAAGTAATTTTTTTTTACAAAAAGACAATCAGGTCCTTAGTAGGGAGTCCCAGAACAGGAAATAAAAAGACATGGAAAATAGCTTAACTCCTAGGTTAACATATGTAGGAGCCATTGCTTCCATTAGAGTCCCCTTAGTGCAGAATTTCATACTTATTCCTGATCCTCCGTTCATTTCCTGAGGGCTCAGAATTTTTTAAATGAAGGTCCTCTGAGGTTCACAAACCTCCCATTAATTTGTATTCTGCAGTGCTGAGTGATTGCCACCCATCCTTGGCAGATAAATAAGGAAACTAGTCATTAGCACAATTTGCCTTGAATTAAGTGAACAATCTGGCCTTTTTCAGCTGGGCTGAGGGAAATCACGCACACAGAGAGAGATAGAGAGTGAGAGAAAGAGGGAGGGAGGGAGGGAGAGAGGGAGGGAGAGAAAGGGAGAGGGGAAAGAAAAAAAGAAGAATAAATAAAGTATTGAATTTAAAACAGAACTAAATCAATGACAAAAAGAACTGAAAAGAAAAATAACTTGGGAGTAAGCATGCATATAAATAATTATCGTCTACATGTACAAGTGCATCTTCTGACTATGTTGCCCCTTCCTTTGGGGAGTGGTAAGTAGGCTTTACTCTGCAGATATTCATTTGTGTGCATAATTTTATTCATTTATTCATCATATTTCTACATGACCCATCTCACCTAGGTGACTCTGAATGGCTTACAATAAAAACATATCATGGTATAAAAGTATAAATAAGAACAAATTTAAAAGCAAGATTTAAAAGATAGGGTTATAGTATTAACAGCTAAAAAGTTAACAAGGTAGAGAAAACACCTCATAAAAGCAACCATCCCCAGGGTTATATATTCCTTTTTGACCACTTCACACCAATTGGCAGAACCAATTTTCACACACTTTTGAAGGCCAGAAGAGTCGTGGCACACTTCACCTCTGGGGTAAGGTCTTCCAGAGGGTGGGAACAACAGCAGAGAAGACGCTCTTCCTGGAGCTTGTCAGTCATGCCCCAATCTATAGCTCTATCTAATATCACTAGTGTTGAGTCCTTGGCGAAAAGCAGACGCGAGAAGCAGTTGTAGTTCTCAGGTTTCCTTTTATTCTGTGTTCAGCTTACAAGTGAAGGCTTCAGCAACGCCCAAAAGCTCCTAGCCTCTTATATAGGCAGTTCCCGGGTCAATGTGTTACCTTTCCCGCGCCAGCACCCGCGCATGCGCATAGGCGCTGGCGACAGCCTGTCTGGTCCCGGGCAGCTTGCACCTGCCCGGGACTGCCTGCAAACGCCCCGAGCCCGTTTGCAAGGCTCGGGACATAACACCCCGGGCTAAGACTACTACCAACATACAATTATTTCTTGATGCAGTGTTCTACTCCCCAGTGCTCCTACTGTTTACTGGCTTTTGTTTGGCCAGCAATGTTATGTAATCCTCTAAATATTTAGGAGATTTCCTTGCTCTCTGTGACCTCCTCAGCTCTGGGTTTCTGACAGGTGTTCCCTGACTGAGGGGAGACGTGAGCCTGTTCTCCTTATCATGCCTTGGTGCCTTCCAAGGACTGTGCCCCGATGCCTGGCCTGCTTGCTCGCCCACCGGGCTCGTCAGGCCAGGGCTTCTGTCACTTTGTGACCTGGTTGACCTGCCTAGCTGTAGGCCCTCGGGCCCCTTGAAGTGATAGCCACTGCTGGGCGTCTCTATAGAACCTCCTAGGTCCGTCCAAGACCTGTCAGGAGGCTGTCCAATCCCTAAGCCCCGTTCTGTGTCCGGGCTCGTGTGGGTCTCTGTACCTTCCCAAAACTCAGTTACTCCCTGATTTGGGCTAGAGGTGTTGCGGTCGGGACTTGGTTCCTCGACCACCTCCCTGTAAGTTTGACCCCCTGTAGGACTTGGGGTAAGGTCAGGCCAACTCTGGGGATTATGTGCCAGCTCTCTTGCGGGGTATGATTTATTGGGATGCTCCCAGGTATCCTCCCTGACTGGAGTACTGTGCTGTGCAGGTGAATAGTGATTGTACCCCCGGGGTGACTCCCTGGCTGGAGTAGGCGTGAATGCCTGGTAGTTGGATAGGCTCTTAGAATTCCTGTTTGGGGCACTCGCGGAATCTTGGAATGGGCCGTTTGTGGCTCCATGATTGGAGGTGGGCAGCAGCTCGTGCCCCTCCCTTTGCTCTAAAGGGTCCCCCACCCCCCCCCGGAAAAGACCCAGGAGTCTCATCTGAAAAGTCCCGCCTAGGGCGGAGTTGGTCGATGTGCCGACGCAGGACACGACCGTTGTCCAGGGCTACCTCGTAGGATAGAGGACCTGTGACCCTGGAAATAGAAGCGGGGACCCATGTATGACCAGGCCCGTAATTGCGAGTCCAAACCGGGGCACCCACAAGTAGTTGTCTAGGTGCCCTAGGATGTGAGGTAGATGAAGGCAGTCTGTCCGGATGAAACCGGTCAAGCTTCGTAGTAAGTTTGCGCCCCCAGCGAAGTTCAGCTGGGCTTCTCCCTGTAGAAGTGGACGGTGTGGTGCGGTAAGAAAGGAGAAAGTCAGCCAACCTGTGATGCCAGTCCCCATAGGTGAGTCTTTTCAAGGCGTCCTTTGTGATGCGGACCATGCGTTCAGCCATACCGTTGGTGGACGGGTGGAAGGGTGCAGACGTGGCATGACGAATCATGTTAGCCTGTAAGAAAGCTTGGAATTCGGAGGAAGTAAATTGAGGGCCGTTGTCAGAGACGATGACATCTGGGAGCCCGTGTGCAGCAAAAATCCCCCTCAGTACCTGAATAGTCTTTGCAGTGGTGGTGGATGAGACAGGTACAACCTCAAGCCATTTTGAATGACTGTCAACGAGGACCAAGAAGAACTGGCCCTGAAAGGGCCCAGCGTAGTCAATGTGCACCCTAGACCATGGGGACTGTGTATCCTCCCATCTATGCACAGGAGCTTGGGGCATCTCTGGGCGAGAGCGCTGGCACAGGTGGCATGCATGCACCTTAGCCTCAATGTCCTTATCTAAACCAGGCCACCACAAGTGGCTGCGCGCAAGGCCTTCATGCGAACAATGCCAGGATGACCCTCGTGGAGGGACTCTAAGATCCTAGTCCTCATTGAGGTGGGAATGACAACTCTGTTTCCCCAAAGCAGACAACCCTGAGAAGTGGACAACTCGTTCCTTTTGGACCAGAAACTCTGAAACTCAGGACTAGGGCAGTGCTCAGGCCATCCAGACAAAACCCAAGAAAGGACACGTGAAAGTGTGTGATCTGTGCCTGTTTCAGCGGCGACATCCCTGGCATTCAGAGGGGACTCGGGCAAGGCTTGGATGGATAGAATGTTGACAGCTGGCGCAGGGTCAGCTTCTACTACTGGCAGGGGCAATCTACTGAGGCCATCAGCATGGCCCATTTCTTTCCCAGGCTTGTGGAGTAAGGAAAAATCATATGCAGACAGAAAAATAGACCACCTAAGCATTCTAGGAGAAATGATTTGGGGAGTTTGTTTACGTGTGGTAAACAGTCCCAGCAGAGGCTTATGGTCAGTGAAGACCGTGAAATGCCTGCCATACAAGAAATCATGGAATTTTTTAATTCCAGCAACAACAGCCAGAGCCTCCCTGTCTATCTGAGCGTAGTTGCGCTCAGCAGAAGACAGTGTTCTGGAGTAATATGCAACAGGAACCTGAGTTCCATCAGACCTGAGGTGGCTCAGGACAGCTCCTACCCCGTAAGGGGAAGCATCACAAGCGATGCACACAGGAAGGGACTCATTGAAGTGTGCAAGTACACTGTTAGAAGTGAGTAAGGCCTTGACCTCATTGAAACTAGCCTCATGTGTTTGTGACCATTGCCACACTGCTTCTTTGTCTAATAGCCTGTGAAGAGGCTCAGCTACACTAGCTTTATGTGGAAGAAAGGAATTGTAGAAATTCAGGAGGCCCAGAAAGGCCTGAAGTTCGGCCTTAGACTTTGGCCTAGGTGCTTCTAAAATGGCAGTTAGTTTGGATTCAGCAGGGTGAATCCCAGCAGCATCAATTTTGAATCCCAGAAATTCAGTAGAAGGCACCCCAATTTTGCATTTGTCTCTTTTGAGCTTGAGGCCTGTTTTCCTGAACCTTAACAGAACAGCCCTTAGCCTTTCAGCTAGAATGTGTGTGGAGTCTCCTGCAATTAAGACATCATCAAAGTAGGGGCAAACCCCCGGTATGCCCCGTAGTGTGTTTTCCATTACGCTTTGGAAAATCCCAGGAGCGACATTCACTCCAAACTGTAGCCTTTTTACCTTAAAGGCTCCCCTGTGGGTCACAATAGTCTGAGCTATAGCAGCAGCATCATCAACAGGCAGCTGTTGATACGCTTGAGCTAGGTCAAGCTTTGCAAAAACGCGCCCCCCCTTGAGGGAGGCCAGAATATGACTGACCACAGGAACAGGATAGGCATGTTGCTGCAATGCCTTATTCAGAGTGCATTTGTAGTCAGCACAAATGCGAATGTCCCCATTTGCCTTTAGAGGCGTGACAATGGGGGTCTCCCAAGGGCTGGAATCAACAGGTTCTAGGATTCCCTGTTGGATCAGTTTGTCTAACTCAGTGTCAATTTTACTCTTTAAAGCAAAAGGGACCCTTCTTGCTTTAATTCTAATGGGTGTGACAGCGGGGTCTAGTTTTAAGGACACAGGAGGTCCCTTGAATGTGCCCAGCTGGGGGCTGAAGACATCTGCAAATTCTTTGCAGACTTCCTGTAGGTCGAGTGTTTGTAAGCTGTTGAGCCCCGTGACGTGTATCCCCAAGGCTTCAAACCAATCGAGTCCTATGAGACTCGTTTGTTCACCCCCTACTACTAATATGTCTAGTGGACCTTCAAAATTCTTATACTGTACGTTAAGTGTGGCCTCCCCCTTAACACACACTCTCGAATTTTGAAAGTCTGTTAACACAATGTCTGAAGGCCTTAATTTAGCCTGAGTTCCACTGCCGGAACAAATCTTCCTAAATGTATGTAAGGATATGATTGAAAGGGCAGACCCCGTGTCTAGTTCCATAGTTAATGGAACCCCTTGTAGCTTCACCTTGAGTGACAGCTTTTTCTTGATGGGCTTGTGTGTGCCTGTCCTGAAGATGCTTCTTCGCGAAGCGCAAAAACCTACCCTATTCTGGCTGGGGACCCTGGTACCTTTCAGGCGCAGTTCTTCCTGAGGTTGTACCTTTCGTCGGCCCAGACACACAGCTGCAATATGTCCTTGTTTCCCGCACGCCCGGCAGATAGCGGAGCGGAACTTGCAGTCGGTTCTCCTGTGGCGACCTCCACAGCCGATGCACTTGAGGGGAACTGCAGAGCTTCCTTTCTGATTCCCTTCCTTCGTGGGGTGGAGACGGTCGACTTCCTCATCCGGATCCTCCTCGGAGTTCCCTTGGATGTCCTCTTGGTGCACGGATGCAACATCTGGACTGTTCCTGATCGGCCGCATGTTTTTGATGGCGCCGCCTGCTGCTTTTTCTGCGGTGACCTCTCTTAAGGCATCTTGGAAGGACAATTCTTCTTTGGCGAAAAGCCTCTGTTGTAGATCTCGATGCCTTAAGCCGCACACGAATCGGTCCCTCAGTCGTTCTTCAAGGTCCTTGAACTCGCAGTGCTTGGCGGCCTTCCTGAATGCGGCGATGTATTCTTTGGTCGACTCTCCGGATCGTTGATCCCTCTGCTCGAAGGTGTGGCGCCATGCGATGACGGACATCTTGGGCTGGAAGTGCTCCTTCAATAGCTTCTTTAGATCTGCGTAGCTGACAGACTCTAATGGGACAGGTGCTGCAAGGTTCTCTGCGATTTCGAAGGCGTCTTGACCGCAGACACAAAGCAGGGTGGCAGCCTTCAAGCTATCTTCCCTCACTTGGTTCACCTTGAGGTAATTTTCCACCCTGGCTACGTAGGACTCCCACCGCTCTGGATGTGAGACGTCGAACTCCGAAAGCCTTCCAACCTTTGCCATTTCAGGAGACGGGTCTATCAGCCAGCCTACCCCCGAATGCGCACTGGATTGGCGGGTAGCTGCCGAGTCAACGCCGTTCCGTCGTTCCGCCGCTCAGGACTCACTTGGGTAAGCTTACACCTCTTCCTTTCCAGGCGATGTAAGGCATCCCACCCTCGTCGCCAGTGTTGAGTCCTTGGCGAAAAGCAGACGCGAGAAGCAGTTGTAGTTCTCAGGTTTCCTTTTATTCTGTGTTCAGCTTACAAGTGAAGGCTTCAGCAACGCCCAAAAGCTCCTAGCCTCTTATATAGGCAGTTCCCGGGTCAATGTGTTACTTTTCCCGCGCCAGCACCCGCGCATGCGCACAAGCGCTGGCGACAGCCTGTCTGGTCCCGGGCAGCTTGCACCTGCCCGGGACTGCCTGCAAATGCCCCGAGCCCGTTTGCAAGGCTCGGGACATAACACCTAGCATATTTGAAAAACTAGATAGACACTCCAGTTTAGTTTCAGGTAATTTTGCTCAAATAGGCAAATGCATCTGTATCACCAGATATATATCCATGAAATTTAATAGGCCAAAATGAACATCAAGGTATAATATTCATTTCTACTCAGATGTATTTTTGCATTAGTTGTATGGGTGCAGACCCCTCAAAGATTGGAAAAAAATGCCCCACTCCCACCCCCTTATTAAAACCTGTCTCCTTTCATTTCCAATAACAACTGAACTGATAAATACAATGCTTTTTCTAAGGGTGGATCCAAAATCTGCCTGGCCCATCACCATACAGGTCACTTACTATTTCCTGAGTATAGAAATGGATGAAACCATGTCCTTCCACTCCCAGTCATTTCAAATGCGCTCTATGCCCGTGTTTTCTAGTTTTGATTCAAAGCTGATTTTTTTTTTCACCAGAGCTATCTTAAACTGTTTAGAATGGATGAGTGGATGATAGAATGATAGACTTTGGTAGACTTTCTGCTGCAGGATGTGTAGTGGCATTGCAAAAGACCATTGTATTTCAAGGAATGTAGTCACATCTTTTGACTTCATGTTAAACTCTTGACAATGCAGATGCAATGGTCAAGAAGCAAGGGAATGACCAATTGAGTCTTGTGGTGATCATGATCTGAAGTGAGTACCAGCCAAACCTTTAAATCTGACTGGAATTTCTGAAGTCGGTTTCAGAAATAGCTGAGAGCAATGCAGGAGACCAGGAACGTAGCCTGCAGTGTGACACTCTCTTAAGGGTTGACATGAACTAAACAATAAGAAAGTTATCAAGACTCAAGTTTCTCTTAAATCACCCCCTTCCCCATGATGATATAAGATAAATCCCCAAGAGCATGAAATAGGAACCATATATTAAAAATAAGAATCAACAAGAGGCTCTAGTGAGTTCTTCTTATTCCTGTCATTTACTGTTTGGTTCTTTCCATTTAGAACTTTTTCAAGGATACTTAGAATGCTTTTAGATCCCAAATGTTAAATGGAGTGTCAATACATGTTTTGAAGTGAGTATAAAAGAAAAATAAAAAACATTTCATAAATTATATTTCTGCAAGAGATTTCAATCACATTGCTATTGTAACAGCTTTTTCTTTATTTTCATCTCTTGGTATTGACGTGTAGGAAATAGCCACTGCAGTATGAGAGGCCAACAATCTGGCATGTCAGGAAAAATAGTCTAGCTGGCCTATAGATTTTCAGATGACCAAGGTCAATGATTAGTTCTTGGTATAATACAACAATTCAATACCCTTTTGCTTCTGGTGCTTTTTCAGAATGGAGAAATAGTCTACCAGCACATGTATCACTCTCCCTCAACCTAGTTTTTTGCTCATGTGTTGGAAAACACATCATCCCCAGATGCCATGAACACCATCAATTTTTTGAAGGATTATGTACACAGTGTATATGAAGACATAACAATATGCTACACTTATAGTCAAAGAAGGAAATACTATACACATAATGCAATCAAGTTAACTAAGATAAGGGCTCAGAGAAGAATGAAAATTATAACTTTTCATAAGATAGGAGAGATTTGAAGAGAGATGATAGGAGAGATGACTAATTTTCTGTCATTTACTTCCACAACTGTTCCCATCCTCTCCTCACCTATAAACACTTGTGGCTCTGGCACTAGCACAAGAGAGCAGAACCAAGGGCAAGACGAATCCCCAAAAAATTAAAAAGTAATCCAAAGGCTAAGCAGGATAGAACCTGGCAAGTAATTACTCCATCCAGAAATCCTAGGCCGTAGGCTGGTGTGTTGGAATGTATAGCCTGGAATCCCTGGATGGAGGGCTTTTTTCCCACTGAGCAAAGAGAGAGAAGAGTTTGGAATCTCTGGGAGACAGGAAAAGGAGTAAGAAAGCCCCTTCCTAGCAGTTCAGTTATCTAAAGAGTTGCCTGGCAAGATTCTGTCAATAGGTGAACAACAATAAAGAGATGCCTCAGAAGTAACTCCATGTTTAGTTCTTTGTTCTTAGGGCCCAACACCAGTATAAAAAATGGAAAAAAATATGGAGGATGACAGTGGTAAATTACTTCACTACTATTGCCGAGAAACAATATGGACTCAACCAGAATTGTCTTGCCTTTCATCATATAAATAACAGTCAGATTCATCTACCTTGCTGTGCTTGAATGTCACCTTAAATTTCTGTAGTAAGTTAACAAGTCCTCAAGAACTGCCATTTTATATCCCTAAATATGTGTTCCTCTGACCAAAGTATATGGCTTGCTTGTGGTGACATATGTCTCTCAGTCTGAGAATTGCTGTCCCTTTTCAGGAAGTTTTCAGGAAGCAGAGTCTGAAAATGAAAATGGTGGTCAATCAAGCTTGGCATGGCACATGCAGCCTTAGGAAAAGGCCAATGCAATACAACCACAGCAACAGTAGGTAAAATCACTATTAACTAATTCAGGTTGAAAAGATTTGGTTAAAGTATAGATTTTGCCTTTTTTTTTTTTTTAAAAAAAAAGCAGAAATAATGAAAGGCTGAATTAAGTTCCAAGGATGCACATTCCATAGCTTGGGAGTAGAACAGGAGAAGACCTCTTGCTGTCAAGCAGAACTTGGAAGGAAGGTCATCTTTCGAAGGGCCCCTCCTATCAACCAAAAAGTCTCTGCAGATTCTTACCCAGATAGTCTGTTCCTAGATTTAAACTGTGCTTAATTTGGCTATGGACTCTTTCACAATCTTGGTTTATTTATTTCTGTGCTGGAGGCTATCTCCCAGCTTTTCATATTAATCAGTTAATTTCATATAATCTAAGGGATTATAAGGGAACTCATACAAATAGAAAATGTAAAAATTATATGACAAATAACAAATAATAAATCAAAACCAGACAAAAACAGCAGAATAAAGCTATGGACCCGGTAATAGTGGTAGTGAAGTTCTTGTCCCAAATAAACAGCTGGTCCTGCCTTTTCTGAGATTATTGGGATGCCCAATGGAAATCTTCCCTTGCTGATGGCAGGTTGCAGCTGGAAACTATACGCCACTGATGTGGGGTTACATCCAACTGATTGCTCCTTTGGCATATGGGAAAAAGGTACTATGCACCTACAGTATAAGCATGTAGGGCTTATTTATGTAGGGAGAGATCTTGCATAACCCCTTTTGTATTCTTTGAACAAAGAGTCCACTTCTTGTAATTTCCCCCATGTCTTGGATGCAGTTCCCAAAGCTCTTCTGAGTCGCAAATGCATTTGAAATGTGTGATTCTAGTAGATAAGGAGACAAATTATAGTAATTGTGTTTAATGAAGTTGTGATTGAAATCAAGTCAGATGCTTTAAATCTTCTCCTGGTGCTGCCTATTTCTGACTTTTCCAACTTGCCATTCAAGGAACAAGTATGGCCTTGCATCCTTTCTTGCTTTGAGGAAAAGAAAAAGCAGAGAGGGGGTGAGCCCTCTTTATCAATAGCCATATTTCTTTGCTTGGAGGTGGTGATTATTATTGTCTACAACAGTGTCCTTATATCAAGAGGAACTATGTGGAATAAAATCTTTTATAAGGATACTTAACCTAATTAAATTAATGCTATTTTCAGAGACATCTCCACTTTCTCTTTGAGAAATTGAATCTGATGGAGTATAATGAACATTTATCTTGATGGAGCATTGGATTTCTACTGATTTGTATGGTGCTGTGATGCATGAGTGTGCCTACTTTTCCAAGACAGAGTGAGAAACTTCCTTTTGACTTTCATAGAATTATAGAAAAAGATTTGGCATTTATTATTCCAAAATGGCTTATGATTAATTGTTGTCAGGAACCCAGATATAGAGTAAATATATCCCGCACTAGAAACTGCATCAAATATATAAGAGAAGTGAACTACAGTTAACTAGTAAACTATAATTATTAGATTTTTTTTAAAAAAAGTAGAAGTGTTTAGAATGAGGTTCAAAAAGAAGCAACACAACTGATACTTCTGCTTACTGCTGTTTGTAATGGCCTCTCCTGGTTCTTCCTAAAATTCCTTTCAAAATTTTGAGAATGAAAAACAGTGGTGTAGCCTTACTATTATCAAATTGTTTTTACTACTTTAACTCAAATAATGTATTATTGAAATGTAATCCTGATGACCAAGAACTTGTGGTGTTCTGGGTTGTCCTGGTACCATACATTTTACTTCCTTAGTTCTGAGGAGCTTGCACTCCACCAGACAAAATTGATTTGGTTCTTCCTGGACTTGCAGCTCTTGATCATGTCAGTAGTGGCTAGAAGAATCTTGATCCAGATTTATCTGGTATGCCAATTGCACTCTTTCCTTGCACCCTGCTTCTCACATTCACTTATGCCTTTATAGCCTTGTCTTGGCTATTGCCATACATGAGGCTGGTGTTGAAGACAACTTGAAAGCTGCACTTGATACAGCAAGCTGAGGTATTAATGGACATACCTCAGTACAATAATGCAACACCTTTGCTGTGCAAGTTACATAAGCCACTGGTTAGCTTCAAGGTGCAATTCAAAATATTAGTTGTTACCTATAAAGCTCTTCATGGCATAGAGACTGGCTATGTGAGGGACCTCCTGTCTCACATTGTTTCTGCCTGTGTGGTAAGATCTGGTAGTGGGTCTTTTGGGATAGGGATATCTATGATCAAACCAGAAAAATGTTGATCCTGAATTCCACAAGCAGACTTGCTGAGAAGGCATAGCCTAAGCAGAGAGTTTGCCAATTCCCCTCTACTTATGTTGTTATCCCAACAGACTCCATTTTTACTTGTACATATACATGCTCATGCAGAAACTGAGTTGTTCCAGTCAGGGCTGAAATTGGTGCCATTTTGATTTCATCCCACGTTTATACTGATAATTGATTAGTTGTTAGGAAAGTCCTGTCTGCTGTCAATGCATATTCTATTAATTAAAACAAGAGTTCTTTAAAGTGGGATAAAAATTATCCCACGATGTGAAAAAGACTTCCTAAAAAGCAAGGCTGCATTGACTGTATTTCTCAGTCTTCTAAGTAGAGTAAGACTTTCCCTCCCCCGATGATAGATAATAGCTGATATATGAGATCTGGGAAAGTCATCTTCCTTCACTTCCCTTGTTTTTAACCAGCTTGTCAATCTTGGGTCACTGTGACATGCTAATTCACTGCCTCATTAATATATTTATGGCTAATGACAGAAAGAAAAATGTGGAACGTTCCCAGTCTTAGACCTTTAGTGAAGAAGTATTTAATAACAGAATACTTTTAGCTACCTACCAATGCTAATTTAGCTGATCACCATGTATTATATTTAAAGATTATCAACTTCCCAGCAAAGCTCTGCCTTAGCATGGAAGAAATGTACTGGCAAGGAAAGAATTAAATGTACAAGCCAACAATTGGAGCTTTCAGACATATTGTGTTACAAGAACAGGAAAACTCTTTTAGCATTTGAAAGTAGGAAGCATCATTATTTATATTTAATTAACAAAGGTTGCCTTGGGCAGTAGCCCAGCACCACACTATCTATGAAAGGACCCTAGAGAAAGAAAGTAAATCAGATGATGGGAATTCTTTACCCCTGAACCATGTGTCTGGTTAATTGTCAGCATACTATAATAAATTTTGAAGTTTTTTTTAAATCTATTAAATATAAAGCAATGAAAAGCATAACTACACATAAAGGAATTTATATTTTTCCTGACAAATCTCTTTCCATTTTCAGCAGTATAGTACAGCTTCCAAATATTTGGGTAAGTTAATGAAAGTAATAGTATTGTATATAGAAATATAGGATGTTCTGTGTACCTATGGCTGTTCTATATTGGTATATATATTTCCCCTACAAAATTTTTGAAGCAGTTTTGAAAAAAAAAATCAATGCTACAGTCGTGTTTTATTGCTTATGGAATGGAAGCTGTACTCTGCAAATACCTAACAGCTTGGCCATCCATTTCTAAATGAAACTGTCACCTCTTAGAAGAGGATGCATTATTCATGGGGGATGCCTCAACAAAGCGGAGCAAAACTGCAGGAAATGCAGATGAAAATATGGTAGGAAAGCTTTCTCCAGCTAGATCTGCAGCAATGTTAGCCGGCCTGCCAAAAACCTCAGAAAATATTGATGTTCAACCTGTAATCAAACACTAATAGGCAGGTAGATTACCTTCTCAAGAGAAATTCCATCCATCAGTTACTATAATGAAACTGGGTCATGCAGAAAAACCTGTAGTGATAAAGCTTAGGATGGGAAGTAGAAGTGTGATAAACTGTTAACTGAGAATATTGAGCATGTTCCTGTTTAGCACTGTCACGGCAGAGGGTCAACCTATGCAAACAGCATAAGAGGATACAGACCTCAACTTCTGGGGATGGTCAAGGTCACTGCCGGCCTGACCTACCAAACTGGCAGCCTGAATTCCAGAGCTGGCTATGTTCCTGGGGATGAAGGATGTTGGATGCTGTAATGCCATTGTATGGTGGTTTGGGTGCTGTGAAAAAGTGATTGTTAACATATCCCCATTGTCCCAAATTCATTAAATCTCTCTTGATGCAGCTGGCATATGGACATTCTCATTAATGCAGAGGCTTTACATGAAAGTGCCCTCAATATTAGTAGAACAAACTCATCTTTAAACATTTGGAACTGGAAAGGTGGCTAATACAGGTTGTCCTTGACTTATGACCACAACTGAGCCCAAAGTTTCTGTTGCTAAGCAAGACAGTTGTTAAGTGATCTTTGTCCCATTTTATGACCTTTCTTGCCACAGTCATTAAGTGAATCGCTGCAGTTGCAAGTTAGCAACACGGTTGTAAAGTGAATCTGGCTTCCCCATTGAGTCTGCTTGTCAGAAGGTTGCAAAAGGTGATCACCTGACCTTGGGACACTACAACCATCATAAGTATGAATCAGTTGCCAAGCAACTGAATTTTGGCCACATGACCATGGGGATGCTGCAATGGTCATAAGTGTGAAAAACAGTCACAAGTCACTTTTTCAGTGCCATTGTAACTTTAAACAGTCACTAAACAAATAATTGTAAGGACTACCTATAATAGTTTAATGAACATCTGTGGATATCTCAGTTAATACGTAATAGGAGTAGAACAAACAACAGCAACATTTTTGATATATAGGATTACTCTGTTCATATTGGGTATAATGTAGCATTAACATGGAATATTAGTTTGTTCTGAAACATGAGGAAACACCGTCCCTCCCTCAACAGGCCTGCCTCAATTTTGTTTAGTATAAGACAGGGCAACAATAAAGAACATTCCTGGAATCCCAGTCATGATTGCTTCTTGATCTTGCTTACCTCAAAGGGTATATTTGGTGTAATTGCTAAGGTGTTGGCATAGAAACCAGGAGACTTTGAGTTCTAGTCCCATTTTAGGCAATAACAACAACAACAATAATAGAGTTGGAAGGGACGTTTGAGGTCTTCTAGTCCAGGGCTTTTCAATGGTGGTATGTGTACCACTTGTGGTACATTAATGAGTGGCAGATGGTATGCAGCCCTGCCTAGCCAAGTGTAGTGGGGGAGGAAAAGAGCGAGCACAGGCAAGGACTTACAGTGAGAGAGTCCTCTGGAGCTGCAAAGGCCCCAGGCTCACTTCTGGCTCACCCTCCCCCATGAGAAAGGAGGAGGGGGGCAGAGACAGGAGAGGCTATTAAAGGAGGCAGTTTGGGCAGGAGAGGGAGAGAGAGAAAAAGGAGCAGCCTTGGGAGGAGGTCAGCTCTGGCTACACCGAAGGGAAAGAAGAAGGAGGAGGAGGAGGAGGGTGGGGGGAGAGCAGATCAAGCAGGCCGGCCATGAGCCGATCTACAACTGTTGTGGCAGCCACCTGTGCTGGCAGCAGCAAACAGGCAAGAAATGCAGTGGGGGAGGGGTTGCCCTCCATGAGGAATGAAAAAAGGCAGCAATGGCTGGAGGTGAGGTACAGAGGAGGAAGGGAGATGGAGAGTGGAAGGATTCTTATGTCCTTTTCTGACTTTGAAGTTCTGGGATTTGTGTTCTTAAGACTTGTGTTTGGCAATTTCTATTTAGCTGATGTCTCCTGTTAGCTTCTATTGCTCTGCTATTATTAGCTGTACATTTTGCTGCAAGGGATTTTGAAGTATTTTTCTCCTGAATGGATTTTGCCTGTAGCATTCCTTTACTTATGAATGGAGCCATTTGGGGAGGTTGCCTTAGCCAACAGCCAGTACTTACATTTTTTTTTCTTCCTTAAGTGCCCACTGCCCACTGCGTTCCTTACTTTCCTTTCTAACCAGTAGCTAATTCTTAAAGGGGAATGTGCCTTTTTAAGCTAGTTCACTCAGCAGCTTGTCTTTTCTGTTTCTGGAGGCCTTTCCTTGTTTGATCAGTATATGGAAGAGGGAAAATGGGGGGGGGGTTCAAATTCTTCCTTCAGAAGGAGATGGGAATGAGAAAAAGGGAGGCAGGGAAGGGAGGGAGGGAAGGAAGTCCTGCCTTAGTACTTTGCCACCAGCAGCTCTGCCATTGACTTTGCTTGTCAAAAGGGGATCACATGACCCTGGGACACTGTGACCATCATAAATATGAATCTGTTGCCAAGCATCCAAATATAAATCACATGACCCTGGACATGCTGCAATGGTCATAAATCATTTCAGTGCAATTGCAACTTTGAACAGGTTTTTATTTTTGGTCATCAAGTTTTTGACACCTTGCTAGGTGGTACTTGAATATTGCCATATCCTAAAAGTGGTACAATTGGTAAAAAGGTTGAAAAGCCCTGTTCTAGTCCAACCCCCTGCTCAAGCAGGAAACCCTATACCATTTCAGACAAATGGTTGTCCAGTCTCTTGTTATAAACTTCCAGTCTTGGAGCATTCACAATTTCTGGAGGCAGGTTGTTCCACTGATTAATTGTTTCAACTGTCAGGAAAACCAGCTTGGTAACTTTGGGCCAATCACTTTCTCCCAGGAGGAGAAAGGAATATAGGTGTGTGTTTGCTGCCTTGAATTGAATATGAAAAAAAATGAGATTTTTTTTTTAAAAAGAAAAAGCTGACCGTCATATAGATAGAAATGTTCACTGTGTTTTCTGACCCCAGTAAAGGATCAATTCTCCTAAAACACCTCAATTTGTTTTTCAATTGAATCATGCAGCTTATATGTTATATTAAAAGTAGAAAAAATTCTGAATTGATTTATCTTGGTCTGATTTTTTTTTTTACATTTCTAAACCTTGGCATTTTAATGGTAACTTTTTATATCCATTATATTCCTGAAATAAATTCCTAAAATAAAATCTAAAGTAGATTGCAGAAGAGTGTGGAAAAGATGCAAGAAACGTACTTCCTTGTACTGCATGAAAAAGTAAAAACCTTTCTATACAACATATTTCTGCCATGAAATTCCCAATGGTGACACATGAAGAGGCCACAGTATATACATTTTAAACCGTCTCCAGATGCTGCATACTTTTTTATTTCAAACTTTTCCAGACTAAAGTGCCACATTGGTTTTACAGGAACAAAGGACTTGAAAAATTAAGCTATCAATCTTGCATGCCTTGAGAAGCAGCAAAAAATCAGAGAGCATTACATAGATGGAAAGAGTTTAAGATGAGACTGCGATTACTGGCAACCATAGGTGAACAGTATTAAGAGAAGATTGCACTTGAAGGTAGCACTTTAGACCAGTTGCGTGTATGAAACTTCCTTAAAATTGTAAAGCTTATTGCTGAATATGATATAATATGATATATGGTATAATATTCCAGGAGTATTGAAGATGATCTCCTTGCAAGGAACAACAGTCTGGAGCACTTGTGGGCAATCTCAAGTCATCTCCTTGTCCAGAGAGCAATTACAAAGACCTGGTCTACTTGCTGGTTCTTTATTCCATTGGCAGTTATCAGCTCCACTAAAAAACCATCTTCAGTTTGTCATTTCTTTCCCATTTCTTGATTCAAAATGAGATTGTTTAGTACTAGCAATACAATTCAAATCAAAGAACGCAGTACATCTTAAGTAAGCAAATTGGTCTGTTATTCCAGATGGCACACCATACAATAGCCATTTGGAAGAAATGATTTTAGTGATGAGTTTTGTAATATCAGTGGAACCTGGTGATAATATCCCTGCAGTGATACTGTCAGAGAACATTTCTAGAATTTATTAACATAAATGATAGCACAAGACTTGATGTGACACAAATGTGCTTTTTAAAATGCTGGCAGAGAAGGGAATTGCATCAGCTGAAATGAGAGATCAGAGCTTCAATAATGGTGACAACATGAAAAGAATAAACAAGAGTATAGTCATGGATTTGAGAGCTGAACCCCTCAAGATATTTTAATCCATGTAGTTTTTATTTGTATAACTTGGTGGTCTGTGATACCAACATTTGTTTTTAGTAGCATGCCATTTTTTTAAAAAAAAATTGATATGTTTTGCTGTGCATTAACTCATCAATGATAAGTCTTAAAGCAACATCTAGGACATCTTATGAAACAACTAAGTGCTATAAATCAAAACAGCCATGAAGAGATGAAAAAGTCTATAAAACATAATATTAGAAAAACAGTTGAAGCCCTAGCTGACCCTAGGCAAGATAATTCTTTGATAGGATTCTTCCACAGGTGAACAGTGGCAGAGTGAAGTAGAACCCCCAGAAATATACATAACTTCAAATATTTCTTGGTGAAATATATATTGCAGGCCATAAATTTCGAAGTGTTGGTCCTGATATATCCAGAACAATAAAATAACTAGAGAAAACAAAGTTATACCTATAGGCTTACAGATGATAGGTTTTTAAAGTGGTTTCAAGATTGCACGAAGTTTGGCAGAGGAACCTCACACAAAAGTTATTTTCTCATCCATTCAAGAATACAAGAATCATCAAATAAGAAGATATTTTCATTACAAGGCCCCAAATGATCCCATAAGAAACCCAAAACCACAATTCAAGGTTGAATTATTTCACTTGGTCCTATAATGTGCAGTTCAGTTAGGTAAAGTATATTTCATGCAATTTTAGAAACTCAGTGGTATATTTGGCATATTATATGATAAGCTGCCCTCCATCATTTGAAAAATAACTAACCTAACAATCCAGGGAAGTAGGGAAAGTGTTGTTGCATAGTAATATTTGTGGCATTGATCTGAGTGTTTTGGGTAAGGAACTGAGGTCCTTCTACTATACATTTCAGTGGGATAAACTCCAAAGACTGTTCTGATGTACAGTATATGTGCTCAGAGTCACTGAGCAGCAAAAAATAAATAACAAGGTGATCACAGGCATTGTATTTCCAAATGCTTTTGTTACTTTGTGCATACTTCTACTACTTCCTGGAACAGTTTCCTGTACAGAAAATAGTTTCTCCAAGCTGAAGTTAATAAACACATCTGTGCTCTGGAGCAGCAAAAGTAGTTCAGCTTGCAACCATTTCAACAACATGAAGAGGTTGGTACTATGGAACATTGGCAGTTGAAACATTCTCAACACAGGAGGAGCAGAAAGACCACTTTGATTATTTGAACAGGTAAAACTGCCAGAAGTTTACTATGAGAAAAGAAACATGACAATTGCTCTTCTAGAATTTGAAAGTTTACTTACAATGTTTCAGCAGGCATTTTAAATTGCTTGTGCTCTTTTACTGTGATAGGTAGCAGAGCAATACTATGAGGAAAAAAAGAAGGAAAAGATGGAGGAATTTTGGCCAAAGTGAGCACAGAGATGTCATTTGAGCTCACTCTGGTTGAATATAGTGCTAAAGAAGTTTAGAACTTGGCAAATGACATTTTGTTGGAAACTAAATTATATGGAGGACTTAACCTTGCAATAAACAAACAAACAAATAATATAAATAAATAAATTAATACATATTTTTCTACCAGAATTTTGGCTTACAAGAAATTATCACTTGTCATCCCAAATACTATGAATTTAACTTCTTATTGGCTTCTGCTTGATTGTAGTAGTGCAGCTACTGTGGTGAAATGAGTATTTAGTTTCTAATAAAATACTCCTTAGACACCTGATCATATGGAACAAGTGTTTGTCATGGGATTGTCCACATAATACTGTTGAAATGCAATTCAGGTTAAAGAGGAATCTGTAGCCAACTTTCTAATATGAAATAATGCTTGCTAAACTTCAAACCTATTATACTGTGAATCAAATGCTGCAGGAACAGTCTATTTTTTTCCAACCTAATATATCCCATATGTATTGGATTATGGTATACTAATAGGCAGTTCTTAGAACTGTACTCCAAACCATCTGGAGGGCTTCAAATTAGAGAAGATTGATTTATGGTGTAGATGCTAAATGCCAAATAGTTAAATCAATTCTAAATGTTGAAATCTATAGCAGGTATCTCACATCTAATTGTGATGTTTTTTAATATATTAAACAACATGTGCTTTCAGTTTACTGGCAAGGCCTTGCCTGGCAAAATAGAGGCTATCCTTTATAGAAAGCTTGATACGGGTTATTATCATTTTTCACCACACTATCACTCTTTTTCTGTGATTTATGGTGATGAATAAAGCGATTTCAGACTCTAGTGATATTTACAAGATTATTATAAAGAACATGGAGCTTCCATAGTTCTTAAGGTATTATTTCACTTTAAATTCCATTAAAGAGCCAGTTTTCTTTCACCATCTTAGTATTATGTGCAACCTGAATTGTTAAACAAGCCATCAGATGTAAATCTCAGGAGAAAGGATTGTCTCTCATTTTTTAAGCTTTCATAGTCATAACACTCTTTAAGGCCTCATTATAATCTTCATAGTTCAGTCAGGTTAAAAAACTCCACCTCCTTCAGCTATCCTTCTAAAAATGTATTCTTTTAATGCTGCTTCTTGCAAACAATTGTATTTGGTAATTTTGAATAGTACTTCTGGAATTCTTCTAATAGTTACAAGTAGGTTCTTTGTTATAACTGCAATTATTGTCATTTGAAGCATATTGTCAGATCTGACTAATTGCAGCCCCAATTACTTTTTTTTAAAAAAGGTTTTTACCTTGCAAACCCATCAAGAGATAAGAGACATGGAAAAATAGCCACTCATATTTATATAGGAAGTCCTTGACTTACAACAGTTCATTTAGTTACAAGTGACAACGAAGATATGATGACACTGAATAAAGTGACGTATGACCATTTTTCACACTTATGACCATTGTAGTATCCCTATGATCATGTGCCCAAAATTCAGATGCTTGGCAGCTGACTCATTATTTATTATGGTTGCAGTATCTCAGGGTCATGTGATCACATGTGATTTCCCCCCCCCCCCTTCTCTCCAGCTGCCAAAATAAAATGCCTGGTCTTGGTTCACATTGGGAAGTTGTGATTCTTTTTATCTATCTAAGTGGCAAAAGATTTTGGGTCACCTATTAGCTTCAGTGGAGAACAAGATTAGTTTCACTACAAAAGATGGTGAAAATGAGAAGATTTGGTGGCTTGTATGCACATAGTCCAGAAAAGATTATGAAGAAAATCAATGCAAGAATATTCCATAATTCAGTCCTCGTGTCTCTTTGGAAAAATAAAAGCAGAAATTGATAAAAATTCCAGAACCCCAACCAATCTGATTAAAGATATATTCTTCCATTAATTTTAGATAGTG
The DNA here is from genome assembly GCF_016545835.1 of Crotalus tigris. NCBI lineage: Eukaryota > Metazoa > Chordata > Lepidosauria > Squamata > Viperidae > Crotalus > Crotalus tigris. The sequence goes on from NW_024097935.1 coordinate 292,777, forward strand.
CCATTTCTGATGTCAGGTTTGCATCTGTTAATTCTTTTGCCTGCACTCCAATCCATTTTTTTCCTCTGTAAGTTCAAATAGGGTATGACACAAATACAGAATGGAGTATATTTGAACAACTGTATGGACTCCCAGAACTATTGGCGATACTATAAAACTCTATAATAGAGTTGCCTGAAGATTTAAGAAGGCAAAACGAGCAACTGGTCCTGTTGATAGGTTTTGTTTCTCTTCTCTGTGAAAGGATTGTTAGTATCAAGATCACTGATGGTAAGCTTGTGGTTAAATCTTTAATAGTAAATAACACAGATGATATTTTCTTTTTCTCTGTGTATTTGTGTGCACACACGCATACATACAGAGAAAGAGGCAGAGCTAAAAAATTTAAGTCAAGTATTTCTTAACACTCACCATTCTTTCTCTGCTTCACTTTCTTACCATTTGGAGGGAGTAACTTGCACAAAAGAGCTGTTTTGTGATTTATGAATTGGCCATATAAAAATATTGTCCAACTATGAGAGTTGGAGTTTTTCTTATGGCTAAGTAACTATTTTTCGATTTAATATGACCTTGAACATACTAACTTTAGCCACCTAACAATGATATTCTGTCCTGAGGGAAGAGAATTTTATATCAGTTGAAGCTAGACTGTATATTGAAGGATACATCAGTTATCCTACAAACCTAATCAATTTCATTTATATTGAGTTTTATTTACTACACTTTCTAAAATTCACTCAGGTTTTATTACCATAAAAATATCTAATTCACTCTACTTTTGTTTCTGCCTACAGTGGAATCTTCACATTTATACTAGGATTGAAAGAATTAAATTTTATATTATCAGGATTTATGAGAATCTTAATAATAAATTGGAAACTGAGATTTGATATAGCCTATTGAAATTACTATTCTAATATGATTTGTGGCATCTTTCCCCCAAGTGTCCCAGTTCATAGTTTAACAATGTGGGATTATTTGCTTTATTATCACTCTTAAACTCAGGACAAAGATTTGTACTCAGAATCTCTAAAACTTACTTTTTAAAAATTTATCCCTTAGAGCAGACATATCAAACACAAGGCCCATGGGGCAGATGCGGCCTATGAAGTGGTTTCATGTGGCCCACAAAGCCATCCTGGAAAAGTGAGGGAATGGCCCCCGCTGCCTTGGCCCTGGCCTAGGCCAGCCAGGAGCCAATGTACAATTTTGTGGTGACCATCTATGCTGAAACGTATTCAGTCTTAGCTCCACAAGGCCATCTGGAAACAGCAAGGAACCAGCTCCTGCCATGTCGGCCCCACCCCTTGGGTGCATGCTGAGGAGGTGTCACCCTTTGTGAGGAATGAAGAAGTGCACCATTGCTTGGAAGTGGCCAGCAAATGGCCCTCGCCTACTTCACTTATCTGGCTTGATGGGATCTGGGGGAGGGGTTTCAGCAGGCAGCGGGGCGCTCTCCTCACAGTGCTGAGAGGCTGAGCTGGGCGGCGCAAATCCAAAAAGAAACGTGATGCCACCCAGCCCCCAGTCTGCCTGGTTTTGGCATGTAGCAGGGTGCTCTCCTCACAGTGCCAAGAGGCTGAGCCAGGTGGTGTGAATCCAAAAAGAAGCGTGACGCTGCCCAGTTCCCAGCCTGCCCGGTTTCAGCAGGCAGCGGGGCACTCAACTCACAGTGCCAAAAGCTGAGCTGGGTGGTACGAATCTGATGAGAAGTGCAATGCTGCCCAGCCCCCAGCCTGCCCAGTTTCAGCAGGGAGCAAGGTGCAAAGCTGGCGAGCTTCGCACCTCCAGGCTCAGCCTCTTGGTGCTGTGAGGAAAGCGCCCTGCTGCCTGCCAAGACCAGGCAGGCTGGGGGCTGGGCGTCATGCTTCTTTTCAGTTTTGTGCCACCTGGCTCAGCCTCTTGGTGCTGTGAGGAGAGTGTGCTGCTGCCTGCCAAGACCGGGAAGGCTGGGGGCTGGGTGGTGTCGCGCTTCTTTTCAGATTTGCACCACCTGGCCTCTCAGTGCTGTGAGGAGAGCACCCCGCTGCCTGCTGAAACCGGGCAGGTTGGGGGCTGGGCAGCATTGCACAGGTAACGTTGACTCTCATGCTGTTCATGACATCCCCTCCCCAGAGCCCATCAAGCCAGATATATGAAGTAGGTGAGGGCCATGTGCTGGCCACTTCCAGGTGATGGTTCATTTCTTCATTCCTCACGAAGGGTGACAATTCCCCAGCTACGTTTCTTGCCTGTTTTTCTCCCTCCCTTATCTCAAATATTTTCCCACCACTCTGTACTTAGGAAGGAAGGAAGGAAAGAAGAAAAGAAGGACCGGGGGGTGGGGGGTTCTGAGAGAAGTCCTGCCTTAGTCCTGCCCTGCTGCCCTTTCACCATCCCCTTGCCCCCTCCTCCTGGCTTATCCTGAGGTCTCCCATTCTATTGCTAAGGAAGCTTTGGATACAAAGCTGGGTCTCCTCCCACGGAGAGGGAATGGGCCTCCTTCTCTTTGCCCTCGTACCCATCATGAGCAACCTGGCTAAGGAGAGCAAGAACAGTCGCAGCAGCCTTGAGGAGGAGGTAAGTGCAGCTGTGCGCCCTTTGGGGAAGTTGGGCTGGGCTTGGTGCCACAGATGCTTGAAGGCCAGGCTGGGCGTTTGCTGCCCAGGGCTCCGGGCAGCCCATGCCACCATCCAGCCCCTCCCCTGCATGGCCTGAGAGGAACAGTGAGGCTCCTCCAGTGGACCATGCCTTGGCACTTGCCCTGGTCCCACCCCCTTCTGCTAGAAACCCACTCCTGCCCAGGCCCCCACAGACACCCTTGACGTGAACAATGTAGAGCTGGCCATGCCCACCCAGTAGGCCACACCCACTCTATCCACACCCACCCAATAGGCCGCACCCCCCCGGCCACTCCTCCACCCCCCGAAGGCCACCGTAATGCTGATGCGGTTGTCAATGAAATTGAGTTTGACACCCCTGCCTTAGAGAAAATGATTACAATTCAGATATCCTTGAATCTTCGACTGTAATTCAAATACTATAATCTACTTAAAGTAATTTATTGTATTATAATTACTAACTGACAAAACTATCAATTTGGAAAAACAAATGGTATATATCATGAAAAATTATTAAGAATTATGACAGCATATTCAACGTTTCTCAGAGCTTTTGGTTTAATTGCATAAGCATTCATTTCTATGAGCAATCTACCTCTACTTTACTACAAAGTTGTCAGTGGGGGAACCCTCTGATGAGAAAATATGGGAAAATATGAGGTTTTGGTTGCAGGACTAAAATAGGTGGGATAAGTTGGTGACTAAATTGTCCACAGAATAATGCAGCTTCAGTTAAGCCCATGTAAAGTTTAAAATGTAAACAGGTCCTTCTCCACAGAAGTAAGGAATTTTGTGTTTGTTGCCATGAAACTATTTAAGGCTGATTTATTGTCCCAATATTTATATAGAGCCCTGTTAAATCATGCCCCAACTACAGGTAGTCCTTGACTTACAACAGTATGTTTAGTGACCATTCAAAGTTACAATGGCACTGAAAGAAGAGACTTATGATTGTTTTTCACAGTTACGACTTTTCCAGCATCCCCATAATCATGTGATCAAAATTTAGATGCTGGGCAACTGGTTCATACTGATGACTGTTGCAGTGTCCTGGGGTCATGTGATCCCCTTTTGTGAACTCTTGACAAGCAAAGTCAGTGGGGAAGCCAGATTCACTTAACAACCGGGTTACTAACTTATCAACTGCAGTGATTCACTTAACGTGGCAAGAAAGGTTATAAAATGGGACAAAATTCACGTAACAAATATTTCACTTCACAACATAAATTGTGGGCTCAGTTGTGGTCATAAGTTGAGGATTAATTGTATGTCAATCCAGAAACTATGCAGTCAAATGTCAGACAGATCCCCAGGGGCATCCCTACCATTGCCTTGCAGCTGCAGTCTCTATTACCCAAGATATGGAGACCTGGTGAGCTTTAAATTCTGGTTAACTTTTAATTTCCTTTCAATGGGCCCAGGTCCTATAATAATCTTTGATTAGTTTTATTCAGTCTGGAAGAGCAAATAAATTCCTGGCTCAAATTCTCTGGATGCTTCCTAAACAGAAAGCCCTGGAGTTTGACTGGCAAAGCAAATTAAAGATAGTCTATTGCAAAGTTTACTCTTGAAAACTGAATCTAAGCCTGTAGCTAGCTAAATGTCTTATCATATTAGAACTAACTGTCATGAGATTTTTCGTGCACAGTTTAAGGATGCTCTATTTGATCTACTACAGTGGTTCTCAACCTTTTTAATGCCGTGACCCCCAACCGGTCATAAGTCGAGGACTACTCAACCGGTCGTAAGTCGAGGACTACTCAACTGGTGCAGCATTGTTTTCAGAATGGGACTTTTGGCGGACTCAGCAGGGCAGAGACAGCCTGGACAATTCCTATTGGCTTTTGAAAGCCAATAGAATTAGACTCTATTCAAGAGAGTCTATTCTATTGGCTTTCAAAAGCCAATAGAATAAAAGGGAGTAGCACAGCTAAGGAAAAGGGGGAAAAATGGCGGACTGCGTTGTTTGGCGACCCCTGTGAAATGGTCGTTCGACCCACAGGTTGAGAACCACTGATCTACTAGAAGGCAGATTTACTAGGACTTTCTGCCTCTGGTGGGTCAGGGATGGTAAAAACCTTGAAATGCATGTTCCATTATACTGCAAATGTTATAGGAATATATACAATAATGTTATTATGCTCATTTCATTAAACATTCCAGACCATCCAGATAAATTTCTTATTACTCATTTAATGGAAGGCAGGCAAGCAGTCTATTATTATCTATATAGTAGCAACATTTTTCATAGCAGCATATTGCCAGCGGTAACAGATAACAAGGGGACACCAGTTCATGTAGTAATCCATTTCTCTCCAGCTATAGACTTAACCATTTTTTGCATTTAAATGATATGTTGCTTTACATGTTGCAATGTTGTCTGGACATTTTGTTCTTATAGTCTTTTTTATTGCTGACAGCCATAGTAAATACTGTAATTTACTGTCTGTAAATTCTGGGATCTGTATGCTTTATTCCCCCAATCTATTTGCCCTTCTCTTACCCATTGAACTAAAAATTTGGATGAAGGAAAAAAAAATAGTATACTACAACTCCCTTTTTCTTCCTTATCATTGTCATTTTTCATGACTTGAGTCCCTGCAAAGTTGACAATTCAAGAAGATTAGGTTTCTAAATTACAGTGTAAATGTAATGTAAATAGGGCAGTCTGATTTCTACACCAAGAACAATGATGGGAGCTATTATTCCAGGTGAGCTTTCAGATAATGGGTGGAATTCACATCCTGTTAGTTTGTGATACATTTGATATATGAAATAGCCTTTCTCCCCAGTCTCGCTAGTTGCATGTGTTTTATCATGGTCAGGCACTAGTTTTATGGGACAATTTTGTACTTATTTCTAAAGAAATCATAGTGGGAAAAGAGAAGAAAGGTAGCACGAAAGAAAATCTCCCAAGGAAACAAAAGTTTGTATATAAGATAAATATGCCTATAAATATAATACAGAACAGAATAACAGAATAACAGAGTTGGAAGGGATCTTAGAGGTCTTCTAGTCCAACTCTCTGCTCAAGCAGGAAATCCTATACCATTTCAGACAAATGGTTGTCCAATCTTTTTAAAAAAACTTCCAGTGTTGGAGCATTCACAATTTCTGGAGACAGGTTGTTCCGGTGATTAATTGTTCTAACAATTAGGAAATTTCTCCTTAGTTCTAGGTTGCTTCTCTCCTTGATTAATTTCCATCCATTGCTTCTTGTCCTGCCCTCGGGTGCTTTGGAGAATACTTGACTCCCTCTTCTTTGTGGCAACCCCTGAGATATTTAGAACACTGCTATCATGTCACCCCTAGTCCTTCTTTTCAATAAACCAACATACCCAAATCCAGCAACTGTATACAGGTCATTAAGGAGAGAAGCAACCTAAAACTAAGGAGAAATTTCCTGACTTACCACTTTATCACTTATGTAGATAAAAAGAATCACAACTTCCCAATGTGAACCTCGACCAGGCATTTTATTTTGGCAGCTGGAGGGAATGGGGGGGGGGAAGAGAAAATAACGAAATAAATACATAATTAAATAACCTTTCATAATACTCCAATTTAGTTCTGCCTAATTCAAGAAGGTCTTCACCATTTAGGTCAAATGGATAGATATTTAAAACTTTAGAAAAGTTTAAAGGATTAGAGATGATGGTTAATAAAAGTTATGGGATTAAAGATCAGGCTCAAGATTCTTAAACTTAAAAGGAAGGAATATGAACTTGGTTTATTTGAAGAAGATTAAAATGGATTTGTTGTTATCTCTGGTAACTCTTAATGAACCTTTGTTGACCAGGACTGAACAACAAGTTTTTAGGGATTTGTTTATGCATAAGAAATGGGATATCTCTTAGATTGAGGGAAGGGGCATAAATTGTGAAACTTTAATTTTTAATTGTACATCATCTAGAGTCACTATGTGTGAGTTCAGTGACATTTAAATGTGATAGATAGATAGATAGATAAATAGATAGATATCATTTAGGAGGTGATAAATTACTAACATTGTAATATTTATGATGAAGTGGAAGTCATTTCCTTATATACTTCTCTTTTTTCATTACTAAAGTCTTATTTTTCATTTTTTTTCTTTTTTTCTTTTTTGCACTGTTTTCTTTGTATTCTTTTATTTTTGTTATTATTTATTTTATCTTTTTAATTAATTTTCAATAATATTACTATAAAAACTTTACAATATTTTCTTTATAACTTCACTAATGTTGAAGATTGTTTTAAAGCATGTCTCCATGACCTACAAGTTACTGTGTTGATGGAGCAGCATCTCTGATGATTATTGATTTTATGCAGAAGACAATAAATGCCTATCCTAGAATGTATGTTCATAGTTTCACCTTGAGAACTATGTCTATGGCACAGTAGATAACAGTGAATTGAACTGAAGATGAGGTCCCATCTAAAGTGCTATTTGGCAAAATAAACAAACCAATTCTTCCCCAAAGTAAAACATGCACAATCACTAAGAAATAAATTTCCATTCTGTTTTTTAAAAAATTGTAGCAGCATACCATTTGATGTTAAATGGAAAAGAGTAAACTGCTAATCTTTGCCATCATCTGGATTGATGATGTTTCACTTGCCTAGTGGGAAATATCAAATGGGCAGTTAAGGCACATAGTTTATTGCATCCTCAGAAAATGTGGAGATGAATTTTATATTGTTAAGAAACTTTGAAACTGTGGATATTGCAGCAACAAAGCTGGGATGAGGGAACATATCACCTACCAAATTCTTAGCGTATTTTTTTCCTTCACTTGATGCTCTCTATATGCCCACCAATAATTTTATATGCCCATTAATTTTGATCAACTATCGCTGTGGAACATTGGAATTGTATTTTAATCCATCTGGAGAGAACTGGGCTGGAAAAGATGTAAGGAATCATAGACATTATCTTGGAGAAGATATGCAGAGGCTATTAGCAAAACGTGAATTAACCTTGAGAAGAGAAGAAATAGGAAAAAACTTTTAAATGGCCCCACTTTGACTTTCTTTGGTATGAGGAAAGGGAAAATGTTGTCATGCTTTCAAGGTTGATGTCAACCCTGCAAGAGAGGCCAGATAATGAAACAGACTCCCCCAAATACTGGAACTCTAATAATATAGTCTACAGAATCTTGAAACACTTGACAATATTTTTCCTTCCATCCCTCTCAAAAATGCTTTCCCCCTTTTGAAAGAGTTCTGTTTTTCTATCTTCTAAATCCCTGCCCTTTTTTACATAGCAGAATAGAGTAGCTGTACCACTTCACTAGAGGCCAAGGGTTTGTTTCTGTGCAAATGTAGGCTAGGCACAGCTGAATAAAGTGGTGCTTTATGGTGAGCAAAGCACCAAGAAGAAGAAAAGTAGATCACCCCCCCCCCCATCTCCTCATATCACAATCAGGTGAAACAAACCATCTCTACATATGAAAAGCCTCATCAAAATGAATTGTACCCAGTTTCAATATTTCTGAATTTACTGTTAAGAGGTTAATATTACAACTGATGTTGTTTTTCCATCATGCTGAAGGCTTTCTAGCTTTTGAAGCCCATATTGCTCAGCCTGAAAAAGCTCCAGGGAAAAAGTTAGTTTGTAATGTTTTCCCTAGGTATTTAATTGAGGTGAAGGAAATTAGACTGCAAAAGACAAGTTGATTGTCAAATCAAAGGCAAAACGTCATACAGGCTTCTTAGCCAAATAAATAATTTCAAAGTTACACAGTCCATCCATAACAATTTTGGTGAAATGTTCTTCTCTTTTAAAAGAAATTGTGTCAAATTTAATGGGAACTGGTAGCATATTTACCAATGACTCAAAGTTTATGGCTGCCATGACAGCAGTCAGGAAATCATTAATTAAATCACAAATTAGCGAAGTATTGAATGCAAGCTAAATTAATTATATTTTGTTATCATAATGCTTAATAGTATTAGAATACACCTCATATTACATATCAATAGTCTTCTTGTAGGCCATATAATTCAAGCTGGATATATATAACAAATAAGCAATAAACTAAAGCAGTTTTTTACCCTGTATTTAAAATGTGCACAGTCTCTTTTTCTTTCCCAAAAAGGATTTTAATTGCTATCATATTATAAGGTATTTTAAAAACTGAGGTGTTATCATAAAACCCAGGCCTGGCTTGTTTTTATCATAACTGATGATGAATAACCTACACTGTACAAGATGAATACAATCTATTGAGCTTGGATAAAATTGGAAAATGAATCAAAAGATATATTTTAACAAGCTTAATCATATTGCTGACAGGCTTGTATAGGGATATATTATATTCAGCCTTGGTTGTGAATATCTAAGTGTCATCTTTCAAACTCAAACACGAATCCAGCAAAGCATGGAAATGAGGATATTATGGATTTCAAAAGCTACATTTGATAATGTTCTGAGGCTTTCAGCTTTACTTTTTGTCATTGAGCATTCACAATAAACACACAAATTGAAGAGTGCAATACATATATAGGCTTTGAAGTTCTAAAATACTATATTATTTGTCAGCTTTCCCAAGGTAGTCCAGACAGGAAACATGACCAGGTGAGCTAATTCTATTATTGTAAGCTACATCAACAGAAACATGCAAGTCTGAAAGTACAAAACTCCTATCATCTCTTTTTACAGCCTGAGAAGTTAGAGAAGATCTTTTCTAAGTCAGATTATTGTTCCATAAGCAACATCTCTTCCCTGTCCATCTCCCCCAGTTATTCCCACATACTATTACATTATTAAAGACCTTAAATATTGCCACAGTATTAACCAATAAGATTCACATTTTTGTAAATGATTATATGCTGCCCAGAGTCATTCTCAGGCAAGATGAGTGGCATATAAGCTTAAAAAATAAATAATAAATAAAACAGTTATTTTTCACAATTTGTCTCTATTTTTTACATTTAAAATTATGGAATTCCTAATCTTAACCCTAAAAAAAGTATACTACCTAAAGCAGAGGAGCTTAATTAGTGATTTGTTGATAATAATTCTACAATTTTGTATAACAGTATTGAATCTGGGATTCCCATTTTGCAAAATGCACATAAAATTGTGATACTTCAGATGAAACCAACTAGCTCAGCCAAAAGTGAGATGTAGCTGTAGTTATATCTATAGTTTAAAAATTCCTGGAGGACTACGATTATAAAAGAAAAAGATGTGCTTGTAAGAAAGTTTAAAACTGATTAAAACTCCTCTTCTAAATCAAACCCAGAGCACTGCAGTTTTATTAAATATCTTAATGGGATATCGTATATGAGCTTGTGTATGATTTTATTAGTCATAATAAGACTTGTTAACAAAATTCTTCAAACAGGCACAATAATCAGACTATTTTGATATTTAGTCAAAAAGCTAATAACTATCTTTATGGGAAGATCATAACCACATTTATTAGATTTATATCCTGCCTATCATTCAGGAGCAAGGTGACATTTCTAGAGCAACTTTCTCCTATTTTCTCCCAATTAAAATTGTGAGAGGTAGGTTAGGTTTATGGAGGCGAGGGGAAGAGAGAGAGAGGAGGGAGAGGCAGGTGCAACATCTCCCATTGCACTTCCATGGCTGAGGGCAGATTAACATTTGGATCTAGGTATGCTGAAGAAAAGAAAAGATCTTCAAAGCTCTTGAAACTTATTAAAAACTTTTTAGTGTATGAAAAACACTAATTTTCCTGGAATGTAATTTCAAGAAGCCTTTTTCTGAAAAACCTTATTCAAAACAATGCAATTGTACATCTTTAGCAATTGCACAATAAATAAGGCCTGTGGTAATACCATTGGAACTATGCTAGAAATTAATCCAATGTTTGAAAGACTCTCACTTTTAGCTGCTAAAGCCATCATTCTATAGACAATAAATAAGCATGGCTTTAAAAAACCAATCTAAGATTTAGATTGGTTGATAAAATAAAGGCAGCTACTGAAATAACTTTTGCATGAATAAAACTAGCTAACATGGTTTTTGCTCTTTCATACACATGTTGTTTTGTTAATTCTCCTCTTCTTTTAAATGTCTGTTAGTTCTCAGTCTTTTGTCCTTTCTCTTTTTAATGAATTACTTTGTTAATATCTGTAACTTGGCATGCCAAAGTGAAATCTTGATGGATATGCTTGCCCTGTCCATTTTCTGTACTTGACATTCACTTAGTAAAGGATCACAGATTGTATTTGTTATGGTATGCTAATTTATCGAATTGGAGTCTAAGGATGTTGGCAGGACCTGAGTGGATTGTATTTAATGTCTTGACAGATTCAAATCATCTACTAATCCTCACATGACTTTTTGTGTTAGTCCCATTCATGTATGCAGGTGCTTCTTAGTCAAATGCTATTGTTTGCTATTATTCTGTATTCTGTCATTTAGCTCAAAAATGTTATAATCATATCCTATTCTACAATTAACCAATCATTATATTTTACTGCCAGTCTTTTCTGCAACAGCAGCCATAATGTGCATATTATAGAAGTAATATCTTAATTGATATATTTTGCATAAATATAAATTTATTTCTGCTTTATACTTTTGAATTCTCACCTTTAATAGGTTCAATGGCTTGGAAAGGGGAATTGATGTGATTCATATGGATTCCATCTGTTTTGCTGTTGCTTTGGTATAGTATATAGTAAGGTAGAGAAATCTGGCAAATCATTGTAAGATGTTTAGATAAATTTTGTTTCCTTCCAAAGAGATTTGGGTACCCTCTCTTTGTCCCAGAGCAGAATGGATTCAGAATGTCTCTATTTCCATATTGGTGGATGTCAGGATGTTGCAAACTGTTTGGAAGATTGAGTATTTCCATCAGCTAAGTGAGGTTGTACCTTCTAAAAGGGCGCTCTGCACCATGAGCAATGTTCCAGTCATCAACAGTTGCAAATGTACACTTGAGCAATTTGTTGCAAATCCTTTTCTATAACAACATTATATGGAAATAGACTATTCCTAAGAAAACAACAGACAACATAACTAACATCAATGATCTGGGGTTCCAATGCAGTTCCTCAAAAATTTCTCTGAATGACATTATATGTTGCTTATTACAGTATATTATGCCTCGAATATCAAAAATAATTTTTCTTTACTACAAAAATACATTTATTCTGTAGAATTAATTTCAAAGTCTTAATATTCAAAATTAAAATATTCCAACATATTCAGAGTCTTTATTTTAATTTTTTTTCTAGCCAAAACCTTTTTTTTCTGCTTATTTTAAATTCTTAATGGTTTTAAAGAAGTTTCATTTTCTTATATTAAAGATTGAAGGCACTCACTTTTATTTCAAGCCTTGTCATTTTGAAGGTATTTCAACCCCACTAAAATAGTTAATAGGCAATTTTCAAAAAGTGATGGTAAAGGAAATGTAAAGGATGGTAAAGGATGGTAAAGGATTCTCTATCCTCTGGAACAGTGTTTCTCAACCTTGACCATTTTAAGGCATGTGGACTTCAACTCCCAGAATTCCACAGCCAGCAATGCTGGCTGTGGAATTCTGGGAGTTGAAGTCCACATGCCTTAAAATGGTCAAGGTTGAGAAACACTGCTCTGGAGACTGCTGCCTTACTATATCCTCATGAGGAACAAACATATAGAGTACAGCTTGGGTAATTACCATCCTCTCTTTATCCAGAGAGAGTTGAAGGAACCAATCTGTCTGTTCATTGTTCTTAGCTGTTGTTGGTTCCACTTACACAAAATCATCTTTAGTCCATCGTTCTTCCCTGAAAGTCATCTGGATCATTTTTGAACTGATATTCTGCTACCCTAGATAATCTGAAAAAAAGCTTTTGTGTTTTCATACTCTAATTCTATAAAAATCTAGCAGTTTGCAATGTATCACTATTACTACAGTTAAAGATTTACAACTGAAATAAATAGCTTGAGTTTGTATTAAAATTTGTATATGTGTATGTAATTAGCTTCATTGAATATTATTCATAAATACATTAATGTATTTTCAATACGGAACCATTTGTTAAGTATTCTATATACTGTCTACAGAGATTCTCAGTCATCCAGGTCATAGTTGTCCTAAAGGGGCTTTGGGACAGTTGCCTCTTGAAAAAGCACTTTTGGGATATTATATATACTGTATTCTTGTATGAGTTTTACTTCTGTCATATGCTACTTTTATAATATTTATGACATTTAGTAACCAGCCATCAATTCCATAGTCTGCCAAACACTCTGTGTTTCAAAAGGATATTCACTTCCTTGTATGCTTTCTGTAAATGTTGTTTCTCGCCTTCAAACATACTTCAGTGACCTGCTCTAAAAACAAATATCTGGTCTGCACATCTTTTGCCTGGAATAAAATTAGTCAACACTTCCCACATTTTGTTGATTGTCACTTCTCATAAGACTCAGAATTCTACAGAACATCTTCCAAAGCACACTTAACAAACTGATTCCCCTCTTTTGTTTTTGCATTCATTCATTTTGTATAAAGGAGCAAAAACATTGTTCTGTCAATAATCAGATGTAGATGTAGTCATGAAAGAAACCTTAAACAAGTGAAATCACGACTATACAAACAAACCACATCCATCAAACCATATTTTGCATCCCTATCATTTTCAATATGCTCACAGCATTTATGACTTTCAATCTTTCTTGGACACTAGCATTTCAATTTTATTCTTTACGTATCGCTATCATTCCCACACAAATCTCTAAAATATTCCTTCCAGCATTCCCTCACATTACAGTATTTTCATCTGGAATCATTTATTCAATTTTGTGTTTAATTTCATTCACTCTGCTGTAAGTTCCTTATTTAGCCACTTTTCCCCATTCCAAAACCAATTTTATTTCCATCAAAACCACTCTACATTTTCTCTGCTTCTTTTATTGTTTTCAGTTTCTTAAACATTCTTTACAGCTATATTTTTCTCTTTGTTTGTGTTATACCATGCCTTTCTCTCATTGTTTTACAGCAGTTTTCAAACTTGGCAACTTTAAGATGGGTGGACTTGCAGAATTCTCTAACTACCAAATTACCTAAATATTCTGCTATATGCATTTCCCTCCTCATCCATAATCTCTTTCAACTTCATCATTCCTGTAAGCATCCCATTCTGGAGTATTCTCTAATGTAATTATATTCACCATATTCAAAGTATATTCTTTTTTTACATCCAACTTTCATTCATTTTGTTCGGCGATTCATATATTTTATAATACTTTCTCATGTAAGATTCATGCTATCCTTTTCTACCATCATTGTATTTTCATTTCTTTTACTTTTTTTCCATGTTCATTTTTCCTAATATTTCTCTCTTGACAATATCAAATAATGATTCATTCCACATTCAACACTTCCCATGACCCTTGCAGGTTTCACTAATTTTCTCAGTCTTTTACCATAAAACAATTAAATCAGCTAGGTTTTCAATTAAATTCCTTTTCCTTTATACACATGAATAGACCAATGCTTCAGATGTATATTCAGAAGATGTATTTTTCTAACCAGATGGTCACTGCTCACAATTTTCATTCATACTTACATTTTGAAATTACCCCAAGCATTTCTGTAATTTCTCATCTTATTATTTACCCATTCTTTCACATTGTTTAACTGAATATTTTTTCTTCAGATGGTGATTATTCAGAATGGTGCACATTTTTTTTCAGATCTCAATTCTGGGACACTTGCATCAACCCCATTCACTGGAATGTTACAAGAAATTATCACCAACCTGTTTTTTTCCTATTTTCATACACCTGCAACAATCTAGATCAGGCATGTCAAACTTGTGACATCACATAACGTCGTGTGATGTATCACAACTGGGCATGGTTTCAGCATGATGCATCCGGCCTGCAGGCTGGCAGTTTGACATGCCTGATCTTGATGATACCATTTCTTATTTTTGAACATAATTTTAACATTTCATTCATTCATAGCTCATGTCCACGCATCAACTTTTCTCTACAAGACTGACCATCTTTATTTGGATCTGACCTCCTCACATTTTCCTTCAGTTTCACAAACACATAATATACTTATTTTCTTTTTTAATTTCTTTATTAATTTATACTATTTACTATTTCCTCCTCTTACATTCCAATTTACCTACTTTTGTATGCTATTGTCATCCCTAGATAAGTCTATTATATAGCCCCTCATTAGTCACATTACATTTTTATTAATATAGAGAAAGTGTAGATTAGGTTATCAGCTTAATCATACAGTAACTACCGTGTTTCCCTGAAAATAAGATCTGGACTTTTTTTTGCCTCCAAAAGAGGCACCTGGTCTTATTTCCGGAGGAGGGAGATATCTTTTCCACTCACCTCACAGCAGCAGCACCGACAGCCCCAACAACCCTGCCCAGTCAACTAAGAATGGAGCTTGGCATGCATTTCACAGTCAGAGGGCTTTCCGGAAGGTATCTGCAGCTGAGAACTGAGCTATGGATTCAATGAATCTGCTCGTTCCGGCAAGACAAATGTTGATCCACGGGAGGCCTGGTAAGCTCCATCCCCCCAATCACCCTACCTTGATTTTTAGGCATGTGCCTCATCCCCAAACTAGGGCTTATTTTTGAGATAAGGCTTATATTGGACCTCCCCAAAAAATCAAGCTAGAGCTTATTTTTGGGGTAGGTCTTACTTCCGGGGAAATCTGGTATGATACATGAAGTATCTTGGAAAATAGTACAATAATGATCGGTTTTGGCACATTTTAGCAAGCGTGTCACAACTATAGAACTTTAAACACATATATTATTTGTTGCAAACTAGAATCTGTTACTTAGAGATAATTTGCGTAAAGGTACTTTTACTTGTTCCCAATCAACCAGGCAGTATATGCAGTAAATGCCAGCCCATATATTCTTGATATGAAGCTTCACAAACAATACTCATATTTTCCCTTCCTGTTGCCAATAGCTTGTTTTTCCTTACATTCATGCCTTCTTTCAGTTACCTACTAATTAGTCTCCAAGGTCATTTATGGGCAACATTGTTAGAAGCAGAGGGAGGTGGAAGATGTAGCATAGGAGAGAAGGGGAAAAAAGGAAAAACAACTAATCTATCTATTTTATAAAAGACTGTCTTGCCCAAAATGTGTGATAATAAAGATATATATGTGTGTGTGTGTATGTTTGTGTGTGTGTATGTATTTGTTTTCTAAGGTTTTCACGGGTGTTTGTATGTAGGCCTTTGGTTATTCGGGTTTTCTCCCGGATCATGGACAGATCATTTCCTATTGAGGCTGGACTTCAGAGCATCACTCCCCCATCGCAGGGAGAGGGAGCCGACTAGGTGGTTCCGCCCCAGGCGCCTAATGGACCCAGACTGGTTCCAGGAGGAGCTTGGGGAAATACCTGACTCCCTTGACCACAACTCGTCCGGGTCCCTGGTTGCGGCCTGGAATGAGGCGGCGTCCGGGGCCCTGGATCGAATTGCGCCTTTGCGACCTCTCTGTGGTGGTGGTCCCCGGAGGGCCCCTTGGTTTACTGAGGAGCTCCGGGAGATGAAGCGCCACAAGAGACGTCTAGAGCGACGTTGGAGGGCCAGTAACTCTGAATCTGACCGATCACTATTAAGAGCCTATATTAGGACTTATTTAGTGGCGATAAGGGCGGCAAAGCGTGTTCACTTTTCCGCACTTATTGCGTCCGCAGAATCTCGCCCAGCCGCCTTGTTTAGGGTGACCCGCTCCCTTCTTAAAGTGGAGGGGGCGGAGGAACCCTTGCAGGGGAGAGCTGAGGAGTTTGTTCAGTTTCTGTCGGACAAAATCGCTCAGATTCAGAGAGACCTGGACTCCGACTGGGCAGTGCCAGCCGAGTTGCCAGAGGCTGGTCTTAGTCATGTTATCTGGAGCGAGTTTGAGCCTGTGACCCCTGATGAAGTGGACAAGGCCGTGAGGGCAATGAATGCCGCCACCTGTTTATTGGACCCGTGCCCCTCCTGGCTGGTTTCTGCCAGTAGGGAGGTGACACGAGGCTGGCTCCAGGCGATAATCAACGCCTCCTTGATGGAGGGGTCTTTCCCGCAACCTTTAAAGGAAGCGGTGGTGAGGCCCCTCCTCAAGAAGCCTTCCCTGGACCCAGCTGTTTTGAAGAACTTTCGTCCCGTCTCCAACCTCCCCTTTGTGGGGAAGGTTGTAGAGAAGGTGGTGGCGTCTCAACTCTTGCGATCCTTGGATGAAACCAATTATCTGGACCCTTTTCAATCTGGTTTCAGGCCCGGCTACAGCACTGAGACTGCTTTGGTCGCACTGACTGATGACCTCTGGCGAGCCCGGGATAGGGGTTATTCCTCTATCCTGGTGCTTCTTGACCTCTCAGCGGCTTTCGATACCATCGACCATGGTATCCTTCTGCGTCGTCTCGGAGAGGTGGGGGTGGGCGGCACCGTATTGCGGTGGTTCTCCTCCTACCTCTCTGACAGGTCGCAGTCGGTGTTGGCGGGTGGACAGAGATCGACCCCTAGGCGCCTCGATTATGGGGTGCCTCAGGGCTCGGTCCTGTCCCCCCTCCTTTTTAACATCTACATGAAACCGCTGGGTGAGATCATTCGGCGACACGGGGTGAGGTATCATCAGTACGCTGATGATACCCAATTGTATATCTCCACCCCGTGTCCTTTCAGTGAAGCAGTCGACGTGATGTGCCGGTGCCTGGAAGATGTGAGGGTCTGGATGGGGGTGAACAGGCTTAGACTCAACCCTGACAAGACCGAGTGGCTCTGGGTCTTGCCTCCCAAAGGTCAACTGGATGGTCCATCATTAGTCCTGGGGGGGGGGTAAATTTACCTCCCTCAGTGCAGGCACGCAACTTGGGTGTCCTCCTGGACTCACAGCTAAATTTGGAACAACATCTATCGGCTGTGGCCAGGGGGACCTTTGCACAGGTTCGCCTAGTGCACCAGTTGCGGCCTTATTTGGACCGGGAGGCTTTACTCACAGTCACTCATGCCCTTGTCACCTCAAGACTGGATTACTGTAATGCGCTCTACATGGGGCTACCCTTGAAGGGCGTTCGGAGGCTGCAGTTGGTTCAGAATGCAGCCGCGAGAGCGATTGTGGGCGCGCCAAGGTACGCCCACGTGTCACCTATCCTCCGCGAGCTGCACTGGCTTCCTGTGGGTCTCCGGACGCAATTCAAGGTGTTGGTTATCACCTTCAAAGCCCTTCATGGCATAGGGCCAGGTTACTTACAGGACCGCATTCTGCCGCACAGCTCCCAGAGACCGGTGAGGTCCCATAGATTGGGCCTCCTTCAGGTCCCGTCGGCCAGACAATGTCGGCTGGCGGGCCCTCGGGGAAGGGCCTTTTCTGTGGTGGCTCCGACCTGGTGGAATCAACTTCCCCCCGAGGTTCGAACTACTCCCACCCTGCCGGCCTTTAAGAAAGCCGTTAAAACTCTCCTGTTCCGGCAGGCCTGGGGCTGATGTCCTCGGCAGGCCGGGATATGATCGGACTCGCGGTATGACTGGATTATTTTATTTTATTGTTTTATGACTGTTTTTAATTTTGTACACCGCCCTGAGTCCTTTGGGATTGGGCGGCATATAAATATTTGCAAATAAAATAATAATAAATAAATAAATAAATAATTTTATGCGGGAGAAAACCCGAATAACCAAAGACCTATATATAATTTGGTTATTCAGGTTTTCTCCCGCGTCAAATGAGACTTCGTCGAAACGTCGCCAAGACACTTCCAATTTTACACGGGAGAAAACCCGAATAACCAAAGACATATATATATATATATATATATATATATTAGAGGAATTGACTGATATCTGTCTAAAAATGTTGAGATGTTATTTACTAACTGAATGAAATAAAAAGGATTCAAAACATGAGCTTGAAATGGAAAAAGTGACATTCTCTCTAAGGAATGAAAAATCTATCTTATTGTCACAAGGGTGTTAACTGAAGATGGTAGTTGTAATTCACTGGTTGTATACAGGTCTAAAGTTTATTGAACAGTTTTCTACAGCAACTTTCTCTCCTAGAAGTTTATGCATTATTAAACTCATAAAACACTATGATGAAGAGACTAGTGAAAGACTGGCCTAGGTACTTGTTAATCATTTTGTTGGATCAAGATAACCTTCCTCACCCAATTGGCTAGCATCTTTGGAAAAAAGAAAATAAATAGTTGTGAAATATCTTTATTAGGATCAATAAAACACTAAGATATTGTAATATGTCTTTATCAGAATAAAAAACTACTAAGAATAAGCAAGTGCTACAAATAATGAATGAGCTTACAAGTTCTCAAAAACTATTTGAAGGAGAAAATGCAAAGAATCAGAAAACTAAATATCAATGTGGTACATGTGTGGTCTGTACTTTAGAGTCTGTCTCATGATATTTTCATAGTAAAGACTATGTCAGATATCATATTACATTTCTATTCTAGGATAAAAAAGCAAAGTGTTTTACTTAGATTAACACATCAACATACATGCATGTTAGAAGTGTTCTTTTCTCTGTGCAAAAGAAAAGGAGTAGTTCCTTTTAGTGGTTCTTGTAAAGAACTGTAATCAATGTAAAATACATCATATAGATACACATTTCAGAATAGTAGCGTAATCATATTAGGTATTATCACTGGAAAAGGAACAGGCAACTCACTCAAAGATTCTGCCAAGAAAACTAAATGGATATTCACAGGGAGGACAGTATTCACATGCTATGGAAGGTGAGCCCCCCCAGGATGAAGGATATTGAAGAAGCTACTGGGGAAGAATAGAGAGCAAACACAGATAGTACTGGCATTCATGATGTCCCTTGATGAAAGCCAGAAGCATATCCAGGAAGATCTGTTCCCAGAAAAAAGCAATTAGCCATTGTTTTTCTGAGAGGGCGCAGTGGCTGGAGAATTGTATGAGAGGATCAGGAGACTGAATATTCTGCAAGCTATGTATCTTAGTTAAGAGAGAATTTCCCTAAGCTGATTTAGAATCAGATGTTCATGAACACAAGATAGGAGCAGTAAATGGGAATATATCTGCTCCGAGGAGTAAAGTTAAAAGGATCCTAGAACATACTGCTAACATCAATGCTTCCTGGAGTTAATGAAAAGCTGTTTCAAATGTTACATAGTGATAGAGTTAAGGTACTACATGCTGTTTGTAAATAGATATGGAAACAATAACAAACTGATAGAAAGCAATTCATATTCCAGTACCAAAATGAATAGCGCTAAAGAATGCTGAAACTATCAAACCATATCATTTATCTCACATGCTAGCAAGATAATGCTAATGATTTTGCACACAAGAAATTTTAACTGGATTCAGAAGGCATTTGAGATCACATTACTGATATCTGATGGATAATGAAAAAGACAAAAGAGTTTCAAAAAACATGTTTTTGTCAATTAAAGAGAGTCTTTCAAGTGTACCATAATGAAGACCTTAAAGATATGGGTATGCTGGACTCCCTCATTTGCTTATTGAAAAATGTGTACATTGACCAGAAAGAATAAGAAGTGGAGCAATCAAATAGATCCAAATTTGAAAGTTTGCCAAGATTTTATACTATCACCTTACTCATTTAACACATGGAGGATATATCATGAGAATTGCTGGATAAGGGAAAAAAATAGAAATTGGAATGAAAATTGTTGAATGAAATATCAGCTACCTCAGACAAGCTGATATGCTATTGATGTCTGAAAATGAGGAAGACTTAAAGAGTCTCCTATTGAGAGTGGAAGAAATGAAGCAACTATTGATCTGCAGCTCAATATTAGTGATAGTTCAGTGCAAGTTAGGACATAGTAATAACAATCTTTAGTTTCCTAAGCTCAAAGACTTACAAAGATAGAGACTGTAGCCTTGAAATTAATCTGTGCTCATAATTTGGGAGAAAGACTTGCTAAATTAGACCAAATGGTTCAAAAATATTATATTGGTAACAAAGGTACATGTCATCATTTTTCATTGTTAATTTATGTGTATGAAGCTGGATTATTAAAATTATTATTATTGGGGCATAGAGATAATGTGTAGTAAGAATCATTAGAGAAGGCCCTGATGCTTAGAAAAACAAGGGGTTGTCAGAAGACAAGATAGTGAGTTGCTATCATTAATGACACTAGAATATCATAGAGATTAGACCAGGGGTCCCCAACTCCCAATCCACAGACTGGTACCAGTCCACAGCCAGTTTGGAACTGGGGCTGCACAGCTGGAGGTGCGCTGAAGGCACTTCTTCCACCTCCAGGCATGAGGCGAGACTGCAGGGGTCTGGCAGGGTTCTGGAGAGTGGTTGGGCAGAAACTGTCTTGTTCAGTGCAAAAGTCCTCTGGCAGCTGCACTTGCAACTGGCTACTTCTCCTCCTGCTACTTCTTCCTCCTCCTCTTCTCCTTACTTTCCTTCTCTCTTCCTCCTGGCAGCCCAGCTGAGCTTGCACGCCCTTCGTGCAACTCTGCAAGTTTGCAAGACAAGCGTGGATCAGCCCAGCTTGCAACCGGGTGCTTTCCCAAAGCCTCATTGGAGGGGGACCCTCCCAAGGTATGTGCGTCTGAGGTGTCTTTTTGTCAGAGTGCAAATAGGGGCAGGGAGAAACTACCTTTTCACCTTAACTCATGAGTCTCAAAGGGATTCTCTCTCTCTCTCTCTCTCTCTCTCTCTCTCTCTCTCTCTCTCTCTCTCTCTCTCGTCTGCACCTTTTCTAAGACCGTTGGGCTCTGTCGCACTTCAAACGGAATTTTTTTTGCTTTTGCTTTGATAATCCAGGTGCCTCGTGTTTTGGCAACATCCTGCCGCTTTTCATGGGAGGGGAGAAGCTACATTTCCCCTTAAGCGTCTCCAAGGGAATCCCTCATTTGTATCTTTTCCAAGACTGCTGGGCTAGAGCAGTGCAGAGTTGCCCCCCCCTCTTTTGAATGATGTTCTCAGCACTTCCTCAACAACTGGGTTTTGTTGGAAGGCTGAGTTTTTAGGACTGTCTCTTCCTTCCCACTCCTTTAGAATCAAGAAGTCACTGATCTAATCTACTGCAGTCTAATAATAATAGAAATAAGTGCATTATTTATTTGTTCATTTGTTTATTTAGAAAATTTTCAATAAATGTAATGCACTTGAATCATCCTGAAATTATTTATATACCTTTTACAAAGGGTTAATTCTGTCTGACCCATAAAGGTTTTCATTTTTCCTCAGCTTATAAACAAAGTACCTCTGTTTTACCACTGTAACAACTTTACTACACTCTTCCGATGGAAGTAAATCATTGCCTTCAAAAGAACACAAAAACCAGCTCAGCATGACAGACGATTTTCATAAGTGACACTTTTTATACAAAAAATAAAGGCATTCTATAATTATTTTGTACCATTTGGAGAGACATAGAAAAATCTTTATAATCTAAAAGCACTTTATTCCATGTGTGAAAACTGTTAATGGGGGTTCCCTGTTGCTAGCTTCATCTTATAATCTGGAGAAGAATATTAATCAGTAATATTAGTATGAAAAGTATGAAGACCGTTTATATTTTCTCCTTTAGGAAGTTCCGATTAACTAGTACTTCAGGGCTGTCTTCTACAAAGAGAAGATGAAGTCATTAGCAGGTTTAGTTGTATCCACTGGAGTCTGAAAATGTGTACTATATTTTCCAGAAGAAAAAAAAAAGAAAACATACCAAAACACAATTTTGAGCCAGCCATGCAGCTTTTAATGACAGATTTGGATTTCTTATATTGCTAGAAGTATATGAATTTTTACTTTAATTCAGCTCCCAGTATCAAAGCTGAAATAATTTGCTTTGCTTATCACATGTAACCTCGTAAATCCAACAATGAAGTAGGCTATGTTCTCCATAATAGTTTGCCTGTATTCTACTTTCTACGTGAATGAGTTTGTACTCACTATCTAGCTTAGAATTGTCTACTTTGGCCATGGTAGCTTATTAAAGTCTCAGGCACAGAGAAGCTTTTCATATTACCTGATATCTGATCTCTTTGCTCATTAAATGTGCCAGAGACTGTATTTGATACCTTCTGCATGTTAATAAGTGGTGTCTTTTGCCAAGAGTACCTTTCAAAATTATAGTAGAGCTGACAACCTTGCTCCCCCCCTCCCCCAGTGAGATGATAGGCCCACTGTCCAGCATTCTGTTGTCATACATGGAGTCTTTCCTTACTAGAAATCCTGAATGGAATCCATGCCACACCATCGGATGAAAAGAGCTGCTGGCAAAATGATACATTATCCTGATTCTCTTTGGTTCCTTTTGTGTTTGTGGCAGTTCAGTATTTTTGCAGTATGGAAAGCAGCAGGACAAAGCTGATTAAATGATGGCCTGAGGATGAGACTAGACCTGTTTTATGGGGAGAGAGCATAAAATTGGGGTTGCCAGGCCACTTAGGTGACATCATAAATAACTAATGAAGAAAGGCTCTCAATAGTGTTCTTTGGTGAAATATGTAGTTGTGATAAATAAGCAACAGCTAAACAAGCTGTCTTGGGAAACTGCTCCACACTGTTTTAATTTTGTATCTAATTTTATTTTCTTAATAGATTTTTATCCAGCCTTTCAACCAAAGGATTTGCAGTGTATTAATAAACATTAAACAAAGAAGCAAACTTGCAAAGTAATTAAGATTAAATTATTAATTTATACTACACACTACACAAAACATACTGCAAGAGCATATGCTAGCAAAACATCTACTGCCTGTTCACCTTCCTAGAGATTGCCTCTTTGCCTCTAATCATAAGTCCAAACATGCCCTGGTAACATTTTTTTCTTGCTTTAAACCCATATATTACCTTCATTTCATTCCAGCTCTTAAGAGCAAATTGTCCATATTTGTGTTGGAGTTAAAATAATATTTCCAGCCTTATTCCAACACTCTAAGGCAGTGGTTCTCAACCTGTGGGTCAAGACCCCATTTGGGGTCGAACGACCATTTCACGGGGGTCGCCAAACAACGCAGTCACCATTTTTTCCCCCTTTTCCTTAGCTGTGCTACTCCCTTTTATTCTATTGGCTTTTGAAAGCCAATAGAATAGACTCTCTTGAATAGAGTCTAATTCTATTGGCTTTCAAAAGCCAATAGGAATTGTCCAGGTTGTCTCTGCCCTGCTGAGCCCACCAAAAGTCCCATTCTGCAAACGGTGCTGCACCAGTTGAGTAGTCCTTGACTTACGACTGGTTGAGTAGTCCTCAACTTACGACCGGTTGGGGGTCACGGCATTAAAAAGGTTGAGAACCACTGCTCTAAGGATAGCATCAAGTCATGTAAATTATATTAGGCTTTGTTATTAGTTACTTTGAAGAGAAGCCAGATGCCGAACAGTGACTGAGAATTGAAGCAAGAGAGGTAGAATAGAAATTGGCAATGGGAACAGTAAATTTCATGATGGTATGATTTTGTATCTAATGTAACATGTGTGGAGAACAGTTCACCACTAGGGTAAGACCTAATATCAGTTTCAGATGATTGAGGAAACTCTGGCTGAAAAGAAGAATGATTGGAAGTCAACTGGATGTAGATGCCAGTGAGAGAAATAAAACAATGACTATGAAAAGCAGCAAATAAAACATTTACATCTAATGGAGGAAATTTCTAACAAGTCTCTAAAGATTAACATGGTAGGACCGGAACAAATAAATAATCACTTTTTTAATTAAACAAGGTATTTGTCTAATTGATATCTACAAATAACTCAAGGCGGTGAACATATCTAACTTCCTCCTCCTCTTTTCCTCACAAAAACAACCCTGTGAGATGAGTTGGACTAAGAGAGAGTCACTGGCCCAAGGCAAAGCAGCTGCTTTCATGGCTAAAGTGGACCTAGAATTCACGGTTTCCCAGTTTCTAGCCTGTGCCTTAACCTATACAAAGAGCTGATGTAGTTCCCATCCTCAAAAAAGGAAAAAAAATGGATCCAGGAAATTACAGACCTATCAGCCTGACCTCAATACCTGGGAAGATCCTGGAAAAGATAATCAAACAACGAATCAACGAACACCTAGAGGCAAACAAAGTCATTACTAAAAGCCAACATGGGTTTGTCAAAAATAGATCATGCCAGACAAATCTTATTGCATTCTTTGACCAAGTGACAAAATTAGTGGATCAGAGGAATGCTGTGGACATAATTTACTTGGACTTCAGTAAGGCATTTGATAAAGTAGATCACAACCTACTACTTGACAAGATAGAAAAATGTGGGGTAGACAGAACCACCACCAGATGGATCCGTAGCTGGCTGACCGGCCGTACTCAGCGAGTGGTCCTCAATGGAACTGCATCTATATGGAGGGAAGTGTGTAGTGGGGTGCCCCAGGGCTCTGTTCTGGGCCCAGTACTCTTCAACATCTTCATCAATGACTTGGATGAAGGGATAGATGGGGAACTCATCAAATTTGCAGACGACACCAAGCTGGCAGGAATAGCCAACACTCCAGAAGACAGGCTTCAGATACAGAAGGATCTGGACAGACTTGAACACTGGGCACTAACTAACAAAATGAAATTCAATGGTGAAAAAAGCAAGGTTCTACATTTAGGCAAGAAAAACCAAATGCACAAGTACAGCATAGGTGGCACCATGCTCAATAGTAGTAACTGTGAGAGGGACCTCGGAGTCCTAGTAGACAATCACTTAAATATGAGCCAGCAGTGTGCTGCAGCTGCCAAAAAGGCCAACACAGTGCTAGGCTGCATTAACAGAGGGATAGAATCAAGATCACGTGAAGTATTAATACCACTCTTCAATGCCTTGGTAAGGCCACACTTGGAATACTGCATCCAGTTTTGGTCACCACGATGTAAAAAAGATGTTGAGACTCTAGAAAGAGTACAGAGAAGAGCAACAAAGATGATTAGGGGACTGGAGGCTAAAACATATAAGGAACGGTTGCTAGAATTGGGTATGTCTAGTTTAACGAAGAGAAGGACAAGGGGGGACATGATAGCAGTGTTCCAATATCTCAGGGGCTGCCATAAAGAAGAGGGAATTAAGCTATTCTCCAAAGCACCTGAAGGCAGGACAAGAAGCAACGGGTGGAAACTAATCAAGGAGAGAAGCAACCTAGAACTAAGGAGAAACTTCCTGACAGTGAGAACAATTAATCAGTGGAACAGCTTGCCTCCAGAAGCAGTAAATGCTCCAACACTGGAAGTTTTTAAGAAGAGACTGGACAGCCATTTGTCCGAAATGGTGTAGGGTTTCCTGCCCGAGCAGGGGGTTGGACTAGATGACCTCCAAGGTCCCTTCCAACTTTACTATTATTATTATTATTATTATTATTATTATTATTATTATTATTATTATTATTATTATTTTGTTGGCAGAGTAATGTCTCTGCTTCTTAGTATGCTGTCTAGATTTGCCATAGCTTTCCTCCCAAGGAGCATACGTCTTTTAATTTCTTGGCTGCAGTCCCCATCTGTGGTGATCTTGGAGCCCAGGAAGATAAAATCTGTCACTTCCTCCATTTCTCCCCATCTATTTGCCAGGAATTGAGAGGGCCAGATGCCATGATTTTGGTTTTCTTAATGCTGAGTTTCAAGCCAACTTTTGTACTCTCCTTCTTCACCCACATCAAGAGGCTTTCTGCCATTAGAGTGGCATCATCTGCATATCTTAGGTTGTTGATATTTCTCCTGGCAATCTTAATTCCAATTTTTGATTCATCTAGCCCTGCCTTTCTCATGATGTGCTGTGCATATAAGTTAAATAGGCAGGACAAAAGAATACAGCCTTGCCGGACTCCTTTCCCAATTTTGAACCAATCAGTGGTTCCGTGTTCAGTTCTCACTGTTGCTTCTTGACCTGCATATAGGTTTCTCAAGAGACAAATAAGATGGTCTGGTACTCCCATCTCTTTAAGAACTTGCCACAATTTGTTGTGATCCACACAATCAAAGGCTTTAGCATAGTCAATGAAATGCAATGGTGTGATAGTTTGAACATTCTTTGGCATTGCCTTTCTTTGGAATTGGAATGTAAACTGATCTTTTCCAATCCTGTGGCCACTGCTGAGTTTTCCAAATTTGCTGGCAAATTGAGTGTAGCACTTTTACTGCATTGTCTTTTAAGATTTTGAATAGCTCAGTTGGAATACTATCACCTTCACTAGCTTTGTTGTAGCTCAGCTTTCCTAAGGCCCATTTCACTTCACATTCTAGGATGTCTGGCTCGAGGTCAGTGACCACCCCATCGTGGTTATCAGGGATATTAAGCTCGTTCTTGTATAGTTCTTCTGTGTAATTTTGCCATCTCTTCTTAATCTCTTCTGCCTCTGTTAGGTCCCTGCCATTTTGATTCTTTATCATGCCCATCTTTGCATGAAATGTTTCCTTCATATCTTCAATTTTCTTGAAGAGATCTCTGGTTCTCCCTGTTCTATTGTTTTCTTCTATTTCTTTGCACTGTTCATTTAAGAGGGCATTCTTATCTCTTCTAGCTATTCTCTGGAATTCTGCATTCAATGGATGTATCTTTCTCTTTCTCCCTTGCCTTTCGCTTCCCTTCTTTCCTCAGCTATTTGCAAAGCTTCCTCAGACAGCCATTTTGCTTTCTTGCATTTCTTTTTCTTTGGGACGGTTTTAGTTGCTACCTCTTGTACAATGTTGCGAACCTCCATCCATAGTTCTTCAGGCACTCTGTCTATCAGATCTAATTCCTTAAATCTATTTGTCATCTCTACTGTATATTCATCAGGGATATGATTTAGTTCATACCTGAGTGGCCTAGTGTTTTTCCCTACTTTCTTCAATTTAAGCCTAAATTTTGCAACGAGAAGCTCATTATCTGAGCCACAGTCAGCTCCTGGTCCTGTTTTTACTGACTGTATAGAGCTTCTCCATCTTTGGCTGCAGAGCACATAGTCAATCTGATTTCTGTGTTGACTGGTGATGTCCATGTGTAGAGCCGTCTCTTGGGTTGTTGGGAAAGAGTGTTTGCTATGACCATCGTATTCTCTTGACAAAATTCTGTCAGCCTGTGCCCTGCTTCATTTTGTACTCCAAAGCCAAACTTGTCTATTATTCCAGTTATCTTTTGGCTTCCTAGTTTAGCATTCCAATCCCCCATGATGATAAGGACATCATTTTTTGGTGTTGATTCTATAAGGTGCTGTAGGGCTTCATAGAACAGTCAGTTTCATCCTCTTTAGCACCAGTGGTAGGGGCATACACTTGGACTATTGTAATATTGAATGGTTTGCCTTGGATTCGCACTGAGATCATTCTGTCATTTTGGGGATTATATCCCAGTATTGCTTTTCCTACTCTTTTATTGACTATGAAGGCTACTCCATTTCTTCTGAGGGATTCTTGCCCGCAGTAGTATATCTGATGGTCCTCTGAATTAAATTCACCCATTCCTGTCCATTTTAGTTCGCTGATTCCTAAGATGTCAATGTTCAGTCTTGTCATCTCTTGTTTGACCTTGATTCATGGATCTTACATTCCAGGTTCCTATGGAGAAAAGGTCTTTACAGCATCAGACTTTCCTTTCATCACCAGATGCATCCACAGCTGAACCTCCTTTTGGCTTTGGTCCAGTCGCTTTACTCTTTCTGGTGCTACTAGTACTAGCCCTCTGCTCTTCCCCAGTAGCATATTGGACACCTTCCGACCGGAGGGGCTCATCTTCCAGCGTCATATCCTTTTGCCTTTTGGTACTGTCCATGGGGTTTTCATGGCAAAGATACTGGAGTGGTTTGCCATTTCCTTCTCCAGTGGATCACATTTTGTCAGAACTCTCTGCTATGACCTGTCCATCTTGGGTGGCCCTGCACGGCATAGCTCATAGCTTCATTGAGTTACGCAAGCCCCTTCGCCACAACATGAAGGAGTTGGATACAACTATGACCTGGTTAACTGAGAATCTTCATAAACTCTCTGTTATGGAACTATAGTATTACTGATCCCAATTGCAAGTACTGAAAAATCATGGCATGGCTCGGAAAATGGTCATTGATCAACTGATATGATATCATTCCATCAACATTTAAGAGTATAAAGAAAGCCCTGTAGTTTCAGAATTTTATTTCCCTCCAAAGCTGGACATTCCATATAGCTCTGATGGCCTGCTTATCTTGATAACCTTACTCTTTCAAGTCTCCTTTAGAAATCCAACAACTTCTGCAAATTCCACAGTATGTTTCCATATCACTTAAATTGCCTTCATTCAATCCTGACACACAGTTGAATGCATGAACTGGCTTGATTGAAAAAATGTTATGGTTGTATTGTAAAAAATTAAAAACAATCATGGAAAATCAGCTTAAATGTCCATCTAAACTGGCATCTTGGTTCAGTGAACCCCTGAATACATCATTCCAACCATGATGCTTGATTTGTAATGGCTTGCTGACATATGTAAATGCAAAACAAAACATGATGGCTATGGAATACTGAATTTAATGCATTTATACTGTATGTGTCTAAATGCCTCCATTGATTTTTTTTTTCAGTGAAGCTTGGCATGTTTAATTCACACACACTTGAAAGAGTACAG
The DNA here is from genome assembly GCF_016545835.1 of Crotalus tigris. Taxonomy (NCBI): domain Eukaryota; kingdom Metazoa; phylum Chordata; class Lepidosauria; order Squamata; family Viperidae; genus Crotalus; species Crotalus tigris. The sequence continues at coordinate 321,842 of NW_024097935.1, forward strand.
AGAGCCTCTTATTTGATACTGAGTATCAAATAAGTATGTGAGTGTGTAAACAATACTGATTTAATAAAAGATACTTTATGATATTGGAATAAATATATTTCAGTACCATCTGAGGAAGAATCATAGAGATATATTGCTATGAGTGATTATCTAAAAGGTTCTTAAACATTCAATAATGCAAAAAGAATTTCATGCACTTTTATTATGTATTATGTTATTATTATTATCTCATCATTAGAACAAAAAATAGTTGTGAATCAATCAGATTACACAAGTAATCTTTGTTAATATATTTTGTTCTTTCTATTATCATAAATGAAAACATGTCTACAGAGCAAACAGAAAGAGAGAAGACCATGGGACCTTGTTGGAAATCTATCTCGTTCAACATCCTATTTCACTCCCTTGGCTAACCAAATGGTTTGACAACATGGGTTTCTGCATTGGGGGACAAAAGGTGACATATATATACATATACATATACATTTACACATACACATACACATACACACACACATATATGTGTGTGTGTGTATACATACATACATACACACACATATGTCATCATGACAGAAATGATCAAACAGGTTTAAGCTTGCGTTAGAATAGGTATGACTCACAAAGACATAATTGTGTTGATTTGTGATGTTATAATATACATGTCATCATTTTTATTTCATCATTACTTGATAAAAATGCCTGTTTGGGAAGCTTAAAAGTCCTAGATTTGAAATAAATAAATGGAATATGCTCTTGAAGAAGATGCATGTCAAGTTGTCTAAGATATCAGAGCACATGGTTCTATTGCTATATGGCAGTACAAGTTGTTTTGCCCAACAGGGAAACAAGAATAACAGACTACACTTTATGTAGCCAAGTCACTGCCTAGATGATAAAATTTGAAAGGTGCCAATAACTGTCGGTCAGACAGGTCAACATCAGTGATGGTTGCACGTAAAGATGGGAATTGCTGGAATGTCTATATGAAAGGCCAAGTACAATAATAAGACATGCACTTTTCTCAGCATGAGAGCAACTGAAACAAAAATTTCTTGAATGCCAAGAGATGTTGGGTCTCAGGCTTTTTCCTAATCACCAATATTTTCTAAGTGAGGTAAATTAACATTCTAGGAAATAAAATGGAGCTTCCCTTGAAGAGACCTTTGATGACAAATGAACCATCCAATGAATGAAATGTATCTCAGCAAGAACACTCTAATCATAAAACCACTAAATTTACCTTTGAAATGGCCAGCTTTTGTTTAAATAAAGGATTTGGTGTTCTTAGCTTCCAAGACACCTAATTTTTAAAAATGATCTTATGAGACAACCTCCTCCTCATCAGTCTTTATAAATGCTTATTAACTATAAATACATTTGATTTCCATATTTTAAAGACTGACTAGAACAAGGAATTGGAAATAACTATTGTATATGTACAATAAAAAACTGTCTTAATAACTTATCAAAAATTTAAATAGATTTTAGACTATGACTCATTTATAAAAAAAGTAATATTTTAGATTCATTGGATGACATTGTGTTTGTACTTTAAAAAGAATGAGTAAATCACTGCATTATTGAAGAGGCAATGAGAATAATTCTTCAAAGTAACATGTTTTTGCAGTATTATAATTATATAGTCTGGGAAGACATCATTGCTCATAGGGTTTAATATTTTTAGACATCCATATTTTTTAAAAAAACTACATATTGTTACCTAGCTGGACAATGGAAGAAGATTCCCCACATCCTTCTTATGCAAAGAGATTTGTCCTTCAAAATTGGAAACATAAATTTATGGCCATAATTACTTAGCAGATTGAAGACTTGATGTTACTTGTGATTTATGAATAATTGGTTTATGGACATAGATTATTCATCAAATTTTAATAACGAAATAAGCTCATCCTTTGTTTAAAAGTGTATATTGTTTAAAACCTACATATATGAGAAATCCCTGATTTCTTTTTCTTTCTTTTTCTTTTTTTTTCCTTATTTCATTTCTTTTTCTATTCCAATTAAAAGTAAACGTTAAAATACAGGATGCTTGTCAAATGTTATCAACCATGAAAGGACATGAAAGTGCAATTCACCATTAAAACAAACAATAGGGTGCACAAACCTTGATATGTGCAGGAACATGCATGTAGCACCTCATTTTGAAAGCAGCTGAACAATCACTTGACTCATATACAGGAAGACAGTCACGGCTGTCCACTGAAGAAAAAATAGTGCAGGTGGCAGCTATGATTGTATTACTAAGACCCACCCTTAACAATTATTGCAATCACATGATCATAGCTGTCATCTTGATTAGTTTTATACACACATACACCACTACCATCACCCAGTGGATGTTTCTGGAGACAGCCAAGAGCAGCTTTTGAAGCAGCTGTGGAAACCTGGAAAGACTAATCTATATAATTATAATGATAATGATACTACTACTACTACTACTACTACTACTAATAATAATAATAATAATAATAAGTTGGAAGGGACCGTGTAGGTCATCTAATCTAACCCTGAATCAACAGTTCAAAAATATGTGCTTAGAGTGAATTCTCATGCATTCTAAAGTGCCTGTCATGGTTCTGATAACCTATTAAAGCCAAATTCCGAGGCTTGAGTTTTCTTCTAAAAACATTTTATTGGCTACAAAATATCGGCACGGTCAAAAGTGAAACCAAGATTAAAGTTCCTTCCAAAAAGTTACAGTGTTACAAAGTTAAACTTCCCATCGCTATGCAATCAACTATGTTTCCCAATAGAATAGTTTGACGGGCTTTCTAACATTAGGCTCAACCCCCAGTCCAAAGAACAGAAATGACCTTAGTTCCTATAGGACAGCGAATTGTTGAGACTAGCACAAAACTCCCCATTTCTCCTGCCTATTCTTGTGGTGAAAATGAGCAAGATGGCTTCAGCCAGATTTGTTGCAGAGTTGACAGTACCCCCTTTGAACAATTTCATAGCCGTAATAAAGCTTAATACAGTAGAGATGCTTCTAGCCCTAGGAGATCCTTTAGGTGGTATGGACTAAATGCTTCCCACTGAAAGTCAGAATATGCTATTATTCATTCTAGCATTCTGTTCCTTTCTCGGGAAATAAGATAGATATCTTATATAGAAATGAAGTGGGAGAAATGGAGCCCCAATCAGAAAGGTTGGTCTGTGAGAACTGAGTCCAGGAGAAAGGAAGAGGCTGGAGTGTTCTATCATTTGTGAGGCCTAGGCAGTGATTAAGCTTCTCATTAAGAGGCCTCATTCTAGCCTCATAGGAATATCATTATTCCTGTTGTGTACTTGCCTAGACGTGGATACTTGGGAATGGATGGTGGGAGTGGATGGTGGAGTGCCTGGTGTCCCCTTGAATAATCCACAAAGTCCTGTGCTTGTGTCTCCACATATATTACAATATCAGGGAGGGTGGCTATGGCAGAGATAAATGACACAGTCTTTCCCGGTAAGCCAGAATTTGGCTATCAGCATTCCTGGAAGGATATCTGGAACCGTTTTAAGTCTCCCAGGTAATGAGATGAAGGAAAGCATGTGATTTTCTTCCAGTACTTACTGTAAGTGCAATAGGCTCCTCTGAGCCTTATATTCCAATATTCATTTAGTCATTTGGAATTATTTATATTGCAAGTTCTCTAAGAGACAATGCTGAATTGGACCTCTTGGGAGAAGAGGCCTGGACCTGAATCTGGTTGTATAATAACAATAACACAACTACTTAACAGGAATTCTGGCTATTCCATTGAAAATCTTTGGATGAAAAAGCCTTTCAGTTACCTATTGTAATTGGTTTGGTTTCCTGTTTTCCAGATCCCAGAAAAGATCAGCCTATGTGGGAAGTCAGAATGCATCTGTACAGAACTGCCTCCCTCCAATTGATTCAGTTCTCAGTTTGCCCTGTGAGTTACTGATTCTGACTCTTTTTCAAAAGCATATCCAAAGTGCAACACAGCGCTATGTATTTGCTCATAACACAAGCTATTAGTACTGTGTCTCTTTGGTGCAAAACTCTAACAATGTAGAATTCTGCACTGCCTATGGCCTTGATAAAAATAAAATGCTTTTGTCTCACTCCTTTGAAAGTTAATTGCATTGGTGTCATAGTTTAACATCACACATTCATAATTTGCCAAAACTCAGAAACCAAGCAATTTATTTTGAATCAAGCTATAAAATGAATTTGGGAAAAATGTGCATATTTGCTGGACAGCTAGTGTGGAGTAATGGATAAAACTTTAAGTAGAACTGGAGAGACCTTGGGATTTTGATAAGAAAAAAAACTACTATATTGCCACAGTTTAGTGGATTACATTCATGGCTATTAATCCAGCATTCTCTGAAAATATATAGGATACAAATATATGCTTAAAACATTCACCATGCCTCCAAAAATCATTCAGTATTTCCAAATAAAAACAGCTCTATATCCATATTGTACCCACTGAAATAAATAGAGAATCCCAAACATATATGAGAAATTTAAAAAAAAACCTTAAACCTTAATTCTCATATATTTCTCATATATGTTTGGGATTTCCCATTTATTTCAGTGGGTACAATTTGGATATAGAATTATTCCTATATTGAAATAATGAATGATGTTCTTGGAGGCATGGTGAGTGTTTAATTGTAGTATGTGTGTTAGAGCATATTATGGGCTTTAGATTGGAGTCCAATCCAAAATTGTCCATAGATTTTCCATATTTCATCTGTATAACAAAATTTTCCATGCTTAGACTATGAGTAAATATTTCATTTGAGTTTTTTGCTATTTCAATGGCCAGTTCTAGTGGGTGTTGGGGAAGAGAGGTCTAGCCTCAGAACTCACCACTCCTTTTTAACATCTACATGAGACCACTGTGGGAAGTCATTTGATGGTGTTTGGTATATCTTCAATATGCTTATAATACCCACTTATACAGTACATCTCCACCCTGGCTGGCAGATGTTGACTCAGATGTTGTGTGAGAATCTGGATGGAATGGAATTCACTGACTGAATCCTAGCAAGTGGATCCCTGTGAAACTAGTGAGATGTCATCTTTGACTCTTCATGGGATTGCACTTCTCCAGATAGAGCTTGAGGGCAATATGGAAGTCAAGAAGCAGATTATAGTTTTACATAGATTCATATTGTGTACCAGTGTTACCTATCCCTGGACTGGAAGGCCTCATAGTCACTCAGACTCTGCTTTTCTAGTTAGATTACTGCAACATGTTCTATGTGCGTCTGCACTTGAAATCCATCTGTAAGTTACAGCTAGTCCAGAATCCAGCAGCATACGCTGATCTAGGTGTCCCATGGTTTGTCCATATTACACTATTGTTCCCTGTTTGTTTCTGGCTGCAGTTCAAGATGTTGGTTATCACTTTTAAAGCTCTGAATGGCTCAGGACTAGGCTATGGACGGGACCACCTCTCACTAAGAGTATCTGCCTATTTCTCTAAAGCTGATATAGTGGAAACACTCCAAGTGCTTTACTTTGAAGTTGTCATCTGGTGAGACTTAGGAAGTGCTCCTTCACTTTCCCCCCCTAGAGATGCAGAAAGCCCCTATCCTTCTAAATTTCTGGAAGGCCTTGAAGAGCTGGAATAGCACGAGGCTGGAACCCAGTTAATCTAAATGTTGCTGTATGGAGCAGTATATATATTGAGGGTACTCGGATTTTTTTATGCTGTTTCTATTGTCTCTTTATGTTTTAAATGCTGTTCTTATGACTCACCCAGCTTTATGGAATTTTGAATAAACACATAAATAAATACATAATATTGTCAGAACAGATGCAAATTACATGTTTGTCTCATTTGTAGGTAGATATCACGACACATACAATATCATTATAGTTTGTATTGGACACAAATACTTCAACATTAAATAGGACTTTAAATCAGTATTTCCATCAAGATGTTCTATTGCCCCGTGTTGATGCAAACCAGAGGGGGTAGAGTCTAATCTTTAGTATAGTCTGAAACAAATGAGTTTTGAAAATTCTCCACCAAATTTGTAGGCAGAGAATTGGGTGGTAATATAACTTTGGAACAACTGCTTTATGTTTTTTTTTTTAAAAAAAAATGTTTACCTCTTATTTGGAATCTATCTAGATATCAAGAACAAAGTACGGTGAGGAGAACATGGGAGTTGATTAAAAGAATTACTGTATCACATAACACTGGAAGGAGCAATTTCTTGATTGTCAATAATGGGTTATTAATAGGTGTTGATTGTCAACATTTGAATTAATTGGTGATTTACAATGAAAAACTTCAAGCAATATAGTCAAAGTTCTTCTTAATTTACTTTAGTTAACTACACTTTTTTAAAAAAAATCCTTGTAAGAGGTATCTTTGATCACACATTAGTTTCTCTTAAAAGCAAAGATTCTGTTATTAAAAAGCACTTTTTCCCAACATTTCTGACATTTCTTTTACTAAGCTAAGCCCACTTTATAGCTAGTTTAAGTTCAGATTGTTGTCTTGAAGAATGGAGGAAATATAAAAGTGTCTTGGTTCAGTTTTAAAAAAATATTCTTATATTGCTTTTAGAATAATGACAAAAAAGAAATGGAGCCCCCCCCCAAGATTAAAATACATTGATTGTTAAATAAGAAGGAAAGAAAGTGCTTTTAAAAGAGAAGGAAAAAATACAGAAAAACAAAAGGAAAATAGTATCATACATCATTTTAACAATAAATAATTACAATTCTATGTGTAGTTATCTAAGGCAATCATTAGTCAAGTACATATTTATTTCTAGTACATTTATATAACTATTGTGTTTTTTTCACCTTCTGTGTTTGTATAAATGAGTCCCATATTTTATTTTATTTTATTTTATTCCAGAAAAACATCTACTTCTGCTTCATTGACTATGCTAAAGCCTTTGATTGTATGGATCACAACAAATTGTGGCAAGTCCTTAAAGAGATGGGAGTACCAGACCATCTTATTTGTCTCTTGAGAAACCTATATGCGGATCAAGAAGCAACAGAACTGGACATGGAACCACTGATTGGTTTAAAATTGAGAAAGGAGTCCGGCAAGGCTGTATACTGTCACCCTGCCTATTTAACTTATATGCAGAGCACATCATGAGAAGGCAGGGCTAGATGAATCAAAAGTTGGAATTAAGATTGCCGGGAGAAATATCAACAACCTAAGATATGCAGATGATACCACTCTAATGGCAGAAAGTGAAGAGGAACTAAAGAGCCTCGTGATGTGGGTGAAGAAGGAGAGTGCAAAAGTTGGCTTGAAATTCAACATTAAGAAAACCAAAATCATGGCATCCGGCCCTCTCAATTCCTGGCAAATAGATGGGGAAGAAATGGAGGTAGTGACAGATTTTATTTTCCTGGGCTCCAAGATCACCTCAGATGGGGACTGCAGCCAAGAAATCAAAAGATGCTTGCTCCTGGGAAGGAAAGCTATGTCAAATCTAGACAGCATACTAAAAAGCAGAGACATCACCCTGCCAACAAAAGTCCGTATAATCCAGGCCATGGTTTTCCCAGTTGCAATGTATAGATGTGAAAGTTGGACTATAAGAAAGGCTGAGCGACAAAGAATTGAGGCCTTTGAACTATGCTGGAGAAGACTCCTGCGAGTCCCTTGGACTGCAAGGCGTTCAAACCGGTCAGTCCTAGAAGAGATCAACCCCGACTGCTCTTTAGAAGGCCAGATCCTGAAGTTGAAACTCAAGTACTTTGACCACCTAATGAGAAGGAAGGAATCACTGGAGAAGGGCCTGATGCTGGAAAAGACTGAGAGCAATAGAGGGAACGACCAAGAATGAGGTGGCTGGATGGAGTCACTGAAGCAGTACGCGTGAGCTTAAATGGATTCCAGAAGATGGTAGAGGACAGAAAGACCTGGAGGAACATTGTCCATGGGATCATGATGGGTCGGACACGACTTCGCAACTAACAACAACCATATACAAAGTCTACCTCTAGAGGCAATCTGCTCATAGGGGACAATGCATTGGTTCACTGTAGATTAATTCCCAATGGTCCATCAGTATGGTTTCTAGATGTTCCATGGAAATTAATTTAAAATTACTTGTAATGTTGGAAGGTAGGCCTTTTATTTCTAGCCTACCAGTTCTCCACTTATTTTACTGTAGATGTAGCATAATGTTTCACAAAAATTAGTTTATTTATTTTATTTATTTACTGAAATTTACTGACTTCTTAGTTCCACTGGACTTTGGGTGGTGTACAAATCTAAAAAAAAAATAACCCATAATGACACATTGATGTACTCTGCACTCTGGCTGTGACATTCCCCACATTCCTGGATTTTGAGTAAATTAAAGAAAGGGGGCCAAGGTGTAGAAGTGATATTTCTTTTGCACATTTAAGAATATTTTGATCAAATCTTGCTATATTTTGTACATTTGCTATCTATATTCTACATTTTACTCTATAACCTGCTGCTAAACTGCTGCTTTCATTTTCAGTTTTTACTGGAGTGTTTGTGTTCCTAAAAATGCTTGTTCTCCGGTTTTAGACCTAGGAGGGAAGAAATCCAAATGGATCTTAGGGAAGCATTTTTCAAATGTATTATGGCATAATAAGATTCCTCAGAAGTATCTAAATCTTTGATCAAAATGTTTCTCTATCTCTAATCTAACTGGTAGAAGGACAAAACATCAGCACAGTGAAACTTCTAATGAATTAAGAGGGAAAAAATACAAAAAAGTGCCACTGTACTAAATTTAATAGTGTGTGATGTTTAAACGTGATGTCCTCCATTTAGCAGCTCATGATGAGGGAACTTACAAAGGCCTTTTGTGATCTACAATTGTGGCACAGTATTAAATCTGCTACGATAATCACTTTTTATGAAACTAATTGAGCACATAATTTCTTTCCTTTTTGATATTGAAATTGTCCTACCCTGTTGTTTTCATTTTGGTTTTAATGGTCTTTCCTTGTTGTTTTAATCATTGTAATCTGTAGTAAGTGGTATTTGCTATTTTCCCTGTGAAATCCATGAAAGGTATGTGATTTCCATTCATTTTGATATCACTTGCTGCAATCATAGTGCCTATTTTGAAACACTGCAATGTGTATGTCTTTTTAACAATCCTAAAATGAGCCTAATTGGTTTTTTATGATTGTTTTACCCTAAAAGGGCAACTTTGTCTTTCAGATACATTTTTTTTATCTGTCAGGTATATTGTTTTCCTCTTGTTCATTTTTGTCAACCCTTTTCTTTGATTTGATTCAGCTTTTAATAATTACTTTTATTTGTATAGTTCCATTGGCATTCACTGAACATTGGTTGACTGAAAGTATATTGCAAAAATTAAACAAACAGAACTTTATATTCTCCATGCTAATGGATTTAAAACATGAAGCTCCAGAGGTACTCTCAAAGGGCAATAGAAAGAACAATTTTAAATTAAACCTTCTAAATGCCACAGTGAAGTCCTACCAGAGATGTCATAAGCCGAAGTCTCCTGGGAGAAATTTGATTCCAGGGTGCTCCTGATTCACACATGAAGTCATTTCAATATTTTTGCTCTGACTGCCTCTGACATTTACCCTAAAGAAGAACAGATATGGAGCTCAGGGACACTGACAGTTTATCTGCATGCTGAAATCTGTCTTCAATCTCATTTGGAGTTGGAAGTGTCTGCAGATTTTGTATGCTGGGCCCTGATTGCCTTTCTAATTCTTGTGCCCATAAAGAAAGATATCTCACTATTTTTCACAAGAATGTAAAGCTAATTACATTTAAATACAATCATTATTCATGGACTGTTTTAAACTAGACAGATCATCAAAGTATAATTCCACAGTCAACTGCTATAGTTTTACTATAATTAATATGCCTAAGTCTAAACTTGCTCCACTGCAGATACATCTAATAATTTACAGTGAAAGATGTCCAACATTAAGTCAGCCTGTTTATAATGAGTTTGGAAGGTAAGTGCCATTCGTCCCAAATCAAAATCTGCCTGAACTCAAAAAAATTATATGGGCTATTCAGAAATTTACCCCACTGAGTTAGTTGGGAAGGACTTTATGCAAGAGCATAAAGTTTGCAATCTTACTCTAGTAACTTATCTTCAGTACTTGGCTGACTAACAGTTCTGGGAATTCAAAGAAATGACATCTGGAGCCATTGTGTCCTAGTCTGGAAGTGCCAATCCTAGAGATCAGATCTAAAAGGAACCAGTAACTTTGTCTTCCATTGTAAAGCAGCAGCTGTTTTACTGCCTGCTACATTTAGGTGCTCTTTCAAGCCTGTTGTACTTCCTCATTGTGATGGAGGAGAAAGATAAAGAGTACCAAGAATGTGTGCCGAGGCATGAAGACCATTGGCGCTGATGAGCTAAAGCAAGGAGGCCTTATACTGGGTAGCAACTATATCAGAAGATGCAGATAATGAGCAAACTGTCATACCATATCCTTAATTTCAAACGCCAACAACATAATTGTTGAGTCCTTGGCGGGAAGCAAAACACGAGAAGCAGTTGAAGTTCTCAGTTTTCTTTATTCTGCATTCAGCTTACAAGTAGATGGCTTCAGCAGCTCCCAAAACCTCCCAGCTTCTTATATAGACATTTCCCGGGTAAATGCGATACTTTTCCCGCGCCAGCACCCGCGCATGCGCACGGCGCTGGCGATAGCCTGTCTGGTCCCGGGCAGCTTTGCACCTGCCCGGGACTGCCTGCAAACGCCCGAGCCGTTTGCAAGGCTCGGGACATAACACCCCTTTCCCCCGGGCTAAAACTACTACCAACATATAATCATTTATTTTATGCAGTGTTCTGCTTCTCAGTGCTCCTATCGTTACCTGGCTTTTGTTTAGCCATCAATGTTATGTAATCCTCTAAGTATTTAGGAGACTTCTTTGCTCTCTGTGACCTTCTCAGCTCTGGGTTACTAGCATGAGTTCCCTGACTGGAGGGAGATGTGAGCCTGTTCTCCTTATTTTGCCTTGGTGCCTTCCAAGGACTGTGCCCCGCTGCCTGGCCTGCTTGCTCGCCCACCGGGCTCGTCAGGCCAGGGCTTCTGTCACTTTGTGACCTGGTTGACCTGCCTAGCTGTAGACCCTCGGGCCCCTTGAAGTGATAGCCACTGCTGGGCGTCTCTGTTGAACCTCCTAGGTCCGTCCAAGACCTGTCAGGAGGCTGTCCATTCCCTGAACCCCGTTCTGTGTCCGGGCTTGTGTGGGTTTCTGTACTTCCCAAAACTCAGTTATTCCCTGATTTGGGCTAGAGGTGTTGTAGTCGGGACTTGGTTCCTCGACCACCTCCCTGTATGTTTGACCCCCTGTAGGATTTGGGGTAAGGTCAGGCCAACCTTGGGAATTGTGTGCCAGCTCTCTTGCGGGGAATGATTGTTGGGATGCCCCCGGGTATCCTCCGTGACTGGAGTGCTGTGTGATGTGTGTGGAAAGTGAGTATGCCCCCGGGGTGACTCCCTGGCTGGAGTAGGCGTGGATGCCTGGTAATTAGGTAGGCTCATAGAATTCTTGTTCGGAGCTCTCGCGGAACCCTGGGATGGGCCGTTTGTGGCTCCATCAGTGGAGATGGGCAGCAGCTCGTGCCCTTCCCTTTGCTCCAAAGGGTCCCCCTCCCCCCCTGGAAAAGACCCAGGAGTCTCATCTGAAAAGTCCCGCCGAGGGCGGAGTTGGTCGATGTGCCGACGCAGGACACGACCGTTGTCCAGGGCTACCTCGTAGGAGAGAGGACCTGTGACCTGGAAATAGAAGCGGGGACCCATGTATGACCAGGCCCGTAATTGCGAGCCCAAACCGGGGCACCCACAAGTAGTTGTCTAGGTGCCCTAGGATGTGAGGTAGATGAAGGCAGTCTGTCCGGATGCAACCGGTCAAGTTTAGTAGTAAGTTGACGCCCCCAACGAAGTTCAGCTGGGCTTCTCCCTGTAGAAGTGGACGGTGTGGTGCGATAAGAAAGGAGAAAGTCAGCCAACCTGTGATGCCAGTCCCCGTAGGTGAGTCTTTTCAATGCGTCCTTTGTGATGCGCACCATACGTTCAGCCATACCGTTGGTGGACGGGTGGAAGGGTGCAGACGTGGCATGACGAATCATGTTTGCCTGTAAGAAAGCTTGGAATTCGGAGGAAGTGAATTGAGGGCCGTTGTCGGACACAATGACATCTGGCAGCCCGTGTGCAGCAAAAATCCCCCTCAGTACCTGAATAGTCTTTGCAGTGGTGGTGGATGAGACAGGTACAACCTCAAGCCATTTCGAATGGCTGTGAACAAGGACCAAGAAGAACTGGCCCTGAAAGGGTCCAGCGTAGTCAATGTGCACCCTAGACCATGGGGACTGTGTTTCCTCCCATCTATGCACGGGAGCTTGGGGCATCTCTGGGCGAGATCGTTGGCACAGTTGGCATGCATGCACCTTAGCCTCAATATCTTTATCTAAACCAGGCCACCACAAGTGGCTGCGCGCAAGAGCCTTCATACGAACAATGCCAGGATGACCCTCGTGGAGGGATCCTAAGACCCTAGTCCTCATTGAGGTGGGAATGACAACTCTGTTTCCCCAAAGCAGACAACCCTGAGAAAGGAACAGCTCGTTCCTTTTGGACCAGAAACTCTGAAACTCAGGACTAGGGCAGTGCTCAGGCCAACCAGACAAAACCCAGGAACGGACACGTGAAAGTGTGTGATCTGTACCTGTTTCAGCGGTAACATCCCTGGCACTAAGAGGGAGCTCGGGCAAGGCTTGGATTGATAGAATGTTGACAGCTGGCGCAGGGTCAGCTTCTACTACTGGCAGAGGCAATCTACTGAGGCCATCAGCATGGCCCATTTCTTTTCCAGGCTTGTGGAGTAAAGAAAAATCATATGAAGACAAAAAAATAGACCACCTAAGCATTCTAGATTTGGGGAGTCTGCTTACGTGTGGTAAACAGTCCCAGCAGAGGCTTATGGTCAGTGAAGACCGTGAAGTGCCTGCCATATAGAAAGTCATGGAATTTTTTAATTCCAGCAACAACAGCCAGAGCCTCCCTGTCTATCTGAGCGTAGTTGCGCTCAGCAGAAGACAATGTTCTGGAGTAATATGCAACAGGAACCTGAGTTCCATCAGACCTGAGGTGGCTCAGGACAGCTCCAACCCCGTAAGGGGACGCATCACAAGCGATGCACACAGGAAGGGACTCGTTGAAATGTGCAAGTACACTGTTAGAAGTGAGCAAAGCCTTGACTTTGTTAAAACAACCCTCATGCGTTTGTGACCACTGCCACACTGCTTTCTTGTCTAGTAGCCTGTGAAGAGGCTCAGCTACACTAGCTTTTTGTGGAAGAAAAGAATTGTAGAAATTCAGGAGGCTCAGGAAGGCCTGAAGTTCGGCCTTGGACTTTGGCCTAGGTGCTTCTAAAATAGCAGTCAGTTTGGATTCAGCAGGGTGAATCCCAGCAGCATCAATTTTGAACCCCAGAAATTCAGTAGAAGGCACCCCAATCATGCATTTGTCTTTTTTGAGCTTGAGGCCTGATTTCCTGAATCTTAACAGAACAGCTCTTAGCCTTTCAGCTAGAATGTGTGTGGAGTCTCCTGCAATTAAGACATCATCAAAGTAGGGGCAAACCCCCGGTATGCCCCGCAGTGTGTTTTCCATTACACTTTGGAAAATCCCAGGAGCGACATTCACTCCAAACTGCAGCCTTTTTACCTTAAAGGCTCCCCTGTGGGTCACAATAGTCTGAGCTATAGCAGCATCATCATCAACAGGCAGCTGTTGATACGCTTGAGCTAGGTCAAGCTTTGCAAAAACGCGCCCCCCCTTGAGGGAGGCCAGAATATGACTGACCACAGGAACAGGATAGGCATGTTGCTGCAATGCCTTATTCAGAGTGCATTTGTAGTCAGCACAAATGCGAATGTCCCCATTTGCCTTTAGAGGCGTGACAATGGGGGTCTCCCAAGGACTGGAATCAACAGGTTCTAGGATTCCCTGTTGAATCAGTTTGTCTAACTCAGTGTCAATTTTACTCTTTAAAGCAAAAGGGACCCTTCTTGCTTTAATTCTAATGGGAGTGACAGTGGGGTCTAGCTTTAAGGACACAGGGGGTCCTTTGAATGTGCCCAGCTGGGGGCTGAAAACATCTGCAAATTCTTTGCAGACTTCCTGTAGGTCGAGTGTTTGTAAACTGTTGAGTCCTGTGACGTGTATCCCCAGGGCCTCAAACCAATCGAGTCCTATGAGACTCGTTCGTTCACCCCCTACTACTAATAAGTCTAGTGGACCTTCAAAACTCTTGTATTGCACGTTAAGGGTGGCCTCCCCCTTAACACACACTCTTGAATTTTGAAAATCTGTTAACACAATGTCAGAAGGCCTTAACTTGGCCTGAGTTCCACTACCGGAACAAATCTTCCTAAATGTATGCAAGGAGATAATTGAAAAGGCAGACCCTGTGTCTAGTTCCATAGATAATGGAACCCTTGTAGCTTCACCTTGAGTGACAGCTTTTTCTTAATGGGCTTGTGTGTGCCTGTCCTAAGGATGCTTCTTCGCGAAGCGCAAAACCCTACCCTATTCTGGCTGGGGAATCTGGTACCTTTCAGGCGCGTTCTTCCTGAGGTTGTACCTTTCGTCGGCCCAGACACACAGCTGCAATGTGTCCTTGTTTGCCGCATGCCCGGCAGGTAGCGGAGCGGAACTTGCAGTCGGTTCTCCTGTGGCGACCTCCACAGCCGATGCACTTGAGCGGAGCTGAAGAGCTTCCCTTCTGTTTTTCTTCCTTCATGGGGTGGAGACGGTCGACTTCCTCGTCCGGATCCTCCTCGGAGTTTCTTTGGACGTCTTCCTGGTGCACGGATGCAACCTCTGGACTGTTTCTGATCGGCCGCATGTTCTTGACAGCGCCGCCTGCTGCTTCTTCTGCGGTGACTTCCCTTAAGGCATCTTGGTAGGACAATTCTTCTTTAGCGAAAAGTCTCTGTTGTAGATCTCGATGCCTTAACCCGCACACGAATCAGTCCCTCAGTCGTTCTTCGAGGTCTTTGAACTCGTAGTGCTTGGCGGCCTTCCGTAATGCGGCGATGAATTCTTTGGCCGACTCTCCGGGCCGTTGATCCCTCTGCACGAAGGTGTGGCGCCATGCGATGACGGACATCTTGGGGTGGAAGTGCTCCTTCAGTAGCTTCTTCAGATCTGCGAAGCTTACAGATTCTACTGGAACAGGTGCTGCAAGGTTTTCTGCGATGTCGAAGGCGTTTTGGCCGCAAACACAAAGCAGGGTGGCAGCCTTCAAGCTCTCTTCCCTCACTTGGTTTGCCTTGAAGTAGTTCTCCACCCTGGCTACGTATGACTCCCACCGCTCTGGATGTGAGACGTCGAATTCCGAAAGCCTTCCGATTTTCGCCATCTTCAGGAGACGGGTCTATCAGCCAGCCTACCCCCGAATGCGCACTGGATTGGCGGGTAGCTGCCGAGTCGACGCCGTTCCGCCGCTCAGGACTCACTTGGGTAAGCTTACACTTCTTCCTTTCCAGGCGGTGTAAGGCGATCCCACCTTCGTCGCCAGTGTTGAGTCCTTGGCGGGAAGCAGACACGAGAAGCAGTTGAAGTTCTCAGTTTTCTTTATTCTGCGTTCAGCTTACAAGTAGATGGCTTCAGCAGCTCCCAAAACCTCCCAGCTTCTTATATAGACATTTCCCGGGTAAATGCGATACTTTTCCCGCGCCAGCACCCGCGCATGCGCACGGCGCTGGCGACAGCCTGTCTGGTCCCGGGCAGCTTTGCACCTGCCCGGGACTGCCTGCAAACGCCCGAGCCGTTTGCAAGGCTCGGGACATAACAATAATACTTAGAATCATCTAACACAGATTAAAACCCTACATTGAAAAGGAGATGCCAAATGTGAAAACTAGTTTTAGAGAGTGCTGAAGAACACCACTACTGATACCAATCAGATAATTGAAAAATCCAAAGACATCAATATGTGCTTCATTGACTATAGAAAGACCATTGATTGTTTCCACCATATCAAGTTGTGGAATGTCTTTAGGAAAATAAAATCCCAGAACATCTAATTGTTCTCATGAGAAACCTACACTTAAGATAGGAAGCCACAGTCTGGATGCAACATGGCAAAACAGACTCAATCTTAGTTACGAAAGGAACGAAACAAAGCTGTTATTTATCCAAACAATATATTGAAAATACATACATGCATGCACACATGCATACACACACACACACACACACACACACACACACACAATAGAAACTCCATCCTAGGTCCTCTGCTAGAGGTCTGGGAGTTTGAGGGTTCTGCACAGTATCTTAGCTTTCCATAGCACTGGATTCTTTTGGACAAAATGCTTTGAAATAATTTTATGTGCATGTATATGTTTGTATTGTATTGAATTGTTTAAATATATATTTATATTAAAAGCCATCTTCACACATTGATCCTTAGTCTTCCAATTATACATTTTCCAAATAAATAAATATAACCGTTTCTGAGTTGACTGGATTTGGTGAGAGCTATCCATGCTTTAGTAATATTTCATCTTGATTACTATCATGTATTCTATACTTGGGAAATGTGTGTGTGTGTGTGTGTGTGTGTGTGTGAGAGAGAGAGAGAGAGAGAGAGAGAGAATCTATAAGACATTGGTTATGACATTAAAAATGAATCCCCATTTGCCATCTTGTAGATTTTGACAAAAGCCACACATCCATGCAAATAACGATGAGCACAATTTAAGGCATTGATACTGGCCTTTGAATCCTTAAACATCTTGAAATTTAACTATCTGCATGATGCCCTTTCCTGTTCAGATCTGTAGTACAGGATCCTCTGAAGATGATCATTCATTTTTCTGGGATACAGACTTGTTTGTACTGCTTCTAAGTTACAGAGATGGCATATGTGTGATTTTTAATGTTGTAAGTTGCCCCGATTCACCTGCATATGAGTGTGTGAACTGGGCAGCTTTTATTTTACTTTTTAAAATAAATAAATAATAAAAACAAATATCAATGTCCTGGCAACTCTGATACTAAAATGGAGTCAATTAGGCAATGAAAAGAATGATGCAGCATGGGATTGATTTAATCAGAATAGGTTTCCAGAGGGAGAACAGGAACTAAAGAAATCAAACAGATCAAAGTTGTGCTACACATAACAGAGTGCCAGATAACTTTTAGTGAAGCCTTTGATCAATTCTTTTGGGAATTTAGTAGCAACTATATTTTAATGTCATTTTTGCAGAAACAGTTCTATTGGTGGCAGAGAGATAGTTAATGTATGGATTTTAGAACAGTTAAATCACAGTACAGTTTTACTATTTTCCTTTGTAGACCGAAGCCACAAAGCAGGGGATATTGAAGTTCTATTTGTGTAACTTAGTGGAATGTTAGTTGCATAGTTATATACTTGAAACAGTCAATCTTGCAAAGAAAGTAGTTTCTTTCTTTTTTTGACTGAAACCAGGCCAAAACTAAATTTAATTTCATTTAATGTTAAGATTCATTTAAAGTAAATTAACTAAATAGAGCTAGTGAGATTACTTCCCATATGCTCATTTCATTCCTTCCTTCTGAATTACAGTTCGGTAAAAACTTTTGGGAGAAAGTTCTGAGAGAAGCACATTCTATTTTAGCTGAAAACACTTCCATTCAAGAACATTTTCCATTATATTATGCAACCTACTTGGGATTTTCAGTGATTTCCAGAAATGGAAACTTCGAATTCAGCTCTCCTTATCTATGATACATAAGTCTCTCTCCCTCTCCCCGTCTCTCTCTGTTTGTGCGTCTATGTATGTATTCTCTGCAACAGATATTAGCTCTACAATGATAATAGATATCTTCTATTTACATTTTTAAGACCATTGATTCTCAATAAAGGTGGTCTTTTAATACAGGTAATCCTTGACTTCATTTAGTGACCGTTCAAAGTTACAACAGCACCGAAAAAGGGGCTTATGACCATTTTTCACACTTATGACAATTGCAGCATCCCCATGGTCACATGATCAAAATGCAGACACTTGGCAACTGACTCCTATTTATGTGATCACCTTTTGGGATCCTCTGTCAAGCAAAGTCAATGGAGAAGACAACTGTAAGTGTTAAGTAACTTAACACTAGCAGTGATTCATTTAACAACTGTGGTAAGAAAGGTTGTAAAATGGAGCAAATTCACTTAACAAGTTCCTCACTTAGCAACAGAAATTTTGAGCTCAGTTGTGGTCGTAAGTTGAGAACTACCTGTACATTCTCATTTATACTTGGGTTAGAGATGTTTATTACTTTTATGAAGTTCAGATGGTCCCAGTATGTTAATGGTTAACCACCTGTTAACCAAAATTTAAAGATTGGGGACTAGTATATATCCTTGCAAGGTCAAAAAAATCAAGACGGCAGCTATAACACTGTCACTGAAATCATGTCCCCCTTTTTTGCGTTACAGTGTATGTAATAAAGGGTATGGGAATTTGATATGTAGTGTCAGCTGCCAACTTAACTTGTTGGACTTCTCCCTGTGGATACTCTTGGATAATTATGCAGTACTTACTTACTACATTTTTCTATTCTTTCATGGGAATTCTACCCTGCATCCATGTTTAACATTGTGCAATGTGACCCTGTCTAAAGAAAGCTCAGGTGAGTCAGCTTATATCTTCTGATCTCTAGAAGCTCTCATTCATAAAAAGATATTATCTAGCTATTTTAAAAATAGATATGTTGGAATAATAATAGTAGTAGCTTATGATCTAGATCAGAAGCATTAACTATTCAGTGGCTTGGAGCCCACATCTTTAGAAGAGATCAACTGAGGACTGCAGTAATCAAGGTTATGACATCATCAAACTGAGCATCACTCTTTCTGAAAGTTTCCTTTTGTTTCAGCAAGGTGGGAGTTATCAATGTTCTTTTCTTTGTTTTGTATGCACGTACCTGGGAGGGATAATGGCTAAGCTTAAAAGGAACTTTACATAACATTTTAAATAATTTTATTATCAAAAATGAGAAATCATTTCGTACTGATATGCCACTGCTTGCAAATAATTTTTCAGTAATTTTCCATTGCTATTCAATGATATGGTTTGTTCAGGTTGTAAAAATAGATTAGGGGGCCACATACAACCTTTGTTAGTCATGGCTGGCTCAGGAATTCTGGAATTTGAAGTCCATGAGTCATAAAAGAGCCAAGGTTGCCTACCCCTGGTCTGAATAAATGCAGGAAAATGAAACAAAACTCTGCCATAACTTAAAACCAAGCTGCCTGATGACTGCTTTGTGGTAAACGAAATAATACTTTTACAGAATTGGTGACAATCATTTTTTGTTGTTGTTGTTGTTTTAGTGATCTACAAAGTGGCACAGAGATGTATATTTCTGCGTCATAATCTCAGGACATGTGATTTGTCATCACACTGGATATATCATTATCTGGATATATCATTATCTATGGGCTTGTGTTCTCTGTAGCTGTTTGGTGAAATGAGACCACAGCACAAGTTATAGCTCATGATCAGCCTGAGGGATAATTAGAGGCTTATCTCCAGCAGCACAGCAGGCCATTTATAGTAGAAATGATTGAAGATTCAAGCTGTGTATCCTCTTCTTTCACTTTCATTTCTATAAGAGATCCAATCCCAATTCTACTCAGCAAAATGGAAATGGTCATCTTATGGGTCAAGGGTTTCTGAGATGACCACTATTTACCTACCTTGAGGAGACATGTTGCAGAAGATACATAATTTGCCTTGCAAGGGTGACACAGTTGGCTTCCTCAAGGTTTTTCATATTGTCTTACAGCCTCAACAAGCACATTCAATACCCTACAGGCAGTGGGGAGATTCAGCCAGTTCGCACCAGTTCAGCAGAACCGGTAGCTATTTCTTTTGTTGCCCAGGCCCAGAATGAACTTCTGGAAGCAGTATCCACACAGAGAACCGATTTTTCATATATTTGAATCCCACCACTGCCTACAGGGCTTCCATAGCTATAGTGGAAGTTATAGAGGGTGTTGACTGATGCTGTTCATTTGAAACTGCATGAAATAATTCCATTTGATTTTTCAAAGGGCCAGTGCAGAACAAAAATTGTCATGCCTTTCTCTGAAACTTTGCACAGCATGCATTATTTTGTGGTATCAAAGAAAACAAGAACATAGGTCTGCTAAGGTATGAAATTGGGCTTGTTTAAAAATGAGCACCTAATCCTTGGTATGCAATATGATAGGAAACCATTCTAAATGGTAACAAACCAAAAATGTAGTTTTAAGGTCTACAGAAGTTAATTCAATTCTGTTTTCTTTTAGCTTAACTGAAGTGATCTTCATAAAATAAATACACATATACACACAGTATATAACTGATCAGAAAATATTGTATTATTGAAAAAATGAATTTAATTAAAATAAGCCTCTTGACTTTTTGTAAATATAATGTGGATTCTGAGAGATTAGTGAATTTGGTGAATAGGTCAAGTAGCTGTGGCTTATTAGAAAGTGAAACTACTGTCTTAGATTTTAAAAGAACTGATTCAGCAAACTTAGAAACAAACTGGAGGAAGGGTTTTCATGGATAGAAATCCTAAAAGGGAAAACAACTCAAAATGCTTAAGAAATTCTGAAAAATGAGATTATAAAACCATAGACTAACACAAAACCACAGAGAAAGAAAAACAAGAGAGTTCAGAAAAGCTCAGCATGGTTTCATAAAAAACTTTTTGGTAAACTGAGAAACAAAAGGGACAAGTACAGATTGATTTGATTTATGACCACAATTGAGCCCAAATTTTTTGTTGCTAAGTGAAACATTTGTTAAGTGACTTTTACCTCATTTTACGATCTTTCTTGCCACAGTTGTTAAGTGAATCACTGAAGTTGTTAAATTAACAACATGGTTGTTAAGTGAATCTGGCTTCCCCATTGACTTTGCTTGTCAGAAGGTTGCAAAAGATGATCACATGATCTCAGGACACTGCAACTGTCATAATATGAGTCAGTTGCCAAGTGTCTAAATTTTGATCACATGACCATGGGATGCTAAAATGGTCCTAAGTGTAAAAATGGTCATAAGTCATTGTAATGTTAAATGGTTACTAAACAAACTGTTGTAAATCAAGGACTACCTGTATAAAAAATGGAAGAAGGGACACAAAACTAAAACCAGCAATTAGCCTGAATCTGAAAGCATGAAGTCAGGTGAGTTAAGGCTCAGGAATGAACTAAGACTTGCAACAAATGCCAATAATAATAATAATAAGTTTGTTTCAACATATAAGAAACAAGAAAAAAAGTCTAGGAAATGATCTGTCCATTAATGGGAGGAAATGGCAAGGAGGTAATGAGCAACAAGAAGAAAGCAGAACTGCTTAATTCAAAATGCAAAAGGAAAGAAACAGTCCAACTGATCAAAAGCAGCGCAGTAAAAGACAGAAAAGAAATGTAAGTTAAAATAGGCAAGAAAATGGTAAGAAAACACTTATACAATTTAGACACTTTCAAATCACCAGGACCAGATGGATTTCATCCCAGAGTTTTAAAGGACCTGGCAGATGTGACCTTGGAACCACTGAATAAAATTTTTCAAAGTTCATGGAGTATGGAGAAACTGCCAGAGGAGTGGAAAAGAGCTGATGTGCTTCCAGTCTTCAAAAAGGGGAAAAACGGATCCAAGAAACTACAAACCAAACAGCCTGACATCAATACCTGAGAAAATCCTGGAAAAGATAATAAAGCAATGGATTTGCAAGCACTTAGAAATGAACAAAGCGATTATTAGAAGCCAACATGGGTTTGTTGAAAACAAAACATGCCAGACAAACCTTACTGCTTTTTTTGAGGAGGTGAATTAGTGGATCAGGGAAATGGTGTGAACATAAATTGTTTAGTTTTTAGTAAGCCATTTGATGAAGTAGACTATAGCCCTCTTCTTCGTTAAGATAAAAAAAATGGGATAGATAGCATCAGATGGATTTGTAACTAGATAACCAATGTACTCAAGGTGTAGTCCTCAATGGAATTGTGTCTACATGAAAGGGAGCATACAGTGCGATACTGCAAGACTGTCTTAGGCTCATTACTCTTCAACATTTTCATAAATGATTTAGGTGAGGGGCTACAAGGAGAACTCATCTAATTTTCAGACTATGCCAAGCTGGGGTGGAGGGATTGCCAACATTTTAGAAGATGAACTCCAGATTCAGAAGGATCTTGACAGACATAAGCATTGGGCCCTATCCAATAAGATGCAATTCAGTGGTGAGAAAAGTAAGGTCCGGCACCTGGGCAGGGAAAATCAAATATACAAGAACAGAATAGATAGTACCTGACTCAACAGTAGTAACTGTGAGAAGGATTTAGGTGTCTTAGTGGACCACCACTTAAGTATAAACAAGCAGTATGTTGCCATTGCCAAAAAAGCATAGGCAGTCCTGGGCTGCATCAACAGAGGGACAGAATAAAGATCATGAGAAATGATAGTACTCTCTATACTGCTTTAGTGAGGCCACACTTCAAATACTGCATCCAATGATAAAAAAAAGATTAAAAAAGGATGCTGAGATCCAAGAAAATGCAGAGTACAATCTTCTTACTAAATTCTGCAGCTTGGTGCATTCTTATATTCCAAGAGTTTCAGCATGTCCAAAAAGAATATGTTTGTTTAAACAGATGAGATGATGTATGGGTAGAATATTCTATCTGCTCCTAAACTGCTATAGAAGAGAATATTGCATTTCATAACTAAATACAACACAACATTCAATTCAATTTGGAAACCATTTTGGGGTTAAAACTCTATATTGCAGCTGTATCACATTCAAAATGTGGGTTTCTCTTAGTATAAAGTCCTTAATAGAAATTATTGTAATCTTTAGTCTCATTTTGCGATATCATCTATCTATCTATCTATCTATCTATCTATCTATCTATCTATCTATCTATCTATCTATCTATCTATCTATCATCTATCTATCTCTATCATATGTATATAGTTACCCTTCACAAGTGACTAGGACTGAATAAACCTATAAATCACAAAGACTATAAAAAGATTATGATTTATACAATAGTGACTGTTGCTATATTATTTGGCTTAAACAAGACTTAGTGTTGTTTAAGAAGCTATATAATCAGTTATTTAAATTTATTGATAAAATATTAAACAAGTAAAAGAAAAGGAAATTAATTCACATCTTGTCCTTATAGCCATTTGGAAGTAAACTCAGATATTAGATGATCCAATTAGAATTAGAATGCATGGACTACCATTTAGATTTGCTTTCAGACTTCAGATAAATAAGGATTATCATCTTAATGTTTGCCAAAGTCATTAGACTGAGTTTCTAGGCATTTGCTGGAATATTTTCTTAGTTAAGTTTAAAGATAAAGTGTAGCATATTGATACAATACATGAAAAATTCTTAGGCCAATCTAGAACATGATCAGATTAGAATGTGAAAAATTCATTTCAGATTCTGAAAAGCCATTTCCAATCAGTTTTAGTCATGGTTGTTCAATTTTTTCAGCTGTGGGAGCTGTGAAGGTTGATAAATTGATGGATGGATGATGCTAGAAAGTGTGTGTGTATATATCCATTCATATATCATCTACAGAGTCCTTAGCATACTTTCTCTTTTCACAGAAATCCACTGCAAATTATTGAGTTCTTGGAATCAGCAATATTTCATTTTGCCACTTAGTGGATCAATGGTTCACCTGGCTCAGAAGATCAGCTTGCTTGGTTTCCTGGTTGACCTGTGATTGACCTGCATTTTTCAATTAATACCTGAAAGAGAGACTGCTTAGACAAGTCAAGCTGCTTTTTTTGTTTACTCTTGTCAGCTGTGAGATAACAAACTTCCATAACACCAATGAGATAATTATTTCCCTCTTTTGTCAGTGCTTACTAGACACTTAATCTTCATTAATATCTAATCTTTCTTTGCTGATGCCTAAAATAAGCAACTTGGGGATGGAAGGGAAAAGAGAGCTTGCAGTGCTATAGAACATGCCCAGTGAAAGCAATCCCTTTGTGAGTTGAATTTCAGAGACTGTTCTCACCACTCAGGCTCACTGTGTCAAATGGAATAGGAGCCCCTGGTGATGCAAGTAATTGATGGGGACAATTTAAAAGAAGATGATGCTGTTTGTTTCAGTCCTGGAATCTCCTTCAATGTCCTTCAATTTTAGTCCTGTAAACTCTAAATTTGCCAGCAACACAGAAATTTCAAAAAAATGGCAGCAGAAAACAGAATATTAACAAAATATTGTTAAAAGTTGTAAGTAGTTGGTTGCACATCCATGATGTAATTATACAATGGAGTGTGTTATGCTACTTCCTATCTTGGTAATTGGAAGAAAGAAACTATGAAGCCAATATCAAAAGAAAGAAAATGTTTGTAGGTCAGGGTTGATTTGTGAGGTCCTTGATCAGTGGAGGGATTCAGCTGGTTTGCACCACTTCGGCAGAACTAGTAGCTAATTTTTTGTTGCCCGGGCCCAGAATGGACTTCCAGAAGCAGCATCCACACAGAGAACCAGTTATTCACATATTTGAATCCCACCACTGTCCTTGATGCTCTCTGAGCTGGGTTGTTTTTTTTGTAGTCATTTCATTACTCAATTAAATAATATTATCAGTGCTAGAACGGAGACAGGTTTGCTCTCTATTTATATACTAGTGGCTTTCCCTGTCAGTGTTGCTGAGGGTATTTTTGGCGATTCCTTATTTAAGATGTTGTTTACTATTAGCTTGTTTTTTCTGAATTGGTAGTTCCTTGATTGTTTACTTCTTAATTGTTGGTCTAGTATTAATCCTGGTGTTTATCTTTGCTTATTTGGATGTCCATTGCTACTAAGGAAGTGTTTTAGTGTTTTTGTTTCCTATCCGGTGTTTTTCACTGATTCTCTTTTGAATGGTATCTAGATGCTATTTATCTCTATGTGACTGTTTTGTCTGATTTGTCTGAGTGCCAGGGTTCCAGGAATTCGCTAGCATTTTTGAACTTGGCTTGGGCCAGGATGCTCACAGTTTCCCAGATAGAACTATGATGAGTTTGTTCATGTCTTGTGAAATTAAGGAGTTTTAATCATGTCTTCTGGTTGTTAGTTGGTTTTCATGGATGTGCTCTGCTAGTCTCCCTGTTTATCCTACATAGTGGCTGTTACAGTCCTTATACCATACATTGCAGATGACTCCTCTGTTTTTTTCTTCTGGGGCTGAAAGTTGACTCCTTCTGAAGTCGGTAAAATGAGAACCCAGATCGTTGGGGGCAATATGCTGACTCTGTAAACCACTTAGAGAGTGCTGAAAAGAACCATGAAGCGATACATAAGTCTTAAGTGCTATTGCTATTTATAAAAGTAAGAGCTAAAATAATAGGAAGAGTTTTACAAGCAAAACACAACGTTAATAGTAATAAGCATTAACAAAAACTTCTGAATGGTTCGAGGAAACATATTGGAAAATGAAAAAGAAATTATATGTTCTAATTTTTAAACATATAATCTTAAAACAATAAATATTTTAGTATTTCACACCATCTCCTTCAATAAGAAGAAATCTGGAATATACGTGCATGGCTTGGAACTGGAAATAAATAAACCTCTGTTCACAGCACAATGAATGTTTTGAAATTTGGAAGGCAATCTTGTTCTTATTATCTATCTGTGGGTGTTCCTTTTAATCTCAGCTCTAAACATAATCTAAACATCATCAAATCATCTGCTGTATCTGCCTGTAATTTAGTTCTTCATCTGATACTGCATACTGCATCTGCATACGTTAATAAATACTGCATTTATTTACAATAATAAATGCACCCCAGTCAACTAATTTGTTTTCTGTCAGGCTGATCATTCTTATTAATGTTAATGAAGCAGCCAGAGGGTGAATCAGTGGTAACTTGGAAGGCAAAAAGGATCATCAGAAGCACTGTACTGTCTTACCCTTTAACAGTGATGGCAAACCTTTTAGAGACTGAGTGCCCCCAAATGCTCTGCCTCTGCTCCACCCCCTGCCCCGCCCCTGCTCTGCCCCACCCTGCCTGCCCACAGGGCCACTCATTGCGTCTAGGGCCTGCCGCAGATCGCCCAGGCAGCCCAGCAGTGCCATGGTGGCCACACTCTCTGCCTACGCCCTGCAGCATCAATTGTGCATGTTGGGGCATGAAGGCAGAGTCTTGTCTATGCTGCCTGGCTGCCATGTCCTTGGCTGTGCTGCTCTGTGTGGGCCACGCTCAGGGGTGACTCTCCTCCAGGGGGGTTGCTGGTGAGGGGGTCATGAGCGGAGGCAAGGCTGGGGCAATGGCACATGTGCCATAGTTCGCCACCACTGCCATATAAGATGTTAATTTGTCAAAACCAACATGGAAAAGACTTGTATAACAATTATAACCCTGCTAGGACATTTCATCACTGTTGCTTTAGCCACACAGGTCCTATAGACCACTGTAAAACCTGGCCTATGATGTTTTACTAAGTATCAACAGTACAGTACAGTATATATTATTAGACAACCAGTGTCCCGTTGGCTGATAGTTTCAGAAATATTTCCTTACTTAAATACAGAAAAAGAATAATTATGACTGGGCAAAAAGCAGTGGGAGCAGAAGCAACTTCCTCCTGATTTCCCCATTGATTTTTCTGGTAGGAAATATTGGAAATGATGATCACATGATCCCAGCTGACCACCATACATAACAGAATTGAAGCTGCCACAACTTCGCCAAATTTCAATCCCACAGGATTTGTGGGTCTCAGATTTTGGACATATTCTTTAAGTTAGCCTATTTGAGGTACATTGATTCAGAAATTGTTGCCCCATAGGAGATGGAATCAGAAGGAGGTGTTTACCATTGGTTTACATATTTACAATTGAAAGAAAGATTTAAATTTGATTTTAAAACTTATGGATTTGATTTTGTGAAATGAATTGGAAATCCTATTGTGTGGTAGTGATGAACATATTATTGCTAAGGTTTATAAATTGTTATTGAAATTGAATTGGAAGAATGAATATGTAAAGCATTGTATGATTCAGTGGGCAAAGAACTTTGGATATAATATAATGCTTGAACAATGGAAAAATATGTGGACGAAAGGTCTAATTTCACATTAAATTATAATTTAAAAGAAAAATTTTATAAGATGTACCGTTGATATCTAACACCAGACAAATTGTCAAAAATGTATAAAGGTATTTTGAATGAATGGTGGAAATGTAAATGTAAACAATGAGCTTTTTTTCATTTATGGTGAACATGTGACAAAGCAAAGAAATATTGGACCAGGATTCAAATCCTAATACAGGAGATTCTTAAAGTGAATATAAAGATGAAACCAGAGACTTTTCTCTTAGGTTTAATGGATAAAGAACTTGAAAAAAAATGGAACTTTGATGTTGTATATGCTGACAGCAGCAAGAATACTTTATACACAAAAATGGAAGAATAGTTTGATTCTCACAATGGAAGATTTGCTGCAAAAGTTGATGGAGTTAATGGAAATGGCCAAACTGATTGCTATGATTAAAGAAAAGAACACATTTAATTTCGTTCCTACTTGGAAACTGCTTTTGGACTTTGTGCTTGTGGTGGAAAAAAAATGAAACTTTGACTATGGGTTTTGCCAATTAGATAGTTTAATGTTATAGAAATGGCTGTTACATATTATTATATAAAAGTAAAAAGTTGAGGTTTTATGTTACTATCTTATTCTATTGCATGAAAGGAAGTCAGAAGTCAACGCCTTTTTTCTTTTTGCTTCTGACCTGCACTTTTTTCTCTTCCACTTTTCTTTCCTTATCATTCCATCATCGTTATTTTTCTTTGTGTGCTTTGTATTTTATATTTTGACAAACTAATAAAAATTTATTACCAGAGAAAAATTGTTGCCCTATGATGCACTGCTTTACCCAAACAAACAGACATGAGCATTTTAGTATAGAATAATTTTTCGAAAGAGTGTGTCACACTGGTTGGTATATGTGTTTATATCTTTATGTTTGTATTGCTGTATGTTCAGGGATATTTAATAGAGCTATTTATATGTCAAATTTGAAAACAAAAAGGTGCTTTGAAACTCACAGAGCATATACCAAGGATTACATTGCAACTATTTAAAATATGTACATTTTTCCAGGTTCATATGATACAGCATCAGCCAGGAGCATTGGGGAATTCTGGGAAAGGCTCAGTAGTTTAGAAAAGTTTTGGATAAATGTGGTCTCAACATCACTGCATGCTCTAAATTTAATTTAACATATCACAAAAATGTGTCAAAATCTCACTGAGATGATGACTTTATGAACATAATATTGAGAAAACTATTCACGGATGTCCCATAGAAATAAATTATACATAGTACATTAATATACTAATTCCACTTATTTGGTTTTGGTATATAGGACTTTTATTGGACTGTGGTTCAAAACAGCTGGAATCTGTTGTATTTACTTTATCTCACTTGTCTATTCCTTCGGGCTCAATAAATGATGTGGAGGAGACTTTCTCATTCTCTTTATTTATTCTTTGTTCTTTTGTAAGAGGCTAGTCATAACATTCTCCAGGAAAAGCATCTTATTGTTTGAAATGAAATCAACTTATCATATAGGTTCTTTTTTGCTCAACTGTCCTTTAAAAACTTGCATATACCGTATGTAACGAGATCCCTTTGGGTTTCGCTAATAAAGTGAACTTATTTTACAATCTACAATATGTAATGGAAAAAAGCAAAAAAAAAATAATTGTCTAGAGGTAAAGCAAAATTTGAGTCGTTAACTCTCTCTAATATTTGAGGTTGAAATCTGCACATCTTGTTCTATCCCAGCCTATTGCCGTCCTTGTTAAAGGCACAAGGATCAAACCCCTGTTGATAGAATAGGCTGGAGACTTTAAAACAAAACAAACTCCTTTTAATATGGGTGACAAACCTGTCAAATAGTCCAAAACACAAACAGCAAAACTCAAGTCCAAAGGAAGGAAATAGTCCACAGGAAACACGATGCAAACAGAAGAGTAGTCACAAGCAAGACGAACAGACCAGGATTCCAGGAAGCACTTTGCAACCAGCACCACCCACACCTCCTCTTTTTATACAGCAGTCCCAAGGTGTTGCCTCTCATTGCCTTCTCCTTTTACTCTGGAGGTGCCGCATTGACTGCTGCTGATGTACTCTCGCTAATTGCCGACATGTGCGGGCATCAATTAGCAAGTCCATCAGGTGTGAGTCTTCCAAGTCTGACTCATTCTCCTCACACAGCTGAGCTTCATCAGGAACACGACTGGAGGGCCCAGGCTCTGCATCAAACCGTGAGTCCTGTAATTCATCAGAGCATCCCTCTGCCCCTGATGGCCCTTCAAATGCCTCCTCCACCACCTCCTCAGATTCCTCAGACTCAGCTGTTGGGAGCACAGGCTGGCATGGAATCACAACACATCTTCAGGTTGCCAAGGTTTAGAAACACTGTTCTAGACTGACTGAAGCTTCTGGCAGTATTCCAGGACAACCATTGGTAGAATGCATTGCACAGTCCAGCTGTGTGGAAAAGAGGAAAGGGGGTATTATTACTTCCATCCTGGGAAGGACTGCACTAGCTGAACATGGACATGGCCCTTAGGCAGAGCTTTCATTTCCCATGAAGAAGTAGCTTTGAGTCTTGGAGGATTTGCAAGTTGCAGACTTGTTTTTTCAACAGCAATGCAATCTCCTTAAGAGGCAACAGTGGCACTGTTAGAATGTCTAAATAGATAAACAGCAACTGGAATTCAGATTCAGCCTAATTTTCCCCATACAGTTCCTAATAGCTTTCAGAAAAGACAGCAATATTATCTGCCTGACCTCAGTTAGCAATATGAAGTTAGGTAACACCAACATATTGATAGTACTGCATCGAAAATTGATGGAGGACTTTCCTCAATACCTTCATATAGATGTAAAAAGGTGAAGAACGAGAACTGGAATTCATCATTTAAAAAAAAAGTTGATTTCTTTGCTCTAGCAGCCATCAAATGAAACTGCCTATTAAGGCATAGAATTACTATCAGCCTGAGTCTCAATCCCCAGACATTGCAGTTGGCCCAGAAGGATGCCATGTTTAATAAGAAATAAGAAATACTGCCTGTTTCCCAGCCACACTGAGTGCATTAGGAATGGAACACAAAAAACAAGAAAAATAGCAATAAAGAAAAATGAAGAGTAAAAATGACAAGGATAGTGAAACCCAGATGGGAACAGGAAACAAAAATCCACACAATCAAAAGTTAATAAGAGAGCAGACTAAAGGCACTTTGCCTCTTGTCACCAAAGTGTACTTTCAAACTTGAACTTGTATCTATGCTCAGTCAGGTTTTACTTTATGTCTTTTGGCATAGGTGCTCTAGGTATTATTTCTGCCATTTCCTCTCCTGGAAATCTTCATTAAAACAAGATACAATCAGGGATTAGCAGGTAGAAACAGGGCATTTAAGGACAATCTTGTCATGTGTTTGATCATCTCGAGTTGCCAGCAGACTACCAAACACTCAACTAAATTGCTCACTAGACAATGAGAAATAAATCCAAGCATCTGCTTATAAACCATCTAGATCTATAAGAAGCTTCAGATGGAACATTCTAATTAACCTGTTTACTGCATGGAGACAGTGGGTGGTAGTCAATCCCATCTGGACCAGGAAGCAATTTGATAGTGATATTTAGATAATCACACATCTTATCTGAACCCAAAGGCTAAGATATGCCTGCCTATATAGGTCAGGGACAAGATTACTTGTGACAAGCCATAGTTTTTGAGGAACTACAAAGATGGCTTTTATTTTGGATATGCTTACTTTTGGTTTTGACCACAATTTCACTTCTTATCCTGCCCATATATGAGCTCTTTCACAAACATTTCCCATTAATATTTTCTTACATTTATTGATATCTTACTGGAGATCAAGTAGGCACTGACGTTTAGCAACTACATAATCAGAACTTATACAAATTAAAGTAAAATAAAATGACTGAAAAATCTAGTGAAATTTCAGTATTCTTTTTATTTTTAAAATCCTTATGGGCAACCTTGCTGTACACTTTTCATTTAGAGCTGTATTTTCAGTTTGAAAGATTTCTAATTAAGATTATTCATTCTGTTGTCATGTTATATATCATATTATATATCATATATCATAGAATGTATTAAAATAATTCAGTCCAGAATAGAAATACAGAGATTAAGCCAATTGTAAAAGAGACATTCTATGACTTGCAAGACATACTAATTGAAATAAAACCAATCAATAATTTCATATTTTTAACATTTTTATTCAAAATACATTAGAAAATTTCATACTGAATATTAGACTTGAATAATGTGAATTTCCAGCAGTGAGTGCTAGTATATGTTTTAATTCTAATCACATTCTATAAAGAATATTGTAAAATTTACTTTTAGCTGAATTCAAACAATGTGTAATCAGGCAAATGATTTTTTTTAATAAAAGCACTCCTGACTACTGATGCATGGAAATAAGTCCAAAATCAATGGAGACAAAAGAATGTGTAAGTACTTGAGCTTAGGCAAATTTCAAGAAGAAAATACTCTATAAACATTGATATTTCATGTACCTGTATGAAATATATCACTTTATAAAATCTGGAGAGCAAGTAATTAGGAAACCCAAGCCTATTTAAAATGGACCAAAGATTATTTTTAAATAACAACCATTTTTAATTTGCATTGGTTGGAGAGGCAGTTAGATACTTTCCCAGGAGAAGAATAATTATATTAATAATCTTGGGTTCTTCTTTTTGCTTTTCTTTGTTCCTCTAGCTAGCAATAAGGCTGTTGTTTAAAGCACTAATTTGAACTAATGCATTAAAGAGACACATAGTTATAGTATTAAACATCCCAAGGGAAAACTGTAATAGGCTTTCTACATTTTTAGTCTTTACACACATCATAGATAGGCACTAAATGGTTCTTAATATATTCCTCTATTGTTGCAGCAAACACCAGGAAAGAGATTTCTCTATTCTCTCTTCCTCCCAATTATTGTGAATTTTATGACAAACTAACCTATTGAACCATGTCTTGCAACAGAATCAGAATTACAAATAAGTATGGATTAAGCTTCAGAATTCTTAGTTTTATATAAAAAATGTAGTACTTATTACATTGCACAATTAGTTTAACCAGTACCTTTAAAGGGTACTTTCCATAGCCCTAGGCAATCTTCTTGGAAGAGCAGAAATGGTGACATCCCATGGAGT